>NC_091471.1:331114365-331427757 GCF_036971445.1 Narcine bancroftii | reverse complement strand
TATTAGGGAGGGTGTATGTATCCAGGAGCGTGTTCAGTTTAATAGTTTGGCTATAGTCAATTACTAGCCTGGACTTGTTTTCCCCTTTTAACACTACCACTTGCACTCTCCATGGGCTGGTGTTAGGTTCGATGATACCCTCATCGAGCAGACATTGTGTCTCAGATGGTATGAAATCTTGATCCGCTGTGCTGTACCTCCTGCTCTTGGTAGCAATAGGTTTACAGTCCGAGAACAGAGGTGGGGGGGGGGGGGTCGATATTCAGTTTGGAGAGGCTGCATGTGGGTTCTGATTTTAGGGGCCCTCCATTCCGAACCATTACATGGGGAGGGGACCAGAATACTCCAAGGTCACGCTTTTAAGGTGACACAGGAAGTCCATACCCAACATTACTGGAGCACACAGTTCATACTATACAATGTTGTTGAATATGCGTAGAGTGCAACTGAGATGTAAGGAATATGAGATAATTGGAAGGATACATCTGTGTATCCTTGCACAATCTGTTAGTCTATGAAGCTTTCAGTTGAGCCCGTGTCGATTAGGCATTTAGTGGAATGTCTGTTTACTTTCAAAGTCACTAGGGAGTTGCTGAGCTGGTGAGGTCTGTCTTGATCTAGAATCTTGAGGCTAGGACCCTGAAGACTCTATATTCCTCACTCAAGTAGCCCCTACCATCCTGGGTTGCACATGGGTAAGATGGTGTCGACCTTGTGGCATGGCAAGATCACCACCCTCCTTCCTCCTCTGTCGATGTTGGGGCTGAGTTTGAATTTGAGTCATGGCAAAATGGCCACCGAGCCTTTTCGTGCCGTTTCCTCACTACCACTCTCCGTCGGCGTATAGTGCAGCAAGTGGGTTTGGGTGAATTCGGGGCAGACAACTTGGGACTTCTACAGGGGGTCATTGAAAGAAGGACTTGTGAGCAATTTCTCCCCATGTTCAAGCAGACAGAGGCTAAGGTTATTGCCTTCAGTTCTGGCTGTCTCGTTACAGACAGGATGTAGATGCTTTGGAGAGGGCACAGAGAAGATTTACCAGAATGTTGTCTGAATTGGAGAACAAGATATGAAGCAGGTTGACAGAGACGGGGCTTTTCTCTGGTGAACGACAAAGTGATGAGAGGTGATTTCACAGAGGTAAATAAGATTATGAGGAACTTCATTTTTAAAAAACATTTTATTTAATATTCCATACATGCAGCAACTACAGTTATTATACAGATATCAAA
Organism: Narcine bancroftii; assembly: GCF_036971445.1. Classification (NCBI taxonomy): domain Eukaryota; kingdom Metazoa; phylum Chordata; class Chondrichthyes; order Torpediniformes; family Narcinidae; genus Narcine; species Narcine bancroftii. The sequence goes on along the minus strand of NC_091471.1, from coordinate 331,426,525 downwards.
AAGGAACAAATTAATTCTATACATGATGGTTTTTACTCCACCCCAAAAACCCTCCCTCCCCCCAACCTACCCCCTCAAAAAAAAGACAATATACAAACTGAAAAAAGTTTTAAAAAAATAATTATGTATAAAAAAAGAAAAAAGGAAAGCAAGGGAAAAAGAATCTTTGGATTGCAGAGAGAGATGTCGTGCGGTACAACATCTAACATAAACGTACAGAGGAGAATTCTGCAGGGCTAGAAGGGCAGAAAGGACATCACCTCAGATTTAATCCCATTATTCGAGTGTACGGGAGCCAAATTTGTAAAAACATAGAATATTTATTTCTTAGATTATAAGTAAGTTTTTTCCAAAGGACTTTGTATTTCAGCATGCCACCTCAGTAATGTTAAAGATATACCTGAATTCCAAGTAATTCCAATACATTTTCTCACTGCCTGCTAATGCTAATTAAACAAATTTCAATAGCTTGGTTGATCATTTCAATTTAGGATATGAACCTTCAATATTTCCCAATAAAAACAGATCATGATTTAACAGCAAGACAGCTCCTGTAACTTGTTCCAAAGCATTACATAGGGTCTCTCATTTGGACAAGACCACATTGAATGCATGAAAGATCCTCCATCTTCACCACACCTGATCAGATCAATCAGAAATCTGATTTCAGTCTGTTCGGCTTCTGTGATGTAAGATATAATTGAGGTTAAAAATTGTATTGAACTAATATGTACCTTACCTTAATAACATTAGTCATAGAATTGCTACACAAATTTCCCCTTGTATTCTGTCGAGGCAGCTCGATCTATCGTAATATTCAGATCTGTTTCCCATCTCAGCCAAGATCGATACAATCCTAATTTAGGAGTTCCTGCTTGTAACAATGAATATATCAAAGTGAATTTTTTAACAATCCCCTCTCCTAATAAGAAGTTCTACCTTGGTACAATTAGACAGAAACATTGTTGTTCCAAACTTACCTCTCAAATATGCGCTTAACTGAAAGTAAGGGTATTACGTGGAATAGTACATTTGATAGGAGTCACGTCAGGGAATTCCCGGTCAGGGAATTCCAGCCCTCTCCCGAAAAGTTAAAAAAAAAACACACAAAGCACAAAGGTACAAAATTAAAATTTACAACAAAGTAAAAATAAAGGTGAGAAGAAAATGGCAGCGAAGAGAGAAAAGTCGAAAACAACGGGAAGAAAAGAGGAAGAAAGAATGTCGGAAGAAGAAGGTGAAGGCCTTACCTGTCCGAAGAGGCCCGCCGCGGAGAGAGAAGCCCGCTCCCTCAGGTCAGTGGAAGTCCCGGGCTCGGGACTACAAAAATGGCTCACAGAGCCGAGTAAAAGTGCACAACCGCGCATGAAAAAAAAACACACTGACGGGAGGGGGGAACAGCTGCGGAGTCGATCTCCACAGCTGAGAGAGACACCTGCAGCACAGCAGCAGGTGCAGAACACAGACAATAACGACAACAAGAAAGAAGAGGGTAAAAAGAAAACAAGGAAACAACAGATGGTCAATCCAGAGGAAGAAGAAGAAGAAGAACAGAAAGAAGTGGAAGAAGAAGAGAAAGGCAAGACAATGGATGTAGCTTTTTTTAAAGAATATATGGAATCAGTGAAAGAATGGCAATTACAAGAATTTGATGAGATATAAAGAAGAATTAAGAATGCAGAAGAAAAAAATGAATAAAATGGAAATGGCTATATCAGAGATAGGAAAAAGAGTGGAAAATATGGAAGAACGAGAAACAATTGTAGAAATGGAAGTAGAAGACTTAAAAGAGAAATTAGAAGAATCTAATAAAAAAGTTTAAGAGGCACAGGAGCTGTTAGCTCAGAAGATAGATATAATAGAAAACTATAATAGAAGAAATAATATAAAGATAGTGGGCCTTAAGGAAGATGAAGAAGGCAAGAATATGAGAGAATTTATAAAAGATTGGATCCCCAGGGTCCTAGGAAGACCAGAATTACAGGAAGAAATGGAAATAGAGAGGGCACATAGAATTTTAGCCCCGAAACCACAACCGCAGCAAAAACCAAGATCCATTTTAGTAAAATTCTTAAGATATACAACAAGAGAAAATATATTGGAGAAAGCAATGAAGAAAGTAAGAGAGGACAAAAAGCCACTGGAATATAAAGGTCAAAAAATTTTTTTCTATCCAGGCATGTTTTGAACTCCTGAAGAAGAGGAAGGAGTTCAATACAGCGAAAACGATTTTATGGAAAAAAGGATATAAATTTATGTTAAAGTACCCAGCGGTACTTAAAATAGTTATTCCAGGGCAACAAAACAGACTATTCTCGGATCCAGAGGAAGCAAGGAAATTTGCAGAACAACTACAAAACAAGCTGAGAGATGAAGACATGTAATGAGAGTAAAAATGACCACGAACTATATGTATGTGTGTAAAGGGGTATATGTGTGTATGTATATACATATATATATATATATATTATATACATATATATATATATATATATATATATTGTGTGTATACATGAATGTATCCGTATTTAGAGGAAAATATATAGAGTATAGACAAGAATTAATAAGGGAGGGAAAGGGAATAGAGGGAATAAGGAGGGAATTAAAAGAGTGACCTTTGTTACATATGAAAATTGAAATCTTTTCTGGGGGGGGCTGGGTGGGGAGGAGTTACGGTCACTACAAAATCAGTTGACGTTTGCGAGTGAATTCACAAATCCAAATGGAGAGGGGAGATGTGGTTGTCCGACAAGGGATAAAGGGCAACTCAGGAGGGGGAGGGGAGAATGGGGTTAAAGAAGTTTTAAATAGGAGAATAAGCAAAATGTTTGATGTTTTAGAAATGTTGTCTTATAAAGTGTTCAAAACAAGAAAGCAGAAATGGATAAGAAGGAAAGGTGATGATGGAGAAACAAAGTATGAAATGGCTACGCTGAACTATATGACTTTAAATATTAACGGAATACATAACCAAATTAAAAGGAAGAAACTGCTAAATTTACTGAAAAAAGAAAAAAATTGATATAGCATTTGTGCAAGAAACACATTTAACTGAATTGGAGCACAAGAAATTAAAGAGTGATTGGGTAGGACACGTAACAGCAGCGTCGTATAATTCAAAAGCAAGAGGAGTAGCTATATTAATTAGTAAAAATGTGCAAATTAAAATAGAAGAGGAAATAATAGATCCAGCAGGGAGATATGTAATGATAAAATGTCAGATATATTCAGAGTTTTGGAATCTACTCAATGTATATTCACCTAACGAAGAAGATCAAAAGTTTATGCAAGATATTTTTTTGAAGATAGCAGATACGCAAGGGAACATATTAATAGGAGGGGATTTCAACCTGAATTTGGATTCAAATATGGACAAAACTGGGAAAAAAATTAACAGAAAGAACAAAGTAACCAAATTTATAATTAAATCGATGGAAGAAATGCAACTTTTGGATATATGGAGGAAACAACACCCAAATGAAAAGGAATATTCATATTTCTCGGGTAGACATAAAACATACTCAAGAATAGACTTATTTTTGTTATCAGCTCGTATGCAAGATAGAGTAAGAAAAACAGAATATAAAGCTAGAATATTATCGGACCATTCACCCTTAATATTGACAATAAAGTTCGAGGACATCCCTCCAAGTATGTATAGATGGAGATTAAACTCCATGCTACTCAAAAGGCAGGATTTTAGAGAATTCATTGAAAGACAAATTAAAATGTATTTTGAAATAAATACGGAATCAGTGAAAGATAAGTTTATACTATGGGATGCAATGAAAGCGTTCATTAGAGGGCAAATAATAAGTTATGTAACCAAGATGAAGAAGGACTATAATCAGGAAACAGAGCAGTTGGAAAGGGAAATAGTAAATATAGAAAAAGAATTAGCAATGAAGGAAGATACAACTAAAAGAAGAGAATTGGCAGATAAAAAAATAAAACATGAAACACTACAAACATATAAGGTGGAGAAGAACATAATGAAGACAAAACAGAAATATTATGAACTAGGGGAAAAAACGCACAAAATTCTAGCATGGCAGCTTAAGACAGAACAAGCTAAGAAAATGGCATCAAGGAAAAAAGACAAACAAATCACATATAATCCAAAGGAGATCAAGGAAAACTTTAGAGAATTCTATGAACAATTATACCAAACTGAAAAAGAAGGGAAAATAGATGAATTTTTAACTAAAATTGAACTACCAAAATTACAAATAGAGGAACAAAATAAATTAACAGAACCATTTGAAATAGTAGAAATACAAGAGATAATAAAAAAATTACCAAATAATAAAACACCAGGAGAGGATGGATTCCCAATAGAATTCTATAAAACATTTAAAGATTTATTAATTCCTCCCCTCCTGGAAGTAATCAACCAGATTGATAAAACACAAAGCTTACCAGATTCATGTAAAACAGCAATAATTACAGTAATACTAAAGCAAGGGAAAGATCCACTCGCACCAGCGTCATATAGACCAATATCATTACTTAACACAGATTATAAGATAATAGCTAAACTATTAGCAAACAGATTAGCAGAGTATGTACCGAAAATGGTAAATCTAGACCAAACTGGATTTATTAAAAAAAGATGCACAACAGACAATATTTGTAAATTTATTAACTTAATTCATGCAGTAGAAGGGAGTAAAGCGCCAACAGTAGCAGTTGCTTTAGACGCAGAGAAGGCCTTTGACAGAGTAGAATGGAATTATTTATTCAAAGTATTGCAAAAATTCAGTTTACCAGAGAAATATATTAATTGGATTAAAGCATTATATAAGGGGCCATTGGCAAAAGTGACAGTAAATGGATATATATCAAAGCAATTTAACTTAAGCAGGTCAACATGGCGGGGATGCCCATTATCACCTTTATTGTTCGCATTAGCTATAGAACCACTAGCAGAATTGATAAGAACAGAAAATAATATAAAAGGGATAAAAATAAAAGACAAGGAATATAAAATCAGTTTATTTGCGGATGATGTTATAGTATACTTAACAGAACCAGAACTATCAATAAAAGAATTATATAAGAAATTGAAGGAATATGGAGAAGTGTCAGGTTACAAGATTAACGTAAATAAAAGTGAAGCAATGCCAATGAATAATGCGGATTTCTCAAAATTTAAGAAGGAATCACCATTCAGATGGCAAATGCAAGCAATATGATACCTAGGTATACAAATAAATAAAAATCTCGGCCATCTATATAAACTCAATTATTATCCACTAATGAAAAAATTACAGGACGATTTAGAGCATTGGAAAGATTTACTATTAACACTAATAGGAAGGATAAACTGTATTAAAATGAACATTTTCCCAAGGATATTATACCTATTCCAGGAATTGCCAATACACTTGACAGAGAAATTCTTCAAGGAGTTAAAGAAAATAATAAGGAAATTTTATGGAAAGGGGGGAAACCGAGGATAGCACTAGATAAATTAACAGAATGGTATAAACAAAGAGGCTTACAACTGCCAAACTTTAAAAATTATTATAGAGCCACACAATTAAGATACCTATCAGATTTTTATCAAACAATGGAAAAGCCAGACTGGACTAGATTAGAATTAGATAAAATAGGGGAAAAGATACCTGAACACATATTATATAAATGGGATGAAAAATTGGTACAACATAGAAGTTCTCCAGTATTACATCATCTACTCAATATTTGGAAAAAGATTCATGTAGAAAGGAATAAAACAAATTATCAATTACCAAAATTAATATTGACGCAAAATAAGTTACTCCCTTTCCTTTAGAGAATGGGAGAAAAAAGGGATCAAAAGAATAGAAAATTGTTTTTCAGGAAATAGATTATTATCCTTTGAACAAATGAAAGATAAATACAATATAACTCAAGATGTAGTGCTGGCATATTACCAATTGAGATCCTACTTGAAGGACAAATTAGGAAGCAGTCTGAGGTTACCAGAGGGAAGTAACATTGAATATATGATTACAGATACAATGATAATCAAAAGATTTATAACAAATATGTATATTAAACTGCAAGAAAAGGAGAATGAGGAAACAAATGGTAAAACTAAACAAAAATGGGAACAAGTTTTAATTATAAAGATAAAAAAGGAAACATGGGAGAAGTTATGTTCTGGAACGATGAGAAATACAATAAATATGAGGTTACGTATGATACAATATAACTGGATACACAGGCTATACATTATACCTCAAAAGTTAAATAAATGGGACCCAACAGTATCTGACAGATGTTTTCGATGTAAAAAAGAAATGGGAACAACAAATCATGCAATCTGGACATGTGAGAAAGTAGAAAAATTTTGGGAAGATCTAAACCAAATATTAAATAAAATTACAGAAAAAAATATACCAAAAAACCCAGAGATCTTCCTCCTAAGTAACATAAAAAACAAAGAATTTGGAATTGATTTGGATGGTGCACAAAAAAGATTTGTTAAGATAGCTCTAGCCGTAGCAAAAAAATGTATTATGTCAACCTGGAAATTGGAAGATAATTTGAAAATACAACAATGGTATATAGAAATGAATAAATGTATTCCATTAGAAAAAATAACATATAGTTTAAGAAATAATATTGAAATATTTGAACAAATATGGGAGCCTTACATGAAACACAATAGAGAAAACCTACCGGGGACATTCACTTCCTAAATTAACGAAAGGAGAAGGAAATGAAAAGAATTGGCTCAGTGGAATTTCTTGTTTATTTTTATTGAATGACAACATTGTTTGACTAGTTTAATGTATCTTAGATTTTGTACTTTAAATGGACGGGGGTGGGGGGAGGTAGGGAGGGTGGGATGGGAGGAGGGAGGGGGGGAGAAAATGGCACTGTATATATTTGAAAAGGAAAAAAGTATGTATCATGGTCAATGTGGTTTATGGTGTGAAAAATAAAAAATAAAAAAAAAGAATAGTACATTTGTTTCTTAATTGCTCAAATGACATTAAAACCTCTTTCGCAATAATCTTCAACATTAATAGTCCCTATTATGTGGAACTTCAGACAAGATTATGACAACAGCCATCACCCTTTTCCTGGAGCGACAATAGCAAGTACATGAGGAGATCTGTTTAAGGTGAGTGGAGGAAGGTTCAGGGGAGATGTCAGGGGGAAGCTTTTTTTTAAACACAGAGAGTGATGGGTACCTGGAATGTCAAGGTGCTGACTGGTACAAAGGGGACATTCAAAAGCCTCTTAGATAGGCACATGGATGGAAGGAAAATAGAGGGATCTGGGTGTGAAGTAGAAACTAAATTGGTTAGGACAACATTGTGAGCTGAAGGGCCTGGACTGTCCTGGAATGTTTGATGTTCTAAATGTAGTCACCTCAGCAGGAAGACAAGTGAAATTAGGAGCAAATGACCTGTGGTTTAATTACACGGAGCCTTTAATTGCATGTTTATTTGGGAGAACTGTGGATTTTCATTATTTAATGACAAATTCTTCCACCATGCGGTGATGCAATTATGAGAAACAGTGCCGAGTCATTCACCAAAGGATGATGAATAATTTATTCAGGTGAAAACCAGCCACCTGTAGGTAAGAAGTCATGAAGTTAAAACATGGTCAACTCCTGTGTTTGCAGAGAAGGAGCGACAATTCTAGAGTTGCTTTGGGCAATCAGGCCTCACAAGGATCCAGGGCGCATGCTGATCTTCCCCTGGAGGACTTACCACTTCAGTGAGGCATCGAATCTGGCACACATCCCTCTATATTACTGTTTACATCTTACTCATAAAGACTCTCAGCACAGAAGCAGGCCCTACTGTACCTACTGGGCAAGTACCTTCTGGGCAAGTCCCATTTACTTGCGCTTGGTTCATATCCATTTCTATCCTGCCCCTGTCCTCATGTTTGCCTCTGGCAGCTCGATCCATATATGCACCACTCTCTGTGTGGAAAAACTGGTTTCATTTTATAGACAATGGACTACCTTAAATTGTATTCATTAATGTCTAGCACAAAGAGAAGACGAGTGAACATGTTTCAAAATAGTTCCAGCAAATGGTGGTTGAAAGTCTTGTTCCCATATTTTCTTAATCCTGCCCAGGGAACTATCCCGAGATCTTAAAAATAGTTCATAAAGAGCAGAAAGCAGTCCTTTATGATTTGGGTTTAAAATTATATCACTTCCCAAATTAGGTTGTTAGAAATAGATGCACCTTCACAGAAATTGCTCAAGACAAAAATTGAGAACAAAGAACATTTATTAAACAACAATGCAAACAACACACATACACTGGTGCTCACCCAACTTTTATACAGTGAATTTCAGTATAGGAATACCCTCCCCCTTACATTCTTCTGCCTCCTGGATGGGTTTGGCATTAGGCAATCCTTCCTGCCTACGTGCAGTTTCTGTGAACTTGGAGGACCAGGGGTATCCTGTCGGTGTCTCATCATGTCATTATCCTCATTGTCCTTATTCACAACCTTGCCCTTGTCCCCATTCGCACCTTTCTGACTCTCAGAGCTACAGTCTCTTCATATGCAGAGTTCGCTAATCCTGTCTAGGTTAATAATTTAATATGCATAACTTGATAAATCTGTGTAAGGCTTACTAATTATATATGTAGAACTTGGTACTTCTGTCTAGGGCTAGGAGACCCTTATCTCATCCAGACTACCTCAACTTCCTACATTCTACTATTCCTTATCTCTCCTTATCTTATTCATACTGTGGGCTCACTGACCCTGTCGAAAGGACTAGAAGGTTCTTATCTTACATAGGCTGACTCTGCTTCCTGTATTCTAATTTCCATGCTCATCCTGTTTGTGCTGGCTTCATTCATTTACTCATGTATCAATTTTTGTATCTTCATGTTCATATTTTTATATCAGTTTTTATCATCTCTCATAAGGTTCAAATCTAAATCCTTTGAAAGCTTCAACATTAAGGAGTTCCTCATTCGTAAATAACAAAAAAAGGTGATCCTTAGGTATTTTAAATTTAATAGATAATTGTTGAAAAGAAGCCAACTTTTGATCAATATATAAATCTAGAAAAGATTGGATGCCCAAACTCAGCCACTAGACTTCTCTCCTCTCATCCTACCTTGGACCAGAGGTTTGTTTTTTAAAGTTACGTAGAATAGGGCTAATTAATAAAAATCTACAGGAACCAAAATGTTTTCTAAATTGGAAACCAAATTCTCAGAGAGTGTCTGATGACCAAATTATCAGTTAACTTGGAAGCCAAAAAAAGGCAAGGGTGCTCCAAGTATCGAAAAGAGAGAATATCTTTCCATAGACTAGAAGTACCTTGGTGTTCATTAGGGTGAATCCAAATGGTAATACAGTGAAACCTCATTAGAACGCGATTCATTAATCTGCAGAATTGCTTATAGCGCGGGTGTCTGTGGACCTCAAACATTGATTTTAGGATGCCAGGCTAACAGTAGCTAACACCCACAAACTCAAAAATGGACTTTTATGACTCATTTACAAGATGTGTATGTTTGAAAGGAAAGACATTGAAACAGGTGGGGTAGAGTCTGTTTGGATAGAATTAAGAAATTGTAAAGGCATGAGGACCATAATGGGGGTCATTTACAGGCCTCCGAAAAGTAGCTTAGGTATCAGTAGAAGTATAAATCAGGAATTAAGAGTGGCATGTCAAAGTGGTAGCAATACAGTAGTTATGGGGGACTTTAACATGAAGGTGGAATGGGATAATCAGACGGGGGCAGGCAGGAGCACAAGAGACTGAGTTTATTGAATGTCTACGAGATACTTTCTTGGAGCAGCTAGTGGAGGAACCTACCAGGGGGAAGTCGATTCTGGACTTGGTGCTGTGCAGTGACACAGAGTTAATAAGTGACCTCGATGTAGGGGAGCCATTAGGGAATAGTGACCATGGTATGGTTGCTTTTGAGCTGCAATTAGAAAGGGAAAAAGAAAGGAAGTCGGAAGCATCTGTACTGCAGTTAAATAAAGGGGATTATGCAGCTATGGGGGAGGAGCTAGCCAAAATAAAATGGAAAGATACACTAGCTGGGAGGACAACTGGGGAAAAATGGCAGGTATTTTTGGACATTTTTCACAGGTTTCAGGACAAATTTATTCCAAAGTGGAGGAAAGGCTCTAGGAGATGCAAATGGCAGCCGTGGCTAACTAATGAAATCAAGTGTAATATCAAATCCAAAGGGAGAAAGTATAGGATAGCGAAGCGGAGTGGGAAGTTAGAGGATTGGGAAACCTTCAAAGAGCATCAGAGGGTAACTAAGAAAGTCATAAGAGAGGGGAAAATTAAGTACGAGAGGAAATTAGCAAATAATATAATGGAGGATACCAAAAGCTTTTTTAAATATGTGAGGAGGAAGAAATTGGTTCGGTCCAAAATTGGTCCATTAAGAATGGAAAAGGGTGAAATTATTACAAGGAGACGGCTGAGGAATTTAACAAATACTTTGCAACTGTCTTCACCAAGGAAGATATAGGTTATGGTCAGTTGGGGGTAATGGTCATGCGGTGTCAAGAGACTTGGGGAATTTTCCTGGGGAAGTAGGGGATCTAATGGATATCCGGATCCAGAAACAGGAGGTTGTGAGTAAATTGTTGGGACTGAGGGCTGATAAATCCCCAGGGCCTGATGGGCTGCATCCCAGGGTGCTTAAATAAGTTGCTATGGAAATTGTGGAAGCACTGGTCGACATTTTCCAAAGTTCCATAGATTCGGGGGAGGTCCCTGAGGATTGGAGAGTGGCTGATGTGGTGCCGATTTTTAAGAAGGGAGGGAGGGAGAAAACGGGAAATTATAGACCGGTCAGCCTGACGTCAGTGGTGGGGAAGATATTGGAGTCTATCATAAAAGGAGTAATAGCAGAACACTTAGGCAGAAATAATAGTATAAGGGCTAGTCAGCATGGATTCCTTAAGGGTAAGTCATGCTTGACTAACCTTCTGGAATTTTTCGAGGATGTGACAAAGTGGGTGGACTTGGGAGAGCCTGTGGATGTGGTGTATTTGGACTTCCAGAAGGCCTTTGATAAGGTACCGCACGGGAGACTAGTGGGCAAGATCAGGGAGCATGGTATTGGAGGTAAGGTGCTGACATGGATAGGAAATTGGTTAAGAAATAGGAAACAAAGGGTTGGGGTAAGCGGGTCTTTTTCAGGATGGCAGGATGTGACGAGTGGAGTGCCGCAGGGATTGGTATTGGGTCCTCAGTTGTTTGTAATTTATGTAAATGATTTGGATGAGGGGATTATTAATAATTTGAGCAAATTTGCAGATGACACGAAACTGGGTGGCGGTGTGGGGTGTGAGGAGGATGTCAGGAAAATGCAGAGGGACTTGGACAGGTTGGGGGAGTGGGCTGCTGAATGGAAGATGACGTTCAATGTAAGCAAATGTGAGGTTATCCATTTTGGGGGCAATAATAGGAAAGCTGAGTATTATTTAAATGGAGACAAGCTAGGGAATGGGGAGGAGCAAATGGATCTGGGAGTACTTGTTCACCGGTCACTGAAGACTAGCATGCAGGTTCAGAAAGCTGTGAAGAAGGCAAATGGCATGTTGGCTTTCATAAAGAGGGGATTGGAGTATAGGAACAGAGACGCCCTTCTGCAGTTGTACAGGGCCCTGGTGAGACCCCACCTGGAGTATTGCGTCCAGTTCTGGTCTCCAATTTTGAGGAAGGACATACTAGCTATAGAGGGTGTGCAGCGCAGATTTACAAGGTTAGTTCCAGGGATGGCGGGGTTGACATATGCTGAAAGGCTAGAAAAACTGGACTTGTATCCGATGGAGTTTAGAAGGATGAGGGGGGACATGATTGAGGTATACAAAATTATCAGGGGGATAGACAGGGTGAAGTCGGATTACTTGTTCCCAATGATGGGGGAGATGAGGACTAGAGGGCATAGTTTAAGAATACAGGGTAGGCCCTTTAGGACGGAGATGAGAAAACATTTTTTTACCCAGAGAAGTGTGAATCTGTGGAATGCTCTGCCACAGAGGGTGGTAGAGGCAGATTTGCTGATTATGTTCAAAAGAGAGTTAGATAAGACTCTAGTGGGCAAAGGAGTTAAGGGTTATGGGGATAAGCCTGGAAAGGGGTACTGATGGTAGTGATCAGCCATGATCTGTAAAATGGCAGTGCTGGCTCGACGGGCCGAAGGGCCTACTCCAGCTCCTATTGTCTATTGTCTATTGTCTATTGAATTTAAAGGTCTTAAAGGTCTTATTATAGGGTTTGAGTCACAGTTTTCTGTTTTCCTGCTTCCTGAACCATGACGTATATGAATCTGTTCCGCGACTCGGTATGAAATCTTGGACCCCAACTACCGCATTCTAACAAGGTTTTACTGTATTTCTAAAATTCACTGCCAACCAATGTTGCAGGCATTCATTAATTCAATTTAAAGTAGGCCATCGAGCTCACTTTTCTGAGGTTCATTTAGGTGAATTTTATCCTAATATTTCGTCTAAATGTGATAAATGCATAACTGAGGAAGGTAAATGTATCATATGTTCTGGTTATGTTCTTCTCTCTTTAACTTTTGGCAAGGGATATTTCACACCTTATCGTTAGTTCTTTTTTTAAAAATATTTTATTTAAATATTTTTCGACCACACGTGTAGTCAAATACAAAATTTAAAAATACAAATACATAATTGTTGCATGATGGTTGTTATCCAACCCCTCCCCACCTACCCAAAAGACCCCAAATGAAAGTGTGTGAAAAGAGAAAAAGAAAGAAAAATCGAGTGGAAAAATCCGTTGACTCCACGGATTTCAATTCATTATTTAACTCGTCTTCTTCTTTGGAGAAGGTTGACATGGACTGAGGACTGGAAGAAACTCAACTAAAGATTTAAACCGTAGATCTGTAAATAGGGTCTTGCGGCGTGCACGCTACCATGATCTGGTTTGGAGGAGCCGACGTGCAACAAAATGGGGTCGGAGCAGATCACAAAGGTCCACCAGAAATTGGGTCCGAGGGTGCAGCGCTTCCTCTCAATAACAGGGAGCAACCTAGCCATCAGGTGCAAAGTGCTCTTGGTATTGCTATATGTAGTGTAGGCATGGCCTAAGCCCCACACCTCCGCCATGACAGTTACTAGAGCAGTCTTCCAGTTCATATGGGGATCAGAGGTGAAAAGGATTCCAAGGGTCACCATGTACAAGTTGGCAGACAATGGGGGCAAGGGTGTACCCAACGTGGTCCTCATCTTGATGACCACTATGTGTGGCTGCGTCAGACTTTACGTGGAACCAAAGTCCTGGCCAAGGTGCTATGAAGGATCGCACAATGTCCCAGTTAGCTGGACTTTGCCACACTACCTATCCTTTGTGGAGAAGTTCATCCAGACCAATGCCCTTTGGCCTCAAGGCCATTGGGCAGTGGTCAGCATGGAATTTCCTGCAGAAACTGAGAGACGCGGACTCGGCGGACACGATGAGATGGTTCCCCGAGCAGGCCGTCCAAAAGAATGAGCTTATTTTTGTGATGTTTACTGTCCTGTGGGGATATAGCGGCAGCCAAGAGCCCAAGGTGGCGGCACAGCAGTCACGCAGCGGCCTCTCGGGACCTGGTGCCATTGTTCCTACACTGTTTCACTGCCTGTAACAGATCATCTCCTGCAACCAGCACTACTGTGGTGGCCTCCTCTGCATTGCACCTTGGCTCTGTCCCTGAAATAATTGCGGCCAACGCACACCATCTCCCTCATCGATATGTCCCCGTGCCCCGCCAAACCGAGGCTACCTGCAAATTGGAGGAACAACACCTTGTATTCTGTCTTGGCATTCAGCTGCCAGATGGCATTAGCATCAACCTCCAGTTTCTGTTCAGCCCCTCCCCCATCTTTGCATGCTATAATCGCTGTTCCTCCGCTAAGTTTCTCCAGCATGTTTGTATATTGCCCGACAGTCCAAGCGTCTGCAGTCTTTCCTGTTGAACAGACTTCCTTATCAAGGACTCTGGGTGTCAAGAGGTCAGAGGGTGCTGGAAAATTCTTTCTTCAGGAGCGGCACATATCTGAGGTTATATTTCACACAATGACAGAGTAAGGATTCAACTCTCCCAGCAGCAACAGCTTCCATGAGGCTGGGCCTTGCAGCTTCCGATCCAGAGATGAGTTTTATTGATTTTTTTTTCCTCCTGTTCTTGGGTCCTGATTGACAACAGTGGCCCCTGGCACTAACTTTTTTCTTCACGGCTTGGCCAAGAGCAGTCTTTCCCACAAGCAAGTCCTTTCTTTGCTCCTCATCCCCCTGTGTGTCAGTTGACTTTTAATTCTCGCGTTCCCTGCAGCATCGTCTCCTGGCAACCGCAGTGCAGCAGCCCATGAAAGGGGTGGTCAATGGGAGCCTGAGCAACTGCTGTGTGGGACTTAGTTATCAGAAAGGCCTTCGTCCTTTGTCATGGGAAGCCTGGGTTAGGTCCCCTCATCGGCGGAGAAATAGGGATGTGCACTGGGAAACAGCTCATTAAGCTGACAGACTGTGCTCGAGGTGGAATATTCTTCATTTCACGCTGCCTTTGGAAGTTCTCATTTGCTCAATTCTGACAGCAGTGGTGGATCGATGGGGCTGCAATTTCCTTGCCCATGTCAGAAGGCTGAGGGCATCCCGACCTGACTCCACAAATTAAAAATATAACTAAAAGAAAAAAACACACCACACTTTTCCCAGACATTAAAATCCAAGTGTGTGTGAAAGATAGAACCATAGAAGGGCAGAAACTGGGCCTTTGGCCCATCTAGTTCATGCTGAACTATTGTTTTGCCTATTCCCATGGATCTGCACCAGAACCAGATCCCTCCATACCCCTCCCATCCATGTACCCTTCTAACATTATGTTAAATGTCAAAATTTGGCCCGCATTCACCCCTTCAGTTGGCAGCTTCCACCACTCTTAGTATGAAGAAGTTTCCCCTCACGTTCCCCTGTCGCCCGCACAGCATCATTCAGGTAATTGTTCTGGTCTTATGCCGAGGAAACCAGAACAATTAAAAATGGTTCTTAAAGCAAACTGCAAAATACAGAAGTGCTGGAGAAACTCACCCGGAAAAGGGCATCCAACGTTTCGGGCTTGGGCCCTTTGTCAAGCCTTTGATTTGAAAGTTTAAGAAAAGTTTGGACAGGTACATGGATGGGAGGGGTATGGAGGGCTATGGTCTGGGTCAATGGGACAAGGCAGAATGATAGTTTAGCACAGACTAGAAGGGCTGAGGGCCTGTTTCTGTGATCCTATCTTTTGCATGCTCAACCTTGATGAAGAGTCCAAAACGTTGGCCACCCTTCACTTCCTATGGATGCATTTCTCCAGCACTCAACCCCAGCATCTGCATACTCTATTAAAGCAAGTTGTCTCTGCTAGCCTTTTGTGGTCTGTGGGAGCCTGTTGTGGATCAATGGGCCACAACATTTTCTACAAGGGCCTAACTGGAAAAGCACTTTGTTGCCTGTAAGTACTTTCATACACCCAGAGGTCACGAAAACTCTTCGGCAACTATGAGTGTTGGTCTTCCTTTCTCATCAGAATGTGATATTCAGGAATCATTGCCGTCCCTCTCATCCTTCCATATCCTCAAGAATGTCGCACGCTGCTGCCTCAGCCAGACCATGGTTCAGTGGGAGCCAGTTCAAAGCGCCAGGCTCGTCATGAATTAAGCGCCATTCACAGTCTGCACCCGGGTATTAACCATTAGGGCTTCCATTATTGGTTATCCAGGAGCCGTTGGAAGTGCAATAGCTTCAGTGGCCATTGCAGGTAGTGATGTTCAGGACCTCCAGCTGGCTTCAGGAAGCTTTCCGTTTCATTCTTGGTTGGGGTTAGTTTTCACCCTTCCATCAGCTGGAATCAGAATCAGGATTTATTGTCATGTGCAAGTTATGAAATTCGGCGTTTTGTGGCAGCATTGCAGAAAAAAACATTCATATTATAACCGTCTTACAACAATACAATATAAAATTTTTAAAATAGTGCACGAAAAGTAAGACAGTGTCTTTGGTTCATTGATCGTTAAGAAATCTGCTGGCGGAGGGGAAGGAGCTGTCCTTGTGCTGCTGAGTGCTCGTCTTTAGGCTCCTGGAACTTTTTCCCCAATGATAGCAGAGTGAAGAGGGTCTGGCCTGGGTGGTGGACCCCGCATCAGGTCTGTGTCCTCGATGAAGTGAAGTCTGGGGCCTGTGATGTTGTAGGCCGAGTTAACAACCTTCTGGAATTTATTCTTGTCCTGAGAGTTGGGGCCTCTGTAGCAGCAGTGTTGCAACCCACCAGAATGCTCTCCACCGTAGAAGTTTTCAAGAGTCTTCGGTGACATACCGAATCTCCTCAGATACCTTACAAAGTATAGACACTGGCAAACCTTGTTTGTGATTGCATCAATGTGGAGACTCCAGGACAGATCTTCAGAGATGTTGATACTCAGGAATTTGAAGTTCTTGACCCTCTCCATTATTGAGCCCTCAATGAGGACTGGGCCATGTTCCCCTGACTCCCTCCTGAAGTCCACAATCATCTCCTTGGTTTTGCTGATATTGAGCGCAAGGTTGCTGTCATTACACCACTCAATGAGCTGATCTATCTCCCTCCTGTACGCCTCCTCGTTGATTGGACTGTGTTAAAGCCACAAATGGTGAGAACTACACGGGGCGTACTGTTATTGGACAGTCACATTTACATTTATACGGCTTATTCCTTGAAGGGCTCAGGCCTGAAACATCGGGAATATATCTCTATCTCCAATGGACACTGCGAGACCAGCTGAGTTCCTCCAGCATTCCGATGTGTTTTTGCTACAATCACCATGTCTACAGGCATTCAAATTCCACTACATTTATATTTCTCTCTCCTTTTTATATTTATTATCAGTTTTTCTCCCCAGTGGGATATTTGTGGTATTTTAAATTTTTACTGTTGTTATAGTATCTTCTGCATCTGTGTGGCTGCAGGAAGTAAGAATTTCAGTGCATCTGGACGTTGTTCTTATGTATATGACAAATGAACTCATACTCACCGGGTCTATGTAATCAGTCAGTACTGCAATATGGTCAATAACCACATCTCCTCCATGTGAGGGTTTGTGGGCGGGTGTGGTTAGGACCAAGATGGGTGGCTGTACGTTAGGAGTTTGATGGAGGCTAAGCAGAACACAGAAAGATGCCAGGAGGTATTGTAATGGCATGGGTTGTAATACCAGGAGGTAGTAATGGAATGGGTTGTAATACCAGGAGGTATTATAATGGCATGAGTTCTAATATCAGGAGGTATTGTAATGGCATGGGTTGTAATACCAGGAGGAATTATAATGGCATGAGTTCTAATATCAGGAGGTATTGTTATGGCACGGGTTGGGCTTGAGATGACATTCTGATGGGACTACATGGAACGTGTCTTTACTGTCCTCCTGGCTTCATTCTGTACTTTATCCAGATAATGAACTGCAGGAGGCATCACAGCCAGGTCTGCCCCATTCTCACTTGAGATTCACACAACTTCCAGGAGATAAAGTATAGGCAACCCTGGCTATCCTTCTCTCCTATGTGATGACATTGCAATTCTCTTGCTGCCCCAATTCCTTCCAGGCGATAAAATCATAAGGTTTGAGAGGTTAGACATGGAAACCTTGGGTAACCATTGCAATGTACCTCATAGATATACACACACTAGCCACAGTGTCTCCTTGCAGGGAAGGGGTGTTTAAGGTGGATGCCAACCAAGAATGGGACCTCATCTACGCAGGACCAAGGTTTAGCATTATTTGTACATAACCAAGCAGGGCAAGAAAAAAATAAAATCGCAACTTTCTCTAAAATTAGAACGTGTCAGACTGAAGGAGGAAGCTACCAGCTAGAAATGTTCCTCCATTTTCAGTGTCATTTTTAAGACCTGTCTCCTAGACAATCTCTCAAACGTAGTTCACACTGTACAGATTCAGTCAGAACCAGAGTGGCCAATTCAGGATTGTCCTGACTGATACCATGTTTTAAGGCTCCAGGCATGAAGGCCAAGGTTTAAAAGATAAAAATGCCTACAACCTCAAAAGGGTGGCAGGTTTGGCGTAACAGATACTGCAACACTGTTACAGCTCCAGTGATTGGGACCGGGATTCGAATTCCACGCTGTCAGTAGGGAGTTTGAACGGACTCGCCTTGTCTGTGTGGGTTTTCCCCGGGAACTCTGGTTTCCTCACACCGTTCAATGTGTACTGGGGATTAGATGTAATTGGGCAGCTTGTGGGCTGAAAGGACCTGTTACCGTGCTGTAGGTCAATATTTAAATTGAAATGTGCCTGAAGTTTTGCATCTATTTAATGTACCTCTGCAGTACATTTTTACCATTTCATTTTGGATGAGCAGGGAACAAGAGGTGGGGGAAATTGAAGAAAGGAGGGCATTAGGCAGCAGGATGTGAAGGCAGAGGAAGTGTGTGTAGCATTGCATTATCATTGTATGTGCTTATAGTATGTGCAGTGCCTTACCTGTGTAGCAAAGCCTGGTCATCTGCCATCTTGGACCTTGCCATTGGTCAAATCTGGCATGCAACAGCCACTTGAGTTAGAAATAATTCATGTATTGGCATCTTCCACTGCCCTGAACTGGAATGGAAGCAAGGCATTCTCAATCTTGATGGACAGACTTCCAGGGAGAAGGAGCCTTGTAATGATCAGATATATGCCTTTGTAATGTTGAATCAGTAGTGTCCAGACCAGGGGAACTTCCTTGGTGGAACAATCGATTTTTTTTACTGACACCCGAATGACAGATCTCAGGATAAAACTGCCCAGAAGATAACTCCCACAGTGCACCATTCACTGACAGGTTATTGAACACAGCCAAGGTGTCGGTGTTCATGAATGATGAATTTCCTGGGCCGGTAGAAGGGTCTGCATTTCTCCTCCTAGTACTAACCCAGGGAATTCTTGGCCATGCTAATTGCCGCAGTCTATATTGCACCTTCAGCTAATGAGGGTGAAGCCATGAAGGAGCTTTACAGTGCCATCTGAGAAGCCCAGACTTCCCACCCTGACGGTGCCATGTGAGAAGCCCAGACTTCCCACCCTGACGGTGCCATGTGAGAAGCCCAGACTTCCCACCCTGATGGTGCCATGATTGTTGCCGGCGACTTCAATCATGCCAATCTGTAAATGGTCTTACCACGGTTTCAATAGCATGTGCACTTTTCCACCAGAGGAGGGAAAGCCCTGGATCAGGTGTACACCAACGTCCCTGATGCAAACAAGGCTGCACCTCACCCCCAACCTTGGTTACTTGGATCACACATCTGTCCTGTTAACCCTAGTATACAGACAGCTGGCAAAGCAAATTAGGTCAGTTCAGTTCGCAGGGAGATCAGGTCATGGCTGGGGGATCAGGTCATGGCTGGGGGAGTGCACAGCAGCGCTGCAAGACTGCTTTGAGACCATGGACTGGAGTTGTTTCAGGGAGGTGGCCACCTGCAACAGTCCTGTAAACATAGCTCCTGTACACGAGCTCAGTGACTGGCTACATCAGCAAGTGCAATGAGGATGTCACTGAGATCAAATGCTTCACAATGAGAGCTAACCAGACACCATGGATGGATGCAGAGGTTCGTGCCCTTCTCAGAGCTCAAGAAGCTGCCTTCAGGACAGGGTGTAGGATAGCACTAAGATCACCCAGGGCTGAACTCTCCCTCTGGGGCTCTCTGTAACTGTGACAAGAGAGACCACAGTCTGTCCAGATCAGTAGCAGAATGTCGAGCACCGTCATGCTGAGTACTGACGCACCTCAGGGGTGTGAGCTCAGCTTGCTCCTGTTCACACTACTGACCCACAACTCCAACAGTGTCATCGAGATTGCAGATGTCACAACAGTCATCGTCCTCATCAGCAACAACAATGAGTCACGCTGCAGAGAAGAGGTGGAAAATCTCACAAAATGATGCGAGAGTAACGACCTGAGTCTCAACGTGGACGTCTCCTCACTTGTCAGGAAGATGCAACAGACTGAAGCAGGCAAGGCTACCGGCTACCATCATGTCAACCTTCTAGAGGAGCTCTATTGAGCGTCCTGGCCAGCTGCATCACGGTGTGGAACGGTTACTGCAGGGAAATGGATCAGAGGTCAATCCACAGGACCATAAGAGTGGCAGAGAGGGTCACTGGAGGCCCTTAGACCATTCAACTAGCCAAGCACCTTCTCCCTGGTGACCATGACTGCACTCACCTCTCTTCCCTGATACCCTTGAAAGTCTGGTACACTGCTAACATCTTCCACAGTGAAGACTGATGCAAAGTACTCATTCAGTTCCTCTGCCATCTCTTTGTCTCCCATTATTTCTCCAGTGACATTTTCCATCAGTCCTGTCTCTTATATACTCCAAAAATATTTTATTATCCTTTTTGCCTCCTTTCAAAGTTCATCTTTTCCTTCCTAATGATAATTTTAGTTGCCTTCTGTACGCTTTTAAAATCTTCCCAATCCTCTCTCTTCTCATTAATTTTCGCTGCCGTGTCTGTCCCTTTCTTTTCCATTTACTTTGGCTTTAATTTCTCTTGTCAGCCACAGTGGTGTTACTTTTCATTCAAATATTTCTTCTGTTTTGTAATATACCTGTCCTGCACTTTCCTTATTTCTTGCAGAATCTCCAGCCATTGCTGAACTCCCTGCTAGTGAGCCTTTCCAGTGACCTTTTGCCAGTTCCTCTCTCATATCTCTGTAGACACCCTTTGTTCCACTGGTACACAGACACATGCGATCTTAGCTTCTCCCTCTCAAACTGCAGGGTAAATTCTATCAAATTATGATCACTGCCTCCTCAGGTTTCCATTAACCCTCTTCTCTCCAATCAACTCTGGTTCACTACTGTAATGGATGAATCTTGGGAGAATTTGGTAAGAGAATTTGTATGTAGGTTACATACAAACACACATTTTGAAACAGATCTTATTTGAAATATTGAAGAATTCATATTTAGTGAAATTTACAGAAACAAATGAAGAATTTTATGCACATTTCACAAGTAGGTACTAATTGAAATGATGTCATGAAATAGACATTGTTTGAATTGGAAACAGGTTGGCTGGTTGAATAACTACAAGGCTTCTGACCTTTTTACAAAGTGCTCACAGAAAGGTCATTCCTGGGTTTTATTTACCTAAGACAACAGCTTGATCAAGAAGGAGAACTCCTGTGGTTTGCTGAAGAAGGTGGGGGTTTTTGCAAGTGAGAGAGTCACATGGGCTTTCTAGCAGGCTCAGTTGGGGGTGGGGGGAAGAGAGAGAGAGAGGACAAGCTCAACAAGCGCTCTCAGCCAGTGTGACACTGAAAGAGACTAAACAGTCACGGCTGAAACAAGCCATGAAAAGCTTGTTGGAAACAGAAAGCTCCAGAGTGGCGGATGGCTAGAAGTGCTATCCATCTGATGTTTCTTTTGGAATAAATGGAACAGAAAGGAACTCTGTGCTACCCTGAAAGAAAGAGGTTGCCATCTGGAGAACCCTGATGGGGCAAGTTTCATCAGCAAGATATTGAGGTGACTAATGGTGATTCCTCAGTTGTGGAAGTCCTGGAACAACTCCGCAAACCCTTCAAGAACCTTCCTGAGCGGTAAACGTTTACCTTTTGAGCACCAAAGCCTGGTGAACTTTATACATGTTAAATTCTGTGCACAGTATAAGAATTGCATGCAACCAGAGAACTTGGAAGAAGGAGAAATGAAATGGAACTGTGAACCAAAGAACTTTTCTTAAATTTACACACACATCATACACCTGCGCTTAGAATTAGAAGGGGGTTAATTTGGGTTAGTTAAGTATAGAGATAAGTTAAAGTTTGATTCTGTTTTCATGTTTAAAGATAATTAAAAACAACTTTTGTTTAAGTAACTACTTGTCTTGGTGAATGTCTATTGCTGCTGGGTTTTGGGGACCTTTGGGCTCCTAACACTACACCACGCCCAATCCAGAATTGCTATTTTTCAGGTCAGCTCAGCTTCCATCCTGAAGGGATTCAAGAAATTATTTCTCTTGGGATCCAGCACCAACCTGATTTTCCCAATCAACATGCATATTAAAATCTCCCATGACTACTGTGACATTGTGTAAAACACGAAAATCTGAAGACACCGTGGTTGAAGTAAAAACACAAACCTGTAGAAACTCAGCAGGTCAAACAGTGTCCTTAATATCACAAAAATAAAGATACATAACCAGCGTTTAGGGTTCGAGGCCTTCCTCGTGGTATGGAAGGCCTCGCTGAAGGGCTCAAGCCCGACACGTTGGTTATGTATTTTTTATCTTTGCTGTATAAAGGACACTGTTTGACCAACTGAGTTTCTCCAGGTTTGTGTTTTTACTATTGTAACATGACCCTTTCTGCACGCCTTCTCTAGCTCCCTCTGTAGTTGACACGCCAAACTATGACTTCAGTTTGGAGGCCTGTATTCAATTCCCATCACAGTCTTTTAACCCTTACAGTTAATTCTACCCACTTCTGATCCAATGTCCCCTCTCTCCACAAATTCAATTTCATTTTTAACTGGCAGAACCACCCCACCCCCTCTGCCTCCCTTCCCATACACTGTGTATCCATAGAAATTGTGTAATCTTTCACCCATGACTCAGTGACGGCCACCATGTCATACCTGCCAACTTCCAGCTGTGCTACTAGATCATCAGCCTTATACCGCGAGCCTTTAAATATAAAACCTTCAGTGCTGTAACGATCATTCTTTTCGATTTGGTTTCCAAATTTCGCTAAATTAAATCCTTAATCTTGCACTTGGGCCTGTCCTTCCTCACAATCCCACCACACGATGTATCTACTTGTGCTGTCCACTGCTTCTCATTCTGATTCCCATCCCCCTCCCAGGCCAGTTTAAACCCTCCTATTTACAGTGTTTTCTGGTCACAATGGTGCATTGAAGGACGTGATCAACATGGGATAGATGGAGATAGATCACATATCAGCTCGGTATCACTGGATGACAGACCCAGCCTGAGGGACAAATTACTCTTTCTGTGTCAGACCCTTCGGCCTTTTACAGTAAATGTTAATTCAGCAGATGACAGTGTGCAGGAGTTATATTAATATCAGCTGTGATACACAATCAACAGTGCAATTTCATCCAGTAACAGAAATTCAGCTAATTGTAAAATGCATCTCCACTAAAATCGGAAGTAAGATTTCATGGTACCTCACTGGCTTTGCATGACGTCTTTATCAGTTATGTTTTGTTTTTCCTAATACAAAGTAAACGCACATTAATACAAAAGCAACACAGCAGAGACATCACCTCTGTCGCTGAACAGGAAGGGCTGCAGACACTGTTGTTGCAGTGCAATGCCCAAGCGTGCTGGAGAAACATGGCAGGTCATGCAGCCTCTATAGGAAGTAAAGGGGCAATCAGCGTTTTGGGCCTGAGCTCTTTGTCAAGTTATGAGCAGAAGGCAGGCAGGTGCCTGAATTTAAAAAAAAGATGGAGGGGGTGATGGGGAGGAGAGGGAAGGAGGAAAGGGCAGGAGGTGGGGCACAGACTGAGTGGTAAGAGGTCAAAGGTGACCCTCCTGTCTGCATCCACCTATTGCTTCTCACCTGTCCACCTGTGCTCTCCCTCCCCCCTCATCTCCCCCACCTTCCTCTTTGCTCCTTACCTTGGTTTGAAGTATCAGTTTCCCTTTGCTTCCTATAGATGATGTGTGACCTGCTGAGTTTCTCCAGCACTTTCGTGTGTTGCCTGATTTCTGTTGGGCTGACTGAAGTGCTCTTCCAGATCATGAGGTGTGATAGTACAGATTCTATCACCAATGTGGATATGTACACATGTACAGATGTACAGATGGTAGTGTAGGCTGACTCTGATTGGCTGAGAGTGTAGCCACACCTACTGGCAGGTCTTAAAGGGTTGCTCCTAGCCAGACCAGGTCATTCTGGACTGGTCGACCTACTTGTGATATGCTCCAGTCTTTTAGTTAATAAAAGCCTTGGTTTGGATCAACAAGTCTTTGGTTCTTTCAACGCGCATTACATGAGGTAAACCAGGATGGACACCCAGGAGGGACTCATGGAGTTAGGCTGCAAGTAATGTTACATTTTCCATGAGATTGTAAGCCTAAAATAAAATGCTTTTTTTTGGGAAAACTTTATTTATAGATTTTAAAATACATCCAAAAAAAACTTACTAAAAACTATACCCCTCCCCCTATGCAGGAGCCAAGTACATATTTTGGGTAATTATCAGTTGCAGTGGAGTGTGCCAACCCTTTACATCTTTAAAAAAAACCACTTACAATATATTCAAATCCTTACATTTCAAATACGGAGTCCACATTTTAACAAAAAAAAGAATAATTATTCCGTAGATTATATCTTCTCTAAATAAATACACGATTGTAGTTCATTGTGCCACCTGTGTATATTCAATTCAACATTGTTCTTCCACATAACGGCAATACATCTTCTAGCTACAGCTCACGCCACACGAATAAATGCAATAAATTAAATGCTATTTAACGGAGAATTTCTACATCCATTTCATACAGCCACAGGTTTATTTTCTATTTGCACAACTAGTGCAATCTAGTTATTGGTTGTGGTATCTTAAATATAATGCATAATAATCCAGCAAGAGCATGCCCTCTGGTTTATTTGTGCAGGGGTGATTAGTGGGGCCCTGTGTTGCATTATGGCCCTACCCACCACCTCCTAGATGCAACCCTCATGTGTACATCCTGTGGGAACTTGCCTGCACCTTGGAGGGCGTTGGCTAGCTACAATCGGTGTTGATGGCTTGCGAGGTTCCAGGGGACCACAGGGGACCACAGGGGCCCCTCTTACACTCGGCAATGATCTTCCTCCTGTTTGATCCAACCCCCAACCCGTTCCCCGTGACGCAATCATCCACAACTTTGTGCGGAAGGTCAATGCAGGAAGTTTGACATTGAACCAAGTGAAGGGGAGGGCTACTTAGGAGGGATGTCAGGGGTCAGCCTTTTTACACAGAGGGTTATGGGCACCTGGAATGCCTTGCCAGGGGTGCCAGCAGAGGCTTGCAAAATAGGAACATTTAAATGTCTCTTAATCAAACGTGCAGGTGGGAAGGAGTCACGTGATGGAGTAGTGGCCGGTAGGGGAATACCAGCCCTCTCCAGAAAAGAAGGAAAAAAGTAAAGAAAAAGTAAAGCCACAGACACACAAACTATAACAAATAAAAAATAAAGGTGTGGAGGAAATGGCACCAAAGAAAGAAAAGCCAAAAACGGGAAGAAAAGAAGAAGGAAAGACGTTGGAAGAGAAAGGTGAAGGCCTTACCTGTACGAAGAAGCAGGGACCCGCCATGGAGAGAGGAGCCCACTCCTTGAGGTCAGTAGAAGCCCCGAAGGGTCGCGACCCACTGAGTGCAGGACTACAAGGATGGCTCATGGAGCCAAACAGAGGTGCGTGATGCGCATGACAAAGACAACACCGACGGGAGGGGGGACCAGCTGTGGAGTTGAAATCCAAAGCTGAGTAAGACCTGACAGCAGGGCTCCCAGCGGGAAGATACAGAAAATAACGGGAACGAGAAGGAGGAAAATGAAAAAAGGAAATCAGAGACTCAGCAGATGACCAGCCCAGAGGAAGAGGACCAACATCAAGACACCATTAATAAAAAAAAATACCCAGCAAACTGAGACAAACAGCCCAACAAGAAAGTCGGAAGAGATACAGATACAAGGAAGAGAGGTAGAGGACACAGGTCCTGGAGTGGACTCAGGCGAAGAGGAGGGAGAACATCAAGCTCTGCACAGAGAAATGGAAGATGAAGGGAATGGACTGTACATGGATAAAAAAAATTTCAAGAATATATGGAAGCAGTAAAAGAATGGCTGACACGAGAATTTAGTGAAATAAAAAGAAGAATAAAAGGTACAGAAGAAAAAGTGAGTAGATTAGAGATGGTAATGACAGAAATAGGGAAAAGAGTAGA
Source organism: Narcine bancroftii (assembly GCF_036971445.1). NCBI lineage: Eukaryota > Metazoa > Chordata > Chondrichthyes > Torpediniformes > Narcinidae > Narcine > Narcine bancroftii. The sequence goes on along the minus strand of NC_091471.1, from coordinate 331,400,579 downwards.
CAAGGTGGAAGAACGAGAAACAGCCGTAGAAATGGAAGTGGACGACTTAAAAAGGAAACTGGAAGAATCTGATAAAAAAAAGTTAAAGAAACACAGGAGTTGTTAGCTCAGAAGATGGATATAATGGAAAACTATAATAGGAGAAACAATATAAAGATAGTGGGCCTTAAGGAAGAAGAAGAAGGCAAAGATATGAAAGAATTTACAAAAGAATGGATCCCCAGCGTCCTAGGAATGCCAGAATTACAGGAAGGAATGGAAATAGAAAGGGCACACAGAACATTAGCTCCTAAACCACAGCCACAACAAAAACCAAGATCCATTCTAATAAAATTCCTGAGCTATACGACAAGAGAAAATATATTGGAGAAGGCAATGAAAAAAATGAGAGAAGACAAAAAGCCACTAGAATACAAAGGTCAAAAAAATTTTTTCTACCCAGACATAAGTTTTGAGCTCCTGAAGAAGAGGAAGGAGTTTAACGCAGCAAAATCGATCCTATGGAAGAAAGGGTATAAATTTATGATAAGATATCCAACGGTGCTTAAAATAGTTATCCTGGGGCAGCAAAGCAGACTGTTCTCAGATCCGGAGAAAGCACGAGAATTTGCAGAACGCCTGCAAAACAGACAGAGAGATGAAGAGATGTAACAAGAACAAGTTTGACAACAAACTTCATATAAAGAAGAAAAATAATGTATAAGTAAGAACTAAGAAGGGGAAGAAAGGAAGTAAGGGGGGAATTAAGAGGGTGAGCTTTGTTATATGTGAAGATAAAATTCTTTTCTGGAGGGGGCTGGGTGAGAGAGAATAACAGTCACTGCGAAATCAGTTGACGCTTGCGAGCGGGTTCGCAATTCAAATGGAGAGGGGAGATGTGGTTGCCCGACAAGGGGCAACTCAGAGAGGGGGGAACATTCGGGGTTAAGGAAATTTTAGATGTGGGAATAGTGGAAATATTTTATGTTTTAGAAGTGTTGTCTTACAATGTGTTCAGAAAAAGAAAGCAGAAATGGATAAGGAGGAAAGGTGGTGATGAGGGAACGGAAATGAGAGGTAAACAAAGTATGAAATGGCCATGTTGAACTATATGACTATAAATATTAACGGAATACATAACCAAATCAAAAGGAAGAGGCTGTTAAATTTACTGAAGAAAGAAAAAATTGATATAGTATTTGTGCAAGAAACACATCTGACTGAAGTGGAACACAAGAAATTAAGGAGAAACTGGGTAGGACACGTAACGGCAGCATCATATAATTCAAAAGCCAGAGGAGTAGCTATATTAATCAATAAAAATGTACCAATCAAAATAGAGGAGGAAATAATAGACCCAGCAGGGAGGTATGTAATGATAAAGTGTCAGATATATTCAGAATTTTGGAATTTGCTCAATGTATATGCACCTAATGAAGAGGATCAAAAATTTATGCAAGATATCTTTTTGAAGATTGCAGATATGCAGGGGAATATAATGATAGGAGGGGACTTTAACCTTAATTTGGACTAAAAGATAGATAAAACTGGAAAAAAGACTAGCAGAAAGAACAAAGTAACCAAATTTATGGTTAAATCGATGCAGGAAATGCAACTTTTGGAGATACGGAGGAGACAACACCCAAAGGAGAAGGAATACTCATATTATTCGGGTAGATATAAAACATACTCAAGGATAGACCTGTTCCTGTTATCAGCCCACATCGAAGGGAGAGTTAGGAAAAGGGAATATAAAGCTAGATTGTTATCGGATCACTCACCCCTGTTATTAGCAATAGAGTTGGAGGGCATTCCACCAAGAATGTATAGATGGAGATTAAACTCCATGCTACTTAAAAGACAGGATTTTAGAGAATTCATTGAGCGACAAATTAAAATGTACTTTGAAATAAATACGGATTCAGTGAAAGATAAGTTTATATTATGGGATGCAATGAAAGCGTTCATCAGAGGGCAGATAATAAGTTATGTAACTAAGATGAAGAAGGACTACAATCAGGAAATAGAACAGCTGGAAAGGGAAATAGCAAGTACAGAAAAAGAATTAGCAATAAGGGAAGATACAACAAAAAGAAGAGAATTGGCAGACAAAAAAATAAAATATGAAACATTACAAACATATAAGGTGGAGAAGAACATAATGAAGACAAAACAGAAGTATTATGAGCTAGGAGAAAAAAACGCACAAAATACTAGCTCGACAGCTTAAGACAGAACAAACTAAAAGAACGATATTGGCATCAAGGAAAAAGGACAAACAAATTACATATAATCCAACAGAGATCAATGAAAACTTCAAGGAATTCTACGAGCAACTATATCGAACTGAGAACGAAGGGAAAGAAGAAAAAATAGATAAGTTTCTAGCTAAAATTGAACTACCAAAATTACAAGAAGAGGAGCAAAATAAATTAATAAAACTATTTGAAATAGAGGAAATACAGGATATATTAAAAAAACTACCGAACAATAAAACACTAGGAGAGGACAGACTCCCAATAGAATTCTATAAAACATTTAAAGACTTATTGATTCCTCTTCTCCTGGAAGTAATGAACCAAATTGAAGAAACACAAAACATGCCAGATTCATGCAAAACAGCAATAATTACAGTAATACCAAATATGGGGAAAGATCCACTAACACCAGCATCGTATAGTCCAATATCTCTACTTAACACAGATTATAAGATAATAGCTAAACTATTAACAAACAGATTGGCCAACTGTGTACCAAAAATAGTAAAACTAGATCAAACTGGATTTAGTAAGAAAAGACGAACAACGGACAATATCTGTAAGTTCATTAACTTAATCCATGCAGTACAAGGAAACAAGACGCCAACAGTGGCGGTTGCCTTAGACACAGAGAAAGCCTTTGACAGAGTAGAATGGAATTATTTATTCAAAGTACTACAGAGGTTCAAACTACCAGATAAATATTTTTTCTTTGGCTTGGCTTCGCGGACGAAGATTTATGGAGGGGGTAAAAAGTCCACGTCAGCTGCAGGCTTGTTTGTGGCTGACAAGTCCGATGCGGGACAGGCAGATAAATATATTAATTGGATTAAAGCATTATATAAGGGACCATTGGCGAAGGTGACAGTAAATGGATATATATCAAATCAATTTAAATTAAGCAGATCAATTAGGCAGGGATGTCCACTATCTCCCTCACTGTTCACGTTAGCTATAGAACCACTGGCAGAACTGATAAGATCAGAAAATAAAATAAGAGGGATAAAAATAAAAGATAAGGAATATAAAATCAGTCTGTTTGCAGATGATGTCATAGTATACTTAACAGAACCAGAAATATCAATAAAAGAATTACATATGAAATTGAAGGAATATGGAGAAGTATTGAGGTACAAGATCAATGCAAATATAAGTGAAGCAATGCCAATGAATAATGCGGATTTCACAAAGTCTAAGAAAGAATCACCATTTAGATGGCAAACACAGGCAATTCGATACCTAGGTATACAATTAGATAATAATCTAGGCCATCTATACAAACTAAATTATCAGCCATTAATGAAGAAATTACAAGATGACTTAGAACATTGGAAAGACTTACCACTAACACTAATAGGAAGGGTAAATTGTATTAAAACAAATATCTTCCCAAGTATACAATACCTGTTTCAATCATTACCAATTCACCTAACAGAGAAATTCTTCAAGGAGCTAAAGAAAATAATAAGGAATTTCTTATGGAAAGGGGGGAAACCGAGGATAGCGCTAGATAAATTAACAGAATGGTACAAACAAGGGGGCTTACAGCTACCAAACTTTAAGAATTATTATAGAGCAGCACAATTAAGATACCTATCAGATTTTTATCAAACAAGGGAAAAACCAGATTGGACCAGATTAGAGCTAGATAAAATAGGGGAGAAGGTACCCGAACATATACTATATAAGTGGGATGAAAAGTTGGTGCAACATAGGAATTCACCAGTACTGCACCATCTGCTCAACATTTGGAAGAAGATTCACGAGGAAAGGAATAAAACAAATTATCAACTACCAAAACTAATATTGACACAAAATCAACTAATACTTTTCACAATAGATAACCTTTCCTTTAGAGAATGGGAGAGAAAAGGAATCAAAAGAATAGAAAATTGTTTTTCGGGAAATAAATTATTATCTTTTGAACAAATCAAGGACAAATATGGTATAACTCATGGTACAATGTTTGCATACCACCAACTGAAAACCTGCTTAAAGGACAAATTGGGAAGCAGGCTGAGGTTACCAGAAGGAAGCAATTTTGAGTATGTGATTACAGACACAATGATAATTAAAAGATTTATAACAAATATGTACATCAAACTGCAAGAGAAAGAGAATGAGGAAACAAGCTGTAAACCCAAACAAAAATGGGAACAAGATCTAAACATAAAGATAAAGAAAGAAACATGGGAAAAGCTATGCTCCAGAACTATGAGAAATACAATAAACGCGAGGTTACGCATGATACAATATAATTGGTTACACAGGCTATACACCACACCCCAAAAGTTAAATAAATGGGACCCATCAGTATCAGACATATGTTTTTGCTGTAAGAAGGAAACGGGAACAACAGTACATGCAATTTGGGCATGTGAGAAAGTGGAAAAGTTTTGGGAAGATCTAAACCAGGTATTAAATAAAATCACAAAAAGCAACATACCAAAAAATCCAGAGATCTTTCTTCTAAGTAATATAAGAAGTAAAGAACTTGGACTCGATTTGGATGGAGCACAAAAAAGATTTATTATGATAGCCTTAGTGATAGCAAAAAAATGTATAGTGTCAACTTGGAAATCAGAAGAGAGCCTAAGGGTACAGCAATGGTACATAGAAATGAATAAATGTATCCCATTGGAAAAAATAACATATAATTTAAGAAATAACATCACAATATTCGAACAAATTTGGGAACCGTACATGGAACACAACATAGAAGTCCTACCGCAGACCTCCACCGCCTAAAATGACAGAAGACTAAATGAACTGACCCAGTATGTAAAAGTAGAAGACACAAATTTCTTGTTTATTTTCATTGTGTGATGACATTGTTTAATGGATTTAATGTATCATATATGTTGAATGTTGAGTGAGTGGGGAGGTGGGGTGAAGGGAGGGAGGGAAGGGAGGGGGGAAATGTTTGTGTGTATTTTGGTCAGTATGGTTCATAGTGTGAAAAATTTTTTAAAAAATTTAAAAAAATCAAGCGTGTGGGTGGAAGGAAAATAAAGGGTTATGGAGCAAGGAGGGTCCAGTTTTCTGAGTGGGTTTGCACAGGTCAGCGCAACATTGCGGGCTGAAGGGTCAAATGTTCTATGTTCTGATGTTTTCCATGGGAATGTTCCAGGCCATTCACAAGGACAAGGTAAGAAAGTGCTTCCCTGAAACTTGGCCCTGATGGCACCATTGCATCCTGGCTATCTCAAAAGATAGATTGGTCTCAGGCACATGAGCACCAAGCAGTCCAAATAACCAATGGATTGGACAGCGTCAGCAAGATTTTGGCTCAACTCAGTTCAACTAATGGGTAATTACAACCCAGATTATAAATTCTAGTCTTTAGGCTTGATCTCTTTCTCACACTGATTTAATTTTGAGTTCATCAGGCACACAAAACTCAAAACAGTCAACCAGTTTACCTATCTCAGCTGCACCATTTCATCGGATGCAAGGATCGACAACGAGATAGACAACAGACTCACCAAGGCAAATAGCACCATTGGAATACTACACAAAAGAGTCAGGAAAAACAACCAACTGAAAAACCTCACAAAGATTAGCGTATACAGAGCCGTTGTCATACCCACACTCCTGTTCGGCTCCGAATCATGGGTCTTCTACCGGCATCACCTACGGCTCCTAGAATGCTTCCACCAGCGTTGTCTCCGCTCCATCCTCAACATTCATTGGAGCGACTTCATCACCAACATCAAAGTACTCGAGATGGCAGAGGCCGACATCATCGAATCCACGCAGCTGAAGATCCAACTGTGCTGGGTAGGTCACGTCTCCAGAATGGAGGACCATCGCCTTCCCAATATCGTGTTATATGGCGAGCTCTCCACTGACCACCGAGACAGAGGTGCACCAAAGAAGAGGTACAAGGACTGCCTAAAGAAATCTCTTGATGCCTGCCACTTTGACCACTGCTAGTGGGCTGATATCGCCTCAAAACATGCATCTTGGCGCCTCACAGTTCGGCGGGCAGCAACCTCCTTGGAAGGAGACCGCAGAGCCCACCTCACTGACAAAAGACAAAGGAGGAAAAACCCAACATCAACCAACCAATTTTCCCTTGCAACCGCTGCAACCGTGTCTGCCTGTCCCGCATCGGACTTGTCAGCCACAAATGAGCCTGCAGCTGACGTGGACGTTACCTCTGCATAAATCTTCATCCGCGAAGCCAAGCCAAAGAAAAAGGCTTCTGACTCAAAGGTAAGAGCACCCTCTATTAGCTCCACAGCACCAGTGGCCTGGGATCGAATCAACTGCTGTTCATAGGGAGTTTGTACATTCTCCTTCTGTCCATATGAGTTCTCTTACACATTCCAAAGCCATACTGGGTTAGTTGGTTGATTGGTCACACGGTATATTTGGGTGGTGCCAGCTCATGGGCTAGAAGGGCCTGTCACCGTGCTGTATCCCGAAATATTAAAAATGGACTTATCTTGGGATTTACTGTGGAGCAAGGCATTGCCTCTTATAGGCGCTTTCAAAATGCCACGTAAAATGAGGTTAACTGGGGAATTTTCCTGCTTAGCGCCCCAGTTGCACGGTAGTCGGAAAGGGTCTGGCACGATCAACCCCATCAGAATCCAACCGGGTCCCTGATCTAACTCAGTGGTAGTCAGGGAGCCCAGTTAAACTTACCTAGGGTCGCGTCCACAGGCAATTTGAAAATGAAAATGGCCGACCCACTTGTTCCGGCAACATCTGCTCTTGTGTGCATGCGTCACCGGGCAGCCAGCATCTGAACATCCGGCAGTACTTCCAGTGTGTACGAGATGCATCATTTCCAGCACCTTTGCCCCATTAATCGCACCCTGGGTCCCAGCTGCTGCAGTTTCAAAGAGGCAAGTGACTGTGGGACGTGATCTAATTCTCTCTCACCAACGCACGGTGTATATCCTGGCTGCAATGCATAAGAGGTTACTGTGTATCTGCAAGGTCGTCGATCGCAGCCAGTGTTACTCAGCCTTTTCTCAATCCTGTGCTTGTCACCTCTCCTTGGCTGCAGCTCCCACTGCTACCCAGCTGGAAGTCATGTCACTTCTCTTGTGACACACTGCGGTGCAAGGCATGGAGCGTGTTTCCGAATGTGAAATGTTACTCCTCTGTCCCAACATCTTAAAACCCACCGAGAGAGACAAGCCCTTCAATAAAATAGGAGAAACCCTTGCACTGATTTAATTTACTAGAACTTTTTACTTGATGAAAGGAGCTTGCATTGCATTTTAAATTTATTTTATCACCATCCCCCCCCCTCCCTCCATAATATCATTAAATAAGACTGCCAGGTTAAGACCATGAAGAATCAGATCAGGTTTTATGACAGAGCTAGACTTTTTCTCCTTGGAGTGATGAAGGGTGAGAGGTAACTTAATGGAGGTCTATAAAGTTATTGGAAGGCATAGACAGGGCACATAAAAAGGAGCCTTTTTTTTCCTGGGGTGACAATAGCATGAAAGGCAAGTAGAGGAAAGTTTAGGGGCGACGTCAGGGGTAGGTTGTTTCGCACGGAGAGTGGTGGGTGCCTGGAAAGCATGGCTGAGGGGTGGTGGTGGGGGTTGGTACAATAGGGATACTCAAAAAAAACTCTTAGACAGGGATGCAAGGAATGGGAGTGAGGAAGGGATTGTTTTGGACCAGGTTTGCGTGGGTCCAGCACGGCATCATGGGCTGAAGGACCTGTCCCGTGCTGGAATGTTCTGTGCAATTGGGCCCTTCAGCCCCTCCAACCTGTTCCATCAATCAATAGCACAAGATCGCCTGCTGCCACTTCTATTTCATCCCCTGTCTTGGCCTCCACTTCAAACGCTGCCCGAGCGAGCATCAGATTCATTTCTCCATGGGACTGTTTGACTCCACCCTGAATTCATCCAAACCTCCCCGGCCTGTACCATCCCATCCACTAATGATACACCCCATACTTCAGGACAGGGCACAGTGAGCCAGCCCCTGTCCATTCACCCTTCGGATGACTTGAGCACCCAACACCTCAACAGTTCAACACTTCCCCAATGCTCAGATCCCACACTGGGACTTGAACCCAGAACCCTTCTGACAGAGATGACAAGTAATAGCACTCCCCAAGGCCAATGCTGCCATGTTAGAGATGTCCTGGGGTGGGTGGGCGTCCTCTCCTCAACACCCCCTCCCCAGCCCCTGGGTTCAGTGGGTCAGATATTCCATTTAGGATTAGCTTCAGTGATTCAGTCCATTTACACCCCAGGTCCTGAGCATAATGACCTGGTATCCTTCAGGGGTAAGAGGTCAAGAACTCAAGATCCTCTGCCCCAGAGTGAAGGAGCCCTCTAGTTCCTGTCGCCTCCGTTACTGACCGGCTGTTTTGTTTCTAGCTGATAGCCTTTCCCTTAACCCTCGCCTTGGACCCCTGGACGGAAGGAGCTGAAGACAGGAGTTCTGTGCAGGCTCCCGTTGAAGGGGGAAGGCTTTTTCTCCACTGCTTGGCGACTGGAATGGGGGCAGGGAGGGAAGGAGTCTGGCATCAGGGCTGCATTCTTGCAGCTTCAAGCAAACTTCCCCCGGCGACCGCCTCGGCGCTGAGAGATGCCTTGGCTCGGGTTGGGTGGCCCTGGAGATGGGGTGGGGACGCGGAGGGGCGGCTCGGTGGGGAGACCCTGGATCCGGCCGGCGACGGCTAGCACCCGCTCCCAGAGACGATGCGTGGTGGCGTTGAGCCCGTGGCCGCCGTTCCTTGGTTGCTGTTGGCATCCTTCTTTCGTGGAGAAACCCTGGGTAGGTGAACCCTTCTCCCGCGCGTGGGGCGCCGCCTCGAAGTAGGACGGAGTGGGGGGGTGGGGTGTCACCGTCCGGGAGACGTGCGCTGCAAGGCTAACGCTGTTGCTTGGGAAGGAGTCTCTTCGAGGATGAAAGGAAGGCTGGGGATCCGAGGTGCATGGCGATTTTCCACGTCCCCAATGCCCTGTAGGAATCTCTCCAATATGAACTTTATTCCCTTTTCCCTCTGCTGTACCTCTCTCAAGGTTATGCACCCCCCCCCCCCCCGGGCATCTCTAACGTGGCAGATTTGTCCTTGGGGAGTGGTATTACTGTTACCTCTGTCAGAAGGTGTGGGATCTGAGCATTGGGGGAAGTGGTGGACTGTTGAGGTTTTGGGGACTTGAGTCATTTCTGCTCTCTTGGATAGACTTGGGCTTAGTTGAGTGAAAAGGCAATTTTCAACCCTCATTCAGGATCCCTAAAGATGTTCTCACGGGATGCTGCTGTAGCTCAAACTGGCTGACAAATGTCTGACCTTTATATAAGCATGCCTGCAACTGCAGAATGTTGATCAGTGGCTTTCAAAGGCCCTTGGATATCACCAGGGTGTGGGATGCACAGGACCGATGTAAATTCTGGGTGTAAAATTTTAAATAGGACATTGAACAGGCAAACGATGCAATTGGTAGGATTATCAGTTGGAATTTAGAAGTGTTAGGACGGGGAATTGAGATACAATCTTAAACAAATGAATGAGCCTTATATTTTTAGATTTTACTGCCTTGCACGCAATGTCAATGGCTAAATATGCAGATGGCTTTAATACATGAAGGACACTGGGATTCTCAGACAGTTTACATTGTGTGAGGCGAACATGATAACCCCTGCAAGTGGGCAGCATCAGTTAGCGCAACGCTGTTACAGCAACCAGGACTGGGGTTCGAATCCCATGCTGTCTGTAAGGAGTTTGTATGTTCTCCCCGTGTCTGCACGGGTTTTCCCCTGGGGGCTCCGGTTTCCTCCCATTCTCCAACAGAAAATGTGCCAGGGTTGTAGATCAATGGGATGTACTTTGAATTTAGATAGTCACTTTGTAGCGTACGCACTACTCAAGTGTGGAGAAGAACGGCACGCACACCAAAGCCTTGGAAAACAAGACTGGTTTATTGCTCTGGCCGTTGCATTTATATGGGCCCCGGACTGATGTCAGGGCTCTGTGTCGTCGGAGTGCTGGTCTGTGATTGACCGTCATTCCTACCAGAGTTCTCCGTCTTCCCACTGTGCAGAGGTCACCTAGGGTGACGGCCAGTTCATCGGCCATTTTGAGGGCCGGTCCATGACTCTGTGCACGGGCTGTCACGTGACCCATCCCAGAACCGAAAACTGAGCCATTATCTGGGTGGTCTGCCACTGCATTGTGGGGGTGGAGTGGAGACCAGCTCATTACAGTCTAGATAAGCTAGTTTCAGGCAGTTAACAGTAAAAGTCTCCTCCTTACCACCGATGTCGAGGATGAAGGTGGAATCGTTGACCCTAACGACCTTTTAGGGCCCCTCGTTGGGTGGTTGTAGTGGTGATCTCTGTGTGCCTCCTCATGAACACGTACTGACAAGCCTTTAGGCCTTTGGGTCGCCAAGCTTGGACTGGCCGTGAGGTGGGGGTTGCCTCGGGACCAAGGACCCCAGCTTCTGCCACAGGCTCTCGAGGTGCTCTGCAGGGTCTTCTGGGCATTTATCGGGGACCAGGAACTCCCTGGGGTTGACTAAAGGTGCGCTGAAGACCATTTCCGCCACAGAGGCATTGAAGTTCTCCTTCAGTGCGGTACGAATCCCCAACAGGACCCAAGGCAGTTTGTCCACCCAATTTGGACCCTTGAGCTGGTCCATCAAGGCTGCCTTGAGATGCCTGTGGAAGCGCTCCACCAACCCATTGGCCAGTGCGTGATACACCTTGGTGTGCTGGAGCTGTGTCCCCAGAAAGTTAGTCAGCACTACCTAGAGGTGAATTGTGCCCCCCTGTCTGAGGTGAAGTGCTCTGGGACACCAAATCGGGATATCCACATGTCAATGAGTGACCTGGCGCAGGTTTCTATGATGGTATCAGCCAGCCTTTGGCCACCTCGTAGAGTAGTCAACCATGGTCAACAGGTATCTTGCCCCATGAGAAATGTGTACATGGCTGAGCCTGTGCCCCGCCAGTTCAAAAGTTTGTGTGGGCACTCTTGTGTGAACATGAACTTTGGAGGGCTGGCAGCTTGTGCAGGTTTTGGCCCACTGGCTGACCTATTTACGGAGGCCATGCCAGACAAACCTGTTGGCCACCATTTTAACCATGGCATGGATAGCAGGGTGAGCCAGGTTGTGAATGGTTTCAAAAACCTGGCACCTCCACGCAGCTGGGATGGTGAAACGAGGGCTGCCGGTAGAAACATCACACAGCAGTGTCAGGTTACCTGGCCTGGCGGGGATGTCCTCCACGCTAAGACCGGAGGTGCTGTCCTTTAGCGAGGGCCTGTAGTCGACCCCTTGGGGCAGGGCATGTACTGATTTGATCGTGGGGCGAGACAGAGCTTTGGCTACAACATTGTTTTTTCCCACTATATGTTGAATGTCTGTGGTAAACTCGGACACGTGGGACAAATGCTTCTGTTGTCGGGCCAACCACGGGTCTGATACCTTATGGAAAGTGAAAGTGAGTAGGCTGTGGTCAGTGAACAAAATGTTGGGAGCCTCAGGGAGTCTGTGTGGATGGTCACTGACTCTGCTTGATCCGCCATCTTTGGGTTCAACTGCCGTTTGGACCTGTTGGGGTCACCAATGTAGCGTACGTGCTACCACGAGTGTGGAAGAAAGACCCATACACGAGGAATCAAAATATGAAACCTTGCTTTATTGCATTGGCAGCTCTGCTTATATGGGCCCCTGGCAATGACGTCAGGGCCCCATGTCATCGGACCTTGGGTTGGCTGGTGTTCCCATCATAGTTCCCCATCTTCCCACCATCCAGAGGTCACCTTTGACGACAGCTGGTGTCAGCCCCAGGTCCATGCAGTCACCATGATCATCGGCCAATTTGCGGGCCAGTCCACGTCTCCGTGCACAGGCTGCTGTGACTTCTCATTTCTTAAGGTACAGAAGAGCCCATTTTGTAACTCTCGGAATGATTCCTTAAATTTCCCCAATGTATTCCTCTTAAATTCCCCTAATTCTCTTACCCAATGGGTATATAAATGTAAACAGGCTCTTTCGCCCACAAGCCTGTGCTACCCAATACCCCCAATTAACCTATAACCCGTAAATATATTTTTGAACGGCGGGAGGAAACCAATTCAGCCGGAGGAAACCCACGGGGACTCGGATAACATACTAACTCTTCACAGACAGGGCGGGATTCGAAGCCTGGTTGCTGGCACCAACATAGTGTTGCATGAACCATCGCGCTACCCAATTAACCTCACAACATCTTCAACAGCTGGGAGGAAACCAGAACAGCCAGGATATTATGAGGCAGATGAGGCTGGAATGGTTCTCTGTACAGCAAGAGGCCACGACATGCTGTGAGAAACTTGTAAGATGTAAACAGGGAAAAATGGTAGTCGGATTCCTCCAGTTCATGGTCATTGGATTTGGATTCAAAACACGGGAGGAGGAAATAGTTCGCAGGCAATGATTTGTGACTTCTTGAAATGTTGAGGGGTAGAAGATGTACATTTTTAAAGCAAGGATTGAATCAGACTTGAAGTGTTAGTTGGTCTTTGGGCGGGGGGAAACAAGTCAAGGGAAGGCCTAAGTTAAACTGCGTTTTGCAGCCAGCTGGTGCAGACACAATGGGAAAACTTCCTTTTGTGCTTCTCATAATTTATGAGTCTGTTTAACTGTGGTTGCTCTTTTCGCCAGGCTTGTGGTTCAAGCTGCTTTTTTTGCCCCCCCAGATTGGAATCTTTTATTGACGAACTTGGGCAACAGAGTTGCGTGGGTGTGGTGGTGTGCAGCTCTTGAGAAGAAAGGGCTTCTCTTTCCTTTGTCCCTGAGGCAGGGGTGAAATGCAGCCTAGCAGAGGGACAACTGTTGCCAAGCAAACAGAAGGCAATTGCAGCCAAGGAATCCATTTCATCGCAGACTGGCCTTTAACTCCTCTCTACATAGTTTCACTGATGTCACAGGCCAGTAGACAAAGAGTCATAGACAATCGATCTAACTGTAACAGGTGGCGATAACTCGCCCGTAATAATAATTTGATTTCCTTCCTGCCTTTTTTTTAAATTTTTTACTTTTCACACCATAAACCACATTAACCATGATACATACTTTTTCCTTTTCAAATATATACAGTGCCATTTTCTCCCCCCCTCCCTCCTCCCATCCCACCCTCCCTACCTCCCCCCCATCCATTTAAAGTACAGAATCTAAGATACATTAAACCAGTCAAACAATGTTGTCATTCAATAAAAATAAACAAGAAATTCCACTGAGTCAATTCTTTTCATTTCCTTCTCCTTTCGTTAATTTAGGTAGTGAATGTCCCCGGTAGGTTTTCGCTATTATGTTTCATGTAAGGCTCCCATATTTGTTCAAATATTTCAATATTATTTCTTAAACTATATGTTATTTTTTCTAATGGAATACATTTATTCATTTCTATATACCATTGTTGTATTTTCAAATTATCTTCCGATTTCCAGGTTGACATAATACATTCTTTTGCAACGGCTAGAGCTATCTTAACAAATCTTTTTTGTGCATCATTCAAATCAATTCCAAATTCTTTGTTTTTTATGTTACTTAGGAGGAAGATCTCTGGATTCTTTGATAGATTGTTTTCTGAAATTTTATTTAATATTTGGTTTAGATCTTCCCAAAATTTTTCTACTTTCTCACATGTCCAGATTGCATGGATTTCTTTTTTACATCGAAAACATCTATCAGATACTGTTGGGTCCCATTTATTTAACTTTTGAGGTGTAATGTATAGCCTGTGTATCCAGTTATATTGTATCATACGTAACCTCGTATTTATTGTATTTCCCATCGTTCCAGAACATAACTTCTCCCATGTTTCCTTTTTTATCTTTATATTTAAATCTTGTTCCCATTTTTGTTTAGTTTTACCATTTGTTTCCTCATTCTCCTTTTCTTGCAGTTTAATATACATATTTGTTATAAATCTTTTGATTATCATTGTATCTGTAATCACATATTCAAAGTTACTTCCCTCTGGTAAACTCAGACTGCTTCCTAATTTGTCCTTCAAGTAGGATCTCAATTGGTAATATGCCAGCACTGTATCTTGAGTTATATTGTATTTATCTTTCATTTGTTCAAAGGATAATAATCTATTTCCTGAAAAATAATTTTCTATTCTTTTGATCCCTTTTTTCTCCCATTCTCTAAAGGAAAGGTTATCTATTGTAAAAGGGAGTAACTTATTTTGCGTCAATATTAGTTTTGGTAATTGATAATTTGTTTTATTTCTTTCTACATGAATCTTCTTCCAAATATTGAGTAGATGATGTAATACTGGAGAACTTCTATGTTGTACCAATTTTTCATCCCATTTATATAATATGTGTTCAGGTATCTTTTCCCCTATTTTACCTAATTCTAATCTAGTCCAATCTGGCTTTTCCCTTGTTTGATAAAAATTTGATAGGTATCTTAATTGTGCGGCTCTATAATAATTTTTAAAGTTTGGCAGTTGTAAGCCTTGTTTATACCATTCTGTTAATTTATCTAGTGCTATCCTCGGTTTCCCCCCTTTCCATAAAAATTTCCTTATTATTTTGTTTAACTCCTTGAAGAATTTCTCTGTCAGGTGTATTGGCAATGCCTGAAATAGGTATAATATCCTTGGAAAAATGTTCATTTTAATACAGTTTATCCTTCCTATTAGTGTTAATGGTAAATCTTTTCAATGCTCTAAATCGTCCTGTAATTTTTTCATTAGTGGATAATAATTGAGTTTATATAGTTGGCCGAGATTTTTATTTATTTGTATACCTAGGTATCTTATTGCTTGCATTTGCCATCTGAATGGTGATTCCTTCTTAAATTTTGAGAAATCCGCATCATTCATAGGCATTGCTTCACTTTTATTTACGTTAATCTTGTAACCCGACACTTCTCCATATTCCTTCAATTTCTTATATAATTCTTTTATTGATAGTTCTGGTTCTATTAAGTATACTATAACATCATCTGCAAATAAACTGATTTTATATTCCTTGTCTTTTATTTTTATCCCTTTTATATTATTTTCTGTTCTTATCAATTCTGCTAGTGGTTCTATAGCTAACGCGAACAATAAAGGTGATAGTGGGCATCCCTGCTGTTTTGACATGTTTAAGTTAAATTGCTTTGATATATATCCATTTACTGTCACTTTCGCCAATGGTCCCTTATATAATGCTTTAATCCAATTAATATACTTCTCTAGTAAACTGAATTTTTGCAATACTTTGAATAAATAATTCCATTCTACTCTGTCAAAGGCCTTCTCTGCGTCTAAAGCAACTGCTACTGTTGGCGCTTTACTCCCTTCTACTGCATGAATTAAGTTAATAAATTTACAAATATTGTCTGTTGTGCGTCTTTTTTAAATAAATCCAGTTTGGTCTAGATTTATCATTTTCGGTACATACTCTGCTAATCTGTTTGCTAATAGTTTAGCTATTATCTTATAATCTGTGTTAAGTAAAGATATTGGTCTATATGACGCTGGTGCGAGTGGATCTTTCCCTTGCTTTAGTATTACTGTAATTATTGCTGTTTTACATGAACCGCTCAGTCCAAGATTCCGCCCTGCTCCAGCTCCCTCAACAGCCCCTAAGGCTAGAGCTGGATGAGGTTCCCACCCTGGATGAGACATATAAGGCAATCGAACAACTGAAAAGTGGCAAAGCAGCAGGTATGGATGGAATCCCCCCAGAAGTCTGGAAGGCTGGCGGCAAAACTCTGCATGCCAAACTGCATGAGTTTTTCAAGCTTTGTTGGGACCAAGGTAAACTGCCTCAGGATCTTCGTGATGCCACCATCATCACCCTGTACAAAAACAAAGGCGAGAAATCAGACTGCTCAAACTACAGGGGAATCACGTTGCTCTCCATTGCAGGCAAAATCTTCGCTAGGATTCTACTAAATAGAATAATACCTAGTGTCGCCGAGAATATTCTCCCAGAATCACAATGCGGCTTTCGTGCAAACAGAGGAACTACTGACATGGTCTTTGCCCTCAGACAGCTCCAAGAAAAATGCAGAGAACAAAACAAAGGACTCTACATCACCTTTGTTGACCTCACCAAAGCCTTCGACACCGTGAGCAGGAAAGGGCTTTGGCAAATACTAGAGCGCATCGGATGTCCCCCAAAGTTCCTCAACATGATTATCCAACTGCACGAAAACCAACAAGGTCGGGTCAGATACAGCAATGAGCTCTCTGAACCCTTCTCCATTAACAATGGCGTGAAGCAAGGCTGTGTTCTGGCACCAACCCTCTTTTCAATCTTCTTCAGCATGATGCTGAACCAAGCCATGAAAGACCCCAACAATGAAGACGCTGTTTACATCCGGTACCGCACGGATGGCAGTCTCTTCAATCTGAGGCGCCTGCAAGCTCACACCAAGACACAAGAGAAACTTGTCCGTGAACTACTCTTTGCAGACGATGCCGCTTTAGTTGCCCATTCAGAGCCAGCTCTTCAGCGCTTGACGTCCTGCTTTGCGGAAACTGCCAAAATGTTTGGCCTGGAAGTCAGCCTGAAGAAAACTGAGGTCCTCCATCAGCCAGCTCCCCACCATGATTACCAGCCCCCCCACATCTCCATCGGGCACACAAAACTCAAAACGGTCAACCAGTTTACCTATCTCGGCTGCACCATTTCATCAGATGCAAGGATCGACAATGAGATAGACAACAGACTCGCCAAGGCAAATAGCGCCTTTGGAAGACTACACAAAAGAGTCTGGAAAAACAACCAACTGAAAAACCTCACAAAGATAAGCGTATACAGAGCCGTTGTCATACCCACACTCCTGTTCGGCTCCGAATCATGGGTCCTCTACCGGCACCACCTACGGCTCCTAGAACGCTTCCACCAGCGTTGTCTCCGCTCCATCCTCAACATCCATTGGAGCGCTTACATCCCTAACGTCGAAGTACTCGAGATGGCAGAGGTCGACAGCATCGAGTCCACGCTGCTGAAGATCCAGCTGCGCTGGATGGGTCACGTCTCCAGAATGGAGGACCATCGCCTTCCCAAGATCGTGTTATATGGCGAGCTCTCCACTGGCCACCGTGACAGAGGTGCGCCAAAGAAAAGGTACAAGGACTGCCTAAAGAAATCTCTTGGTGCCTGCCACATTGACCACCGCCAGTGGGCTGATATCGCCTCAAACCGTGCATCTTGGCGCCTCACAGTTTGGCGGGCAGCAACCTCCTTTGAAGAAGACCGCAGAGCCTACCTCACTGACAAAAGGCAGAGGAGGAAAAACCCAACACCCAACCCCAACCCACCAATTTTCCCCTGCAACCGCTGCAATCGTGTCTGCCTGTCCCGCATCGGACTTGTCAGCCACAAACGAGCCTGCAGCTGACGTGGACTTTTTACCCCCTCCATAAATCTTCGTCCGCGAAGCCAAGCCAAAGAAGAACATGAATCTGGTAAGCTTTGTGTTTTATCAATCTGGTTGATTACTTCCAGGAGGGGAGGAATTAATAAATCTTTAAATGTTTTATAGAATTCTATTGGGAATCCATCCTCTCCTCGTGTCTTATTATTTGGTAATTTTTTTATTATCTCTTGTATTTCTACTATTCCAAATGGTTCTGTTAATTTATTTTGTTCCTCTATTTGTAGTTTTGGTAGTTCAATTTTAGTTAGAAATTCATCTATTTTCCCTTCTTTCCTTTCATTTTCAGTTTGGTATAATTGTTCATAGAATTCTCTAAAGTTTTCCTTGATCTCCTTTGGATTATATGTGATTTGTTTGTCTTTTTTCCTTGATGCCAATACCATTTTCTTAGCTTGTTCTGTCTTAAGCTGCCATGCTAGAATTTTGTGCTTTTTTTCCCCTAGTTCATAATATTTCTGTTTTGTCTTCATTATATTCTTCTCCACCTTATATGTTTGTAGTGTTTCATATTTTATTTTTTTATCTGCCAATTCTCTTCTTTTAGTTGTATCTTCCTTCATTGCTAATTCTTTTTCTATATTTACTATTTCCCTTTCCAACTGCTCTGTTTCCTGATTATAGTCCTTCTTCATCTTGGTTACATAACTTATTATTTGCCCTCTAATGAACGCTTTCATTGCATCCCATAATATAAACTTATCTTTCACTGATTCCGTCCGTGTTTATTTCAAAATACATTTTAATTTGTCTTTCAATGAATTCTCTAAAATCCTGCCTTTTGAGTAACATGGAGTTTAATCTCCATCTATACATTCTTGGAGGGATGTCCTCTAACTTTATTGTCAATATTAAGGGTGAATGGTCCGATAATATTCTAGCTTTATATTCTGTTTTTCTTACTCTATCTTGCATACGAGCTGATAACAAAAATAGGTCTATTCTTGAGTATGTTTTATGTCTCGCCGAGTAATATGAATATTCCTTTTCCTTTGAGTGTTGTTTCCTCCATATATCCAAAAGTTGCATTTCTTCCATCGATTTAATTATAAATTTGGTTACTTTGTTCTTTCTGTTAATTTTTTTCCCAGTTTTGTCCATATTTCAATCCCAATTCAGGTTGAAATCCCCTCCTATTAATATGTTCCCTTGCGTATCTGCTATCTTCAAAAAAATATCTTGCATAAACTTTTGATCTTCTTCGTTAGGTGAATATACATTGAGTAGATTCCAAAACTCCGAATATATCTGACATTTTATCATTACATATCTCCCTGCTGGATCTATTATTTCCTCTTCTATTTTAATTGGCACATTTTTACTAATTAATATAGCTACTCCTCTTGCTTTTGAATTATACGACACTGCTGTTACGTGTCCTACCCAATCTCTCTTTAATTTCTTGTGCTCCAATTCAGTTAAATGTGTTTCTTGCACAAATGCTATATCAATTTTTTCTTTTTTCAGTAAATTTAGCAGTTTCTTCCTTTTAATTTGGTTATGTATTCCGTTAATATTTAAAGTCATATAGTTCAGCGTAGCCATTTTATACTTTGTTTATCTTCCCTTTCCGTTTCTCCATCATTACCTTTCCTTCTTATCCATTTCTGCTTTCTTGTTTTGAACACTTTATAAGACAACATTTCTAAAACATCAAACATTTTCCCTATTCTCCTATTTAAAACTTCTTTAACCCCATTCTCCCCTACCCTTCCTGAGTTGTCCTTTATCCCTTGTCGGGCAACCACATCTCTCCTCTCCATTTGGATTTGCGAATTCACTCGCAAACGTCAGCTGATTTTGCAGTGACCGTAACACCCCCCTACCCAGCCCCCCCAGAAAAGATTTCACTTTTCATATGTGACAAAGGTCACTCTTTTAATTCCCTCCTTATTCCATCTATTCCATTTCCATCCCTTATTAATTCTTGTCTATACTCTATATATTTTCCTCTAAATACGGATACATTCATGTATATACATTCATGTATACACACATACATATAGATCGTGGCCATTTTTACTCTTATTACATGTCTTCATCTCTCTGCTTGTTTTGTAGTTGTTCTGCAAATTTCCTTGCTTCCTCTGGATCCGAGAATAGTCTGTTTATATCCTTTATATCCTTTTTTCCATAAGATCGTTTTCACTGTATTGAACTCCTTCCTCTTCTTCAGGAGTTCAAAACTTATGTCTGGATAGAAAAAATTTTTTTGACTTTTATATTCCAGTGGCTTTTTGTCCTCTCTTACTCCAATATATTTTCTCTTGTTGTATATCTTAAGAATTTTACTAAAATGGATCTTGGTTTTTGCTGCGGTTGTAGTTTCGGGGCTAAAGTTCTACGTGCCCTCTCTATTTCCATTTCTTCCTGTAATTCTGGTCTTCCCAGGACCCTGGGGATCCAATCTTTTATAAATACTCTCATATTCTTGCCTTCTTCATCTTCCTTAAGGCCCACTATCTTTATATTGTTTCTTCTATTATAGTTTTCTATTATATCTATCTTCTGAGCTAACAGCTCCTGTGCTTCTTTAGCTTTTTTATTAGATTCTTCTAATTTCTCTTTTAAGTCTTTTACTTCCATATCTACAAATGTTTCTCGTTTTTCCATATTTTCCACTCTTTTTCCTATCTCTGATATGGCCATTTCCATTTTATTCATTCTTTCTTCTGCATTCTTAATTCTTCTTTTTATCTCATCAAATTCTTGTAATTGCCATTCTTTCACTGATTCCATATATTCTTTAAAAAAAGATACATCCATTGTCTTGCCTTTCTCTTCTTCTTCCACTTCTTTCTGTTCTTCTTCTTCTTCTTCCTCTGGGTTGACCATCTGTTGTTTCCTTGTTTTCTTTTTACCCTCTTCTTTCTTGTTGTCGTTATTGTCTGTGTTCTGCACCTGCTGCTGTGCTGCAGGTGTCTCTCTCAGCTGTGGAGATCGACTCCGCAGCTGTTCCCCCCTCCCGTCAGTGTGTTTTTTTTTCATGCGCGGTTGCGCACTTTTACTCGGCTCTGCGAGTCATTTTTGTAGTCCCGAGCCCGGGACCTCCACTGACCTGTGGGAGCGGGCCTCTCTCTCCGCGGCAGGCCTCTTCGGACAGGTAAGGCCTTCACCTTCTTCTTCCGACGTCTTTCCTTCTTCTTTTCTTCCCTTTGTTTTTGGTTTTTCTCTCTTCGCTGCCATTTTCTTCACACTTTTACTTTCACTTTATTTTGGTTTTTAAGTTTGTGTCTTTGCTTTTTCTCTATCTTTTTTTAACTTTTCTGGAGAGGGCTGGAGTTCCCCTACCGGCCACTACTCCATCACGTGACTCTTCCTTTCCTTCCTGGCTTGATGCAGAACAGCCATTAATAAGATCATTGCGTCAATGGTCTGAACTCCCTCTGTTCTGAAACATTTCCAGCTCTCCTATCTCCACTATTTTTCATTAGTAAATTGTCTCTGCTTACTACCTCTTTCTTGACCTAGTTTTAACACATTTAAGGTTTATTCCAATGTCACCCATGCTCAGTCTGTCCAATGCATATAACATCAAACTTCACATATGTCCTTTAATGCTCTGCATCCCCTCCCTCACCATCCCTGATGTCTTTTCACTGGACTCAGTCCCAGTCGAGCAGTGCCGGTCGCAGTTAACTTTCATTTCCATTCACATGGCGCATCCACTCGTGTTACCATCATTTACTCGACGCGGAGCCTTGCAGTGTCTCATCTGTAGGAGTGGAAATAGTCACCAAGGCAGATCCCTTGGTAAAATCATGAATAGCAGGAACCAGTAAGATAAAAGGTTGTCACAAAAACAAGGGGTCACGGGGACAGGGATAATATGGAGGGTGAGCAAAGATCACAAGGGCTCAGCCATGAAGCTATATTCAAGACTGAGATGGATGAACTTTTGGAGCGCAAGAAGTAGGATAATGACGCTGAAGCTCAGATTTTGGATTTCAGATTTAGATATATGACATCACATACAACCCTAAGAATAGCCCCAATGACTGGGATCAAGAATGAATGGGACCGGGATTGGGATAAAACATTTTCAGACGAGGACTGGGACATTGCTCTTCATTTGGTTAATGCATCTCATTTTGTGCACAACATTCTCTCTTACAATTTAAGGTGGTACATAGATTACACATGTCTACAGTTAAATTATCTCATTTTTATTCTGATACTAATCCACTATGTGATAAATGGAACATCTTTGAAGTTTCACTGATTCATATGTTTTGGGAGTGCCCAAATTAAATAAGTTTTGGGAACAAATTTTCCGAACTTTATCAGTGATTCTTAAAATCTTATTAGGTCTGTGCCCCATAATTGCCTGCTTGGTTTCTCTCAAGAAAAGGGTTTCACCCTTGACTTCAACCCAAAAAGAATCCTTGCTTTGACTTAGTTGATAGCCAGATGACCAATTCTGATGAAATGGCAAGAAATTCTTCACCTAGTCGTATGCAATGGTTGCATGAGATTACGTTTTACTTAAGTTTGGAGAAAATTAAATCTAGCATTAAAGATGTCAAGGTTGAATTCGACAAGATGTGGGGCCCGTTTGTGGATTACTATCACAACTTGAAGATTTAGTTGTGTGAATGCTTTGAGGATTTCCTGTCTGATGTCTGAGAGTCAGGATTTGATTCATATCTACTTACTCAATGTAGGTTAACCTTGTTTAGTGGGAGGGGTAGGATTAGTGGGGTGGGGGGGGGTGAAGAGGAAGTAAAAAGAACACACTTACATTCATTTCTAGTCATCCCATGACAGGAAGGATGTATGTGCTCTGGGGAAGGTGCTGAGATTTACCAGGATGTTACCTGGATTGAAGATAAGGTTGTCAGAGCTAAGGTTTTTGTTAAAGATGAGAGGTGACTTAATAGAAGTATATACGATTCTGAGGGACTGAGATAGGGTGGGCAGGCGGCACCTTTCTCCTGGGTCGACAATACAGAGGACATCTGTTTAAGGTGGGTGCTGAAAAATTTAGAGGAGATGTCAGATGTAAGTTCTTTTTTATATACATAGTGGTGGGTGCCTGGAATGCATTGCTGGGGGTGGTGGTGGAGGTTGGTACAAGAGGGCTCTTAAATAGGTACATGGATGCAAGAAAAGTAGAGGGTTATTGGTGTGAGGTGAGGAAGGGTTAGGTTGTTGTGGAGTATGTTCACATAGGTCAGCACAACAATGTGGGCTGAAGGGCCTGTACTGTGCTGTAATGTCCTATGTAACCTGATGAGGGGAAACGTTCTCTCAGCATCTACCCTTGTCAAGCTCCCAGTGAATTTTCCTTCATCCCTCACTATTTAATACTGGAATTGATAAGAATATGGGGAGAATATCCTCAATGGGGCAGCACGGTTATAGCATAGTGGTTTGTGCACCACCGTCACATCGTCATGAGCCTGGGTTTGAAACCCATGCTGTCTGTAAGGATTTTGTTCATCCTTCCTTGTGACTGGATGGGACTTCCCCTGGGGTTCTGGTTTGCTTCCACCATTCAAAAATGTACTATATTTGGGTGGCACTGGGACATGGGCTGGAAGGGTCTGTTACCATGCGGTATGTCCAAATTAAATTTAAAAATTTAAAAATTGGTATCAGTTGGCAAGGGCCCAGTGTCTCCCTGCTGTTGGTCTCTGTAACAATTGATGCAGGAGGGCAAAGTGGGCAATGTTGCAGCTGTGGGGAGTTAGCGAGGGTGGGAAGGTCGGTGCTGTCAGGGAATCGAGGATGAGAAATATAAGCTTTGAGGCGTAGCTTAACATAGAACCAATGGAATCATCAAACAGGAGTGATGGATGAATGGAACAGGGCCCAACAGTTATTGAGAGTGGGGGGCAGGCAAATTGGCTTGCTATAATCTCAGGGCCAACTTTCAACTGATAGTGAAGCAGTATGACATTTATGCCTTTGTTGTGTGTAATCCATTGCTGATTGTTGACTTTAATCCTCTGTTTAAATGCAGGCCCTCCGCAGAGAGTCAACTACTTCCTCACTGGAGTCCCGACTTTCAGTGGGGCATTCAATGTGAAGAATGCCACTGTGCTGACTGCACCCTCCCCGCGCAGGGCAGGAACAGTTGAGGTAAGTAACGGGATGGGGAAGGTCTTCTAGGACTTGGTTCCAGCAGCTGAGGGTGTAAAATGCCATGTGTGCCCCAACTCAAGACTGGGCCATTCAAAGGGGGAAGCTATTGGATAGACGCTGGCACATGGCGTCACATCTATCGCTTTCCCTGAGGTTGTTCCGTCAGGATTAGACACTGGAAGGTAGATCATGGGGTTCAATGTGGGAGGCTGCCATCTTTGCCTTAGTACTCGAAGGGGTTGCTCCCAAGCCTGTCCAGGCAGAAGATCCCCAGCTGACTGCTGAGCATACATCCAAGTGTCCTCAGGCTCGCTCGGTTCCTTTCTGGAACCAATGGCCACTACAGAGGTGAAAGTTCATCCTGGGTAATCTGGGAATACACTTTAATAATTTGAACTTGAAGGCAGACTGTATGGTTAATGGGTGGTTAAGAAAGCATATGGGGTGTTGGCCTTCATTAGTTGGGGATTGAGTTTAACATTTGTGAAGTAATATTCAACTCTATAAAACTCTGGTTAGACCACATGGATTATTGTGTTAGGTTCTGGTCGCCTCATTACAGGAAGGATGAAGATCAGTGGTTTTCAACCTTTCTCTTCCCACTCACATCCCACTTTAAGTAATCCCTATGCCATTGGTGCTCTGTGATTAGTAAGGGATTGCCTCAGGTGGTCTGTGAATGGGAAGAGAATGTTGAGAATTACTGCTCCAGACCCAATTGCTACTGACATATTTTGCTTAAGAAACATTGTCACTGGCCCATTTCCTTTGGAGTTCTGAAACCGTGCACATGACGAGTCAATGAGGGATGATTAAAACAGTGGTTTTCAAACCTTTTCTTTCCACTCACAAACCACCTTAAGCAATCCCTTACTAATCACAGAGCCCCTATGGCACAGGAAATACTTAAGGTGGAATGTGAGTTGAAAGAAAACAGGTTGAGAACCACTGACTTAGATGCTTTGCAGAGTGTGCAGAGGTGATTGACCAGGATGTTGCCTGAATTGGTGAACATATCATTGGCTTTTCTCCTTAGAGCAATGAAGAATGAAAGGTGACATAATAGAGGTATATGAGGGGGTTAGATAGGGTGGGCAGACACCACCTCTTTCCTGAGGCCACAATAGTAAATTTATGGGTGGCAGGGTTGGTGTTAAAGCAGTTAAAGCAATGCTGTTACAGCGCCAGTGACTTAGACCGGGGTTTGAACTTGGCGCTTTCTGTAAGGAGTTGGTAGGTTCTCCCTGTGTCTGTGTGGGTTCCCTCTGGGTGCCTCGGTTATACCCACCCTCCAAAACATACCTTCAGGGTTGTAGGTCAATTTGGTGTAATTGGATGGCACGGGTTCATGGGCTGAAAGGGCCAGTTACCGTGCTGTATGTGTAAATTTTAAATTTAGATCTAAATACCAGAGGACATCGGTTTAAGGCGGGTGGAGGAAAATCAGAGTTAAGTTGGTGGTGGGTGCCTGGAAGGCATTGCTAGGGGTAGTGGTGGAAGTTGGTAAAATGAGGACATTCAAAGACTCTGAGAGGCCCACGAATGGAAGGAAATCAGGTTTTAAGTGTGGGGAAGGGAAGGGTTAGATTGTTGTGGAGTCGGTTTACAGGTCGGCACAACATCATGGGCTGAAGGGCCTGTAATTTGTTGTAATGTTCTATCACCTTCTAATGTTGTTAACATTGTAAGTGAGCGAATACTGTAAATAGGGTGGCATGGTCAGCGCAGAGATTCCTGCAACTCTGTTACAGAATCAGTGACCCAGGCAGGCTCCAGTCTGCCACTGTTAGTCAGCTATTTGTACCTTCTCCTTGTTTCCATGAAAGTCTTCTTCAAAGGAAGTTGCTGCCCGCCGAACTGTGAGGCGCCAAGATGCACGGTTTGAGGCAATATCAGCCCACTGGCGGTGGTCAGGCACCAAGAGATTTCTTTAGGCAGTCCTTGTACCTCTTCTTTGGTGTATTTAACATTGGGTAAAAGGCAGCAACTTCCTTTGAAGAAGACCGCAGAGCCCACCTCACTGACAAAAGGCAAAGGAGGAAAAACCCAACACCCAACCCCAACCAACCAATTTTCCCCTGCAACCGCTGCAACCGTGTCTGCCTGTCCCGCATCGGACTTGTCAGCCACAAACGAGCCTGCAGCTGACGTGGACATTTGCCCCCTCCATAAATCTTCGTCCGCGAAGCCAAGCCAAAGAAGAAAAGACGCTGACTATCTTTTACCTCTCATAGTTTTATAAACCTCAGTCAAATCGCCCCTCAGCCTCCAATGTTCCAGAGGAAACAATCTACTTTTGATCATCCTCTCCTGGAGAGCCTCTTCCGCGCCCTCACCAAAGCCTCCGAATCCTGCCTGTAATGGGCATCCAGAACTCCACACAATACTCCAGATGTGATCCCAGCAAAGGTTTATACAGCTGTCATGTGACTTCCTGACCAGTGCCTCCACTGATGAAGGCGAGCGTGCTGGATGCCTTCTCAACCATCCCCGTTGCCACTTTCAGTGAGGTGTCAAGATTTATTTTATTGTCATGTCATAACAAAAACACGTATAAACTGCATGGGTGGCCTAGCAATTAAAGCAATGCTGTTACAGCGCCAGCGACTGGAACCAGCATTCGAATCCCACGAAAGGAGTTTGTACATTCTTCTCGTGTCTGCATGGAGCTCTAGTTTCTTCCCACCGTTCGAAACAGACCGGGGGTCGTACATTAATTGGGTGTAAATTGGGCTTGTGGGCTGAAATGGCCTGTTACTGTGCTGTATGTCCACATTTAAATTTAAATACATGAAAGTTCCTTCTGACTGCAAACAAAGATTCCTAAGGGAAAGAGAAGCAAAAGAGAGACCCTTCAGAGAAACTGACTGTCCATGGATTTGCAGCCACTTAGACTCTTATTTGATCCTGGGGTTTGGATTCAAACTTTCGATACCATCAGGAAGCCATCAGCACCTGAGGCCCTTTGGAAGCCCTTCATGCCCCCAGTTCCAATATCTAGTTCCCATGAGCCTGTCTCCAGCAGCCTGTAACCCGCTTGGGTCTTTTGACCTTGTCACCAGCACCGCTCACCGTGTGAATCCTTCAACCATAAGTCACCAACTAACCACAACTTGTATGGATCCTTGAGCTGTTGACTCTTTTACTGGTCTGTGGCCAGGTCACCTTCCTATAGGGTCATGTCCCAGGCTTCTCCTTTCCACTGGTGCGGGGGGGGGGGGGGGGGGCGGGTTCTTCAACCTTTGGTGCCTGCATCTGTCTGCTGCTCTGCGAGAGACATAAACCTCTCATGGTCCACTGCCCAACACAGGCACTAACCTCTTGGGCACAAAATGTTTTAAAAAACTGTCGGCTCCTTTAACAGGCTGCTTAAAGTCCGTATGGGGCCGTCAGCATCATAGCAGGGCAGTAGGACCCTGTGGAGCAACGCTGTGTCTCCCTGGGTCTGCACCAGCAGCAGTACTGCTGTTACAACAGCGCCTCCATTTTCTACCCCATCTCAAGATCAACATGGTTGACAACGCAGTTAGCGCAAAGCATTTACAGCTCCGGTTATCGGGATCTGGGTTTGAATCCCGCACTGTCTGTAAGGGGTTTGTACATTCTCCCTGTGTCTGTGTGGGTTTTCCCCGGGGGCTCCGGTTTCCTCCCACCGTTCAAAACGCACCAGGGGGTTGCAGGTTAATTCGGTGTAAATTGGCTGCATGGACTCGTGGGCCAAAATCGCCTGTTACACTGCCATAATTAATTAATTTAATAGCTAATTTGAAATTAATTTTATTAATTTAAAATCCTTCTGCACATCAAAACAGCTGAGGGTCCTGCCGTCCACGGTATATTTCACCTCCCTAAGTGCACTTGTCTGCATTAAACTTCAGCTTCCCTTTCTCCACCCAGATCACTGACTAGGCCCACGTCCTGTTCTGCCCCGTGGCCACCTTGTCCCCAAGGAGTTGGATTATTTTGTGCTGCTGCTGTGACTGTTTTCACTTTTGGTTTAACCCTTTAAGGTCATGCTGTTTCCCGGCTTGTGGTTCAGCCACTCGGGTTTGGTGAGCTCCATTGAATTTGTGGGTCAGCCTTTGAAGAGAGACTCACAGGTACATTTCCAGATACTCAGGCCATACTGCGCCCCCAGCCTCTTCCTCATCCCTCCAGGTAAGCGGCATAAATTTGGAGAAGATACAATTTGATGCTGGAATGAAATCTAGAATTAAATTTGGAGGAGAGTGCTCCCCTTGATGGCCACCTGATATAATACACTATCTGCTGGGGAACTCAGTGGGTTGAGAAGGAATGGTCAACATTTTGGGCTGGAATCAGATCCTCTTTAAATCTCCAACCCACTTTAAACCTATGCCCTCTTGTTTTTGATTTACCTCCTGTAAGGTAAAAACATCATGAGATGGGACCGGAGAAGGAGTCACCCAGTACTAAGGAGTAACAGAATGCAGATGTGACCTTGTACACTCAAGATAAGCTTGGCACTAACAAGCTGATGAGCAGCAGACTAACAGAGAAGGATAGCAACAGTTTATTCATTGGACAATGTAATGGTATGATAATTTACTAAGTACGTATCCTGAGGTATAAAAAAACACCACTTGCTGATAACGGCAGAATACGCCTTCTCCAACTAACACTGTTAGTTGCAAGTGTTACAATCTGGCAATAAAGAACAAAGAACCTTGATTTCGACTCAGTCTGGTGTTTGACTCACTCATTCATGAACAAAGCAGACTTAACACTCCCCAATGGGAAAATTACTTTGACTATCTAACCTCTCATAATCTTATATACTTACATCAGGTCACCCTCAACCTCCTGGGAAAACAAAGTCCAATCTCTCCCAATAACATCCTCCTGGCGAATCTGCTCTGCCTACAATCAGAATTGGCTTCACTTGCATCTGGGTTGGCTGCCTAAAGGACATCTGGCTGAGACACTGAAATGTCCCCATAAAAGTTTTCAATACAATCCAAACACTGAGATGGGAGAACACCCACAACATTTTGAGTCACATTTCCCAAGGAACTCTGATCAGATGTGACAACGGCCCACATTGGAAAGTATTCAGGTGTTAAAGAGATTTGAGGAACATCTTACAGGTTGGGCAACAAGAGAGACTTTGGGAAGGAATTCCAAAGCGGGGCTCAGATGGTCGAAGGCCAGGTCTCCAGTGATGGTGGAAGACGAGCAGTTCCCAGAGGGCTTGTGAAGGTTATGGGTAAAGTGAAGAAGAAGGCACAGAGAGATCTGAAAACCAACAGAAAGATTTTACAGCTGAGGCCTCGAGGGACCAGGTGCTTTACAAATCTGCTTGGGAACGATCAGAATCAGAATTTATTGTCACAAACCAATCACAAATTCATTGTTTTGAAAACATTCTTATAAACCACCTGACCACAATAAATAAAAATAAGGCATGAAAGTCAAAGTAAGGCAGTGTCTGTGGTTCATTGTCCATTCAGGAATCTGATGGTGGCGGGGAAGAAGCTGTCCTTGTGCCACTGCTGTACCTTTTTTGCAATGGCAACAGAGTGAAGAGGGCAAGGCCTGGGTGGTGGGGGGGGGGGGTGGTCCTTGGGGACTGAGGCTGCTTTTTTAAGACATCACATCTTAATTAATGACCTTAATGGTGCCTGTGATGTTGCAGACTGAGTTAACAACCCTCTGGAATATTTTTCTTGGGGACAAATGCATTCGATGTGTG
Organism: Narcine bancroftii; assembly: GCF_036971445.1. Lineage (NCBI taxonomy): Eukaryota > Metazoa > Chordata > Chondrichthyes > Torpediniformes > Narcinidae > Narcine > Narcine bancroftii. The sequence goes on along the minus strand of NC_091471.1, from coordinate 331,371,171 downwards.
TTGGGACTTTAATGAAATGCCCAGTAACTAAGCCTGTCAATGAATCCGTGAACAGATTGTGCATGTGTTGGTCCTTAAGAAGGACTGTCCTCATTCTCTGGTTGGAATCTCCTGGAATAATATCAGCGTGGGCTTTAAAGGCCAACAGTGTTGGTCTTGCTCATGGAGCCTACCAGCAAGGTCTGGCCAAGCAAGCAGTCTCAGTTAGATTTTCCTAGAAGATGACAATGATGGATCCAAATTCCTGTCCTGAGGAGAAACTCATTCCGTTTCCCCACGAATCAATGAGAAATATTATCGTAACATAAGCACGATGTACAAATGGACCAGAGTCCTTCCTGCGGGCTGCAGCTTCACAGGCACCTCAACAAGAAGTACAAATTAAATTACCCCACAAGGGGAAAAGTAATAAATATAAAATAAATTCTGTTAAAGTTAGTGCAAAAGAAATTTAATGTTACCTTTCACCACAGAATTCAGTCCAATTTTCCCCCATGGCCTTGGCCAAGATGTGGCCATTTCATTCCCCGTGTCCATTCTCCCAAGTGCTGGCTCATCTCCAGCAAAACACTGCAGGAGGGACTCAGCGATTCGAGCATCCTCCATGGAAGAGAAAGAATGGACAAAGTTGTGAGGCCTAACGAAGGGTCCTGGTGCCTGAAATTTCAACCATTCTTTTTCTCCCACTGACGCTGCTTGACCGGCTGAGCTCCTCCTCATCGTGTTTAGTTCCAGATTCCAACGTCTGCAGCCTCTCGTGTGCCTTAAATCTGTCGGGTTTTTTTTTGTAATTTAAATTTTGAGTTCTTTAAAGAAAAAGTTTCCCCAAGCCCTTAAAGTTACGTAAATCATAAGTTACAAAACATAAACTTATCCATAAAATAGAAACAAACATGCCGCAAAAAATACCAATATAATAACCTTATGTGTGTATTTAGACCTCTAATAACACAAATAAAACTGCCAATAAGTCCCACCACGATATCCACCACTGTTCCCTCCCAGGAAACCTGGATATCTGCTCCATTTTTGTGTATCGATGTCCAGTTCATCAAACGGTTTGTCAGACGTGCGTTCAAACGCTCCCACTTTGGCTGTTCCTGAGGCCCACTCCTGAAATGATAGTTCCTCCCCAAATTCTTCCAATCTCCGAGTACGATTTATCTTCCTACCATTATACTTGTCTGAATCCAGTTTTGAGAGTATTTATCCCCAAATAACCCAAGTGTATCTCCCAAGACAAAGAGTCCGGGACAAAAAGGAATTTGAGCACCTGAAACTTCACCAGAATCCAAAATTCTTGAATTCTGGGACAAGACCAAAACACACGAACCAGGGCCCCTTTATCCTCCTCACAGCACTAGCATTTGGGGTATTTTACAGCCATAATCTATATAACCTTGGTGGAGTCCAATAAAAACAGTGCAGAATCTTAAACTGAATTAGACACACTCTCAGGACTCTTGACGCTATTTTGATATTTTTACATATTTTGTCCCAATCTTCAGTCTCAAAAACCACTCTCAGGCCTAATTAAGGCCCAACAGAAGTTTATCCCTTGGGATTTGTGTTAAGGCTGAATAATAAAACGAGGCTTCGTGACCTTTACCATATGCAGCCAGTACAATAGACAGTACCGTAACAACTTGTGGGGGTTGCTGTGTAGAACCAAAAGTGTGTGTAACACAAGACGCAGTTGAAGATATCTCCAAAATAGTGACCTAGGGATATCAGACTGTTGGATAAACTGCCACCATTATAAAGATCTCCCGGGGAAAAAAGGGGACATCAATACACAACTTTGGAATCATCCCAATACTCGAGGGTTCATTCAAATATGAATTAAATTTAAATAATCTGACTAAATTATTCCAGAACAAATGCATATGCGATGTAATTGGGTGAGATCTTGCCTCAGGAGGTAACTGGATAGACGCACATTGTAATGGGGGGGATAGGAGGAAGAGCAGAGCACTCAATAAGATACCAACGAGGTGCTCTCTCCAGAGGGAGGGACCAAGGTGCTGAATGCTTAAGAGTAAAAGCATAATAATAGCAAGCCTAACCCCCCCCCCCACCTCCCTTTCACTGACCGCGGTTCAAACTAGTGGTTACATTTCACTTTATTTCCCTCTTAGGTGGGAATACCTGACAGGGTTCCCCACTTTCCCCCAATGTTGCTCTATCTAGCTTTGGAGCCCCTGGCAGCAGCTATTCAAGAGAATGAGAACTTTGTGGGAGGACAGGTTCATAAAATGATGAATTTCTATTATTTGGGTCAGACCCTGGTCAGTCGGTGCCGTGTCTTTTGAATATTATAAAGTCTTATTCTAGATTCTCAGGTTAATTGGACAAAATCAGTGCACTGCCCTGCATCTGCTCTGTACCCAGCCCAATTTCATTAGCCAAAGAAAGGTATGCAATATTTAGGTATTAATTTTTCCCTTAAACTGGAGGATTTAGTAAAGGTAAATTTTGATCCATCATTGCGGAAAATCTCGTGATGGTGATAAATGGTCATTATTGTACAGGTACACAATCCTTTATCCGAACATCTGAAATCCAGAAAGCTCCAAAAACCAGCGGTGGGGGGCGGGGGGTGTGGGGGGGGGGGAAGAGACGGCAGCGTGACTTGAAGGGGATGGGGGTGCATACGGCAGCACAATTCGGGTGGGCTTAAATCTGGGGCAGCTGGCATTTGTTCTGAAATCCGGAAAAATCCGGAATTCGGAACACAAGGGTTCCGGATAAAGGATTGTGTACCTGTACTTGTCAATGTTGGGAAAGGTAAATGCCTTGAAGATGAATTGTATTCCAAAGGTTAATTAATGGGAAATTCTAATTGTTACCAGTGCAAATCCCATTAACATAATTAAGTCTTTATTTGGAACGCCCACGCTTGAAACTTGCATGACTAAATTTTTTTAAAAATTGGTTTTGAAACCTGACTCCAGTCCAATTTGGGGCAAAGTTTGGGAGATGTTGATCTTTCCTTGGTGCTGTGTCGGGTTGACTTTAACCTGTCTCTCTGGTTCTCCAGGCTGTGAGTCGCTCCGCACACCCTTCGCCAGCTGCCACACACAGCCTCTATGTAATACGACCGGAGGATGTGTGAATGGACAGCAGTGGTGCCACCTGAGGGAACAGTGTCTGCCCATCACCAGCCCCTGCAGCTCGTATGCATTTGAAAATATCTCCACCAATATCCTGCCAATTGAAAGCCCCCCCAGGTACAGAGGAATGCAACCATTCTACTCACAGGTGGCAGACGTACCTGTGACAATGACCTCTGACTTCAGCACCATGAATATAAATGTGAGTCATGAATTCTGGAATTCTTCATAACCTTTCCAGTGGAAGGATTTTGAATAAAGTCCTAAATTAGTTTGATGATTTCTCTCTCTATGTGACTGCCCCCATGTTGCTCCCCATAGATTCCTACAGCATGGAAAGAGGCTGTTTGACCCAAGCCAACGTTTTGACAGCTTGCTTGTTTTCCCCAAGGTCACTATGGGACATAGATTTAGGATGGAGGTGAAGTGCAACTGCTTCTCCCAGAGAGTAGTGAATCTGTGGAATTATACTCATTAAACGTATTTAAGACGGGGATAAGATAGATCTTTGCATTGAGGAGGAATTAAAGGTTATGGAGAATGAGCGGGTAAGTGGAACTGAGTCCGTGGGTAAGTGGAACTGAGTCCGTGACCAGGCCAGCCATGATTTTATTGAATGGCTGAGCAGACTCAATGGGCCAGATGGTCAACTCCTGCTCCAGTTTCTCATGTTCACTACCACTCTCCCTGAAGGCCTCAGCTGTAAAAAAAAAGATGATGATGGGATATTTTGGCATGGGGGGGAAACAAAGATAGTTTTAGCATCTCTAGGTTTGCAGGATAGTGGTGTAGGGTGAAGGACCGCACCCTCTGCCACTGCGTCCCAATATAAAACGGTGGCGGACCCCTCTCCTAGTGGGAGTGAAGCACAAGATTCTGCAGACGCTGTGATCCGAGTAAAAACACACGGAAATGCTGGAGAAACTCATCCGGTAAAAGGCAAAGATATTTTCAGGCCTGGGCCCTTCTTCAAGGAATAAGCAGAATGAGCCAGAAGCAGGAAGTCTCAGAATTCAGACACTGTTGGCGGGTGGGGGGGGTGGGGGGGAGGAATCCAGACCAACACAAGGTTATGATAAGGGGAGAGGTGAGAATTTAGCATGTCTGTGCGAAAGGAGACAGTGAAGGGAGGGACAGAGTTGGGGGAAGGTGACGGGGGGTGGGGAGGAGTGAGGGGTGGGGGTTTTAACAAAAGCCGGAAAAGTCGATATTAATGCCATTAGGTTGGAGGAGGCCTAGTCAGAAGATGAGTCTGGCAGTGCATGAGACCATGGACAGACATGTCAGCAAGGGAATGGGATGGAAAATTGAAATGGGTGGCTGTGGCGATATGTATGTATGTATATACTGTGGTGCGCTATCGAACAGAAGCAAACACGCAAAACAAAAAGTCTGTTCTACAGACTTTATTCAACATAAACTTCCACAGAGCTGGCAGTGAGAATGCTATTGCAAGCTCTGAGACTGTCTTCGAAGGGCCGGATCTAGCTTATATCCTGGAAGGTGATTGACAGCTGACCGGATGGGGCTTGGTCCATTCAGGTTTGCTGATTGACAGCCGGCCAGGTGTTGCCTTGTCCCCGTGCTCTTCTGTCAGTACAGAGGTCGCCCCCTGCAGTAGGCTGGTGATGTACCACCACATATACTGCTGCTGTTCCATACACAAGTGGCTGGCCCGCCCACTGATGACTTGACCCCATGTAACCCCTTCCCCTGTGACCTGACCTCCCTGCCCGCTTCCATTCATTCAAGCACATGGAGTTGGGCCAGCCAAAATCTAAGGTGTATTAAAGCCTATCGTTCCTCATTCAGTCTTTAGAGTCATTGATAGAGAAGTTCATGAGACCATGACAGACATGTCAGCAGGGGAATGGGATGGAAAATTGAAATGGGTGGCCACTGGGAGATCCATACTATTGTGACAAACAGAGCTGAGGTAGTCAACAAAGTGATCTCCCAGTCTGCGTCCAGTCTCTCTATCCTAGTGCAATGGGGGAGGTTTTGAACTATTTCTTTTCTTCAGTATTCACTAAGGAGAAAGATATTGAATTGCGTAGAGTGAGGGAAACAAGTAGGGAAGTTATGGAAATGGATGATTGAAGAGGAGGAAGTTCTAGAGCTTTTAAGAAATATAAAGGTCGACAAGACTCTGAGTACTGACAGTTTATACCCTTGGTCTTTGAGAGAAGTCAGTCTAGAAATAGCAGGAGCTCTGACAAAAATATTTCAAATGTCATTAGCGGCGGGGATGGTGCTGGAGGATTGGCGGATTGCGCACGTTGTCCCATTCTATAAAAAGGGTTCAAGGAGTAAACCGAGCAATTATCAGCCTGTAAGTCTGATGTCAGTGGTGGGCAAACTCATGGAAAATGTTCTTAGAGATGGTATATATAATTATCTGGATAGACATGGTATGATTAGTAACAGTCGATATGGATTTGTGTGTGGAAGGTCGTGTTTGACAAATCTTATTGAATTTTTTGAAGAGGTTACCAGAAAAATTGACGAGGGTAAAGCGGTGGATGTTGCCTATATGAACTTCAGTAAGGCCTGTGACAAGGTCCCATGTGGAAGTTTCAATCATTAGGTGTGGATATGGAAGCAGTAAAATGGATTCAGCAGTGGCTGGATGGGAGATGTCAGAGAGCGGTGGTGGAGAACTGTTTGTCAGGTTGGAGGCTGGTGGCTAGTGGTGTACCTCAAGGATCTGTACTGGGCCCATTGTTGTTTGTAATATACATTAATGATCTAGCTGATGGGATGGTAAATTGGATTAGTAAGTATGCAGATGATACGGATAGGTGGCGTTGGGGAAAATGAGGAAGGTTTTCAAATGTTGCAGAGAAATTTTGGCAAGTTAGAAGAGTGGGCTGAAAGTTGGCAAATGGAGTTTGATGCTGACAAGTGTGAGGTGTTACATTTTGGTAGGACTAATCAGGGGAGTTGTGGAGGGTCAGGGGGGTGAATGTAGAGTGTTAAAGAATGCAATTGAACAGAGAGATCTAGGAATAATGATGCACAGTTCCCTGAAGGTGGAATCTCAGGTGGAGAGGGTAGAGAAGAAGGCCTTTGGAATGCTGGCCTTTATAAATTAGAGCATAGAGTATAAGAGTTGGGAGGTCATGTTAGAATTGTACAATTCCTGGAATATTGTGTTCAGTTCTAGTCACCAAATTATAGGAAGGATGTGAACAAAATAGAAAGAGAACAGAGAAGATTCACCAGAATGATACCTAGGGTTCAGCTCCTAAGTTCTAGAAAAAGGTTAAACAAGCTAGTCTTTATTCCTTGGAGTGGAGAAGGCTGAGGGGATTTGATAGAGGTCTTTAAAATGTTGAGGGGAAAAGATAGAGTAGATGTGTATGGACTTTTTCCATTGAGGATAGGGAAGATTCAAATAAGAGGGCATGAGCTGAGAGTGAGGGGGCAAAAGTTTAGATGCAGCACAAGGGGAAACTTCTTTACTCAGAGAGTGGGGTCCGTGTGGAATGAGTTTCTGGTGGAGGCAGGTACAATATTATCTTTTAAGAAAATTTTGGATCGGTACATGGATGTAAAAGATATGGAGGGTTCTGGGTAGAATGCAGGTCAGTGGGACTAGGAGAGTATCGGCACGGACAAGAAGGGCCATGATGGCCTGTTTCTGTGCTGTAATTGTCATATGGTTATACAGTTTATTTCCCAGGATAGGGAGTTTAAAACTAAAGGACATAGGTCTCAGATGAGAGGGGAAGGATTTAAAAGGGACCCCAGGGCAACTTGTTCACACAGAGGGTAGTGAGTATATGCAATGAGCTGCCAGAGAAAAATGTACAGGAGGATACAATGCTTAAAACACATTTGGACAGGGACGTGGACAGGAAGGGTTCAGAGGTACATGGGCAGAATCCAGGGGAGTTGTGGAGGGTCAGGGGGGTGACATCTGTAGAGAGAGAAAACGAGTTAATGCCAGCTTTGGTCATGAGTTACTGGATGAGTGCCTCTCCATCACAGAGTTGCTGTCAGGCCGACTGAGAGGCCCCACCATTTCCTGCTTCTCACTCTCTCCTCAGTTCCGACATACTCCACTCCCCCACCACCCCCCCACCTCTCCCAGTAGCCTCTACATTCCATCTCTTACAGCTCCAACATTGAAACATGAAAGTTTGTAGATGCTGTGATTTGTGTTTTGTGAGTTTGTGGTTCCTTTTAATGGCAGTGAAATTATACGTATTTACCAGAAAACTTCACAAGGGAAGGGGGTAGAATTTGTAGTATAGTCTAATATTTACTTTTTAAAAATCTTTTTCAATTAGCTGTCTGTTATAATTGTTTAAGTGTTTACCACCTTTAATGTTCTGTTTAACTGTTATCGAGTTTATATATAATAGTATCATTTTTCTTAAAAACTGTTTTTTTCTGTATATTTCTTTTTATACATTACCTTTGACTAATGGCTTCTATTTCTGTAAAATCCAATAAAAGAAAAAGAAAAGAAAAGCCCCCAGATGCTGGAGAAACTCAGCTGGTCTCACAGCGTCCAACTCCCACAGGTTTATTGTCGTCTAATTGTACGTCCAACCCGACAAGACAGTGTTCTCCAGCAAAACACAGACATACAACCAGACATAACACACATACAGACAAACAATACACGTGGACAAGTATTTTATTGATACAAATAAATACATGAGAGACTCAGAGGATCAGTGTGAGCAGTTCCTTTGGTCGCTCAGCATTCTCACCACCTGTGGGAAGAAGCTGTTCCTCAGCGGCAGGGTTGGCATAGTGGTTAGCGCCACGCCATTACAGCACCAGCCATCAGGGGTTCAAATCCCAGGCTGAAATAGCCTGTAACCGTGTTGTATGTCTAAATCTAAATCCTCTGCCCTCCCTCTAATCAGACCCCCTCCAGTCAAATTAAGTGCCATTAAGGAGTATTAACACTCTTCTAGAGCAGATCTGCTTGTCATCATTCCTTTCCTGCTCTCTGTCGCATGACAGACATCACTCGTTTTCTCGATCTAACATACCTATTTCCCTGCCATTGCCTAGATCCGACGAAAAACATGATAAATTCATATGGTTTCTCTCTCCTCAGATCCTGCCTGAAGCATCCAAACCTTTTATCTTTTTAGTGTCTGTGTTTCTGATTGGTTGACTGGTTTTCCTGGTGACCCAATGGCCTGGTGCTGTGTTTCAGGTTGTGCTGGGTGACGAGGATATTCACGTCTTCCCAGATGACGTCATTGGTGTCCAACACGATGCCGGCCCTGGAGGCCTTCTGCATTGCTTTCCCAGCTCAACATCACCGTGGCGACAAAGCTACATCAGGTTCGAACATCAGGGCTGGGCAGAGAGTATACTAGCAGGTTTCCAGCCTGCGAGGCCCAGCCCCACCTGGGTCGATGGTGTTGTCTGCGACCTGCGCGTCCTGTACACAGACCAGCCGGGGGCAGCTGCTGCAACGCAGTCCCTCGACACTGAGCTGCCCCCGATTGAGGGGGCTGAGCCAATGGTGACCCAGCCCACACTGTTGGGTGCTCAGGCAAAGATCATGGGCCTACAGATCATCTTCCCCCAGCCTCGGGCTGGCGGGATCTCAGTACCCACGAGAGATGAGGCGATCATCGTGGTGAAGATCAGTAATGGAGGCTCTGCCACCTCATGGTGGGGACCACCAGTCCGCCAGTCTGCAGTCCTCTTCGAGTCCCACTGCCCTGTCGACTTGCCTCAGTTCCCGCTCGCCTGCCGCAGAGAGACGGACAACACGTGGTTCTCCCAGGTCCGTTTCACCATCAGCCGCCCGCAACAGGAAGTCTTGAACATCAGTGTGATCAATGAGGTCAGCTCCCAAAACTTGTCCGTGCTGGTCCAGGCCCATGACGCCATCCAGGGCCTTCGTATTTTGCCTCCCCACCACAAGGGGATGCTGGTGGACACATCCCAGGTAAGAGCTTCCAAAAACAATAAAAGAGATCGATTGTCCCTGGAGCTAGACAGATGTAGTTGATCCATTAAACACTAGATCACTGAAACAGGCCTTTCAGCCCATCTAATCTTGTGCCAAGCTATTATTCTACCTAGTCCCATCGTCATGTACCTAGACTATAACCCTCCCGTTTATGTACATCCAAAGTTTTATTGAATGTCAAAAGCAACCCCACATTCACCACTTCAGCTGGCACCTCAATCTACAGCCTCACCACTCTCTGCATGAAGAAGTACCTCCTAATGTTTCTTTAAACGTGTCCCCTTTCACCCTTAACCCATGTCCTCTAGTTCGTGTCTCACCTGACCTCATTGGGAAAAGCCTGCTTGTATTTATGCTCTGTATACCCATCATAATCTTGTACATTTCTATCAAATTTTCTCTCATTCTCTGATGTTCCAGCGAATGTTGTCCTAACCTGTTTAACCTTTCCCTGAAACTCAGTTCCTGAGGTCCCTCCAAAGTCCTCATAAAAATACAGATGGTTATTTTTTTTTAACAATAAAATTTTCCAAAGGGAAGTCAATGGTGCCTAACCCTGATGAATACTGAAGCACAGTGGAACAACGGTGGAGGGGTGGGTAGTTTTGAGAGCCAGGACACACTTGGAGAATGGGCAAAGAGGTGGCAGGCGGAATACAGCGAAGGGAAGTGTATGGTCATGCACTCTAGTAGAAGGAATAAAGACCGACTATTTTCCGAATTGGGAGAGAATTCAGAAGGTGGAGGTCCAATGACATTTAGAAATCCTGGTGCAGGATTTCTTGAAGGTTAACTTGAAGGTTGAGTCCGTTGTAAGGATGGCAAGTGCAATGTCAGCATTCATTTCAGGAATACAAAGGCAAGGATGTCATGTTGGCTCTTTACAAGCTCTTGGACCTTGTACATTTGGAGGATTGTGAGGAGCCTTTGGCCTCGTGTCTAAGGAAGGATGTACTGGTGTTGGAGAAGGTCCAGGGGAAGTTTATGAGAATGATCCCAGGGATGAGAGGGTTAGGATGGCACGGTTAGTGTAGTGGTTAGCGCGACGCTTTTACAGCATCAGTGATCAGGACAGGGATTCGAATCCCGCACCCTATGTAAGGAGTTCGTATGTTCTCCCCGTGTCTGCGCAAGTTTTCCCCGGGAGCTCCCACCATTCCAAACGTATCAGGGGTGTAGGTTAATTGGGTGTAAATTGGCACAAGGACTCGTGGGCCGATATGGCCTGTTACCGTGCTGTATTTCTAAATTTTTTTTAATGCAATTACAGCGCCAGAGACCTGGGTACGAAACTGGCATTGTCTAAAAGGAATTTGTACATTCTCCCCACGTCTGTGGGGTTCTCCTCCAGATCAATGGTTCTCAACCTTTTTTTTCCACTCATTTTCAACCTGAAGTAATCCCTTACTAACCACAGAGCATAGGATTGCATAGTTAGTCGCTGGTTGGTAAGGGATTTATTAAGGTGATACATGAGTGGGAAAAAAATGGTGCTCCTGTTTCCTCCCGCCCTTCCAAAACTTATGGGGCTTGTAGGATCATTGGTGTATTTAGGCAGTTTAGGCTTGTGGGCTAGAAGGGCCTGTTATCTTACATTTAACGCATGAGAAACTTTTGATGGCTCTGTGTCTATCCTTGCTGGAGTTTATTTAGGATGAGAGGGGATCTCTGAAACATGCTGAATATTGAAAGGGCTGGATAAAGTGGACCTGGGGAAGATGTTCCAAGTAGTGGGAAAGTCTGGGACCGGAGGGCACAGCCACAGAATAAAAGGGTGACACTTAAGGACAGAGATGAGGAAACAATTCTTCAGCCAGAGTGTGGCTAATCTGTGGAATCCGTTCCCAGAGTCGGCTGTGGAGGCCAAGTCATTGGGTAGATAGGTTCTTGATCAGTGAGAAGATCAAAGGTTAAAAGAAAGAGGCTGAGAAGAAAAATACACCAGCCATGATTTGAATGGTGGCACTTCAAGTCAAGACAAGCCAAGTTTATTGTCAACAAGTACAGCTCGACGAAACAACGTTTTCCGGTCCTCGGTGCAAAACACGCAGACACACAACCAGACATAATGCACACACTGACAAATAATACATATGCAGGACAAGTATTTCAATCAATGCAAACAAATAAATAAATAAATTGTTGCTTTGTACATATGAGAGTCTTGGATTGGCGCAGACTCAATGAACCCATTGCTTCTAAGTCTTTTGGTCTTATGGAATGAAGATCAACATTTATGGAAGAGCTTAAATGAGAGATGAAGAACTAAGTTTAAAGAGTTTAAAGCCTTAGGGCCACAGTCTCCAAGTCTCTATGTTCTGCTAAGGAACAGCCCATGGTGACCTCTGTGGACAAGGAATGCAAACTTGGTGAGTCAGGGCAATTGTGCAAATTTATATTTTTTAAAAATCAATATATTTGGACAAACATTGGAGAGAAGGTTATGTGTTATTGCTGCAGTGTGGGGGACTGATGGAAATAATCGGTATCTATGGCAACTGTATCTGTAGTAAATCTCCAAAGAACATCTTTGACAAGTTGGAGTCTGACTCAGACATTTTGATGTGTCAGGATAACCTGAACACTTTATTCCAGGAGGCAGCCTCAGATTAAGCACTGCAGAAGAGTTCAGTCGAGAGGGACAAGAGGTTGTGATAATAAAATATTGAAATAGGCAACATTTGATTCAAGGTCCCCCCACCACCCAGGCCCTGCCCTCTTCACTCTGCTACCATCAGAAAAAGGTACAGGAGCCTAAAGGCGAGCGCCCAGCAGCACAAGGACAATTTCTTCCCTGCTGCCATCAGGTTCCTGAATAGTCAATGAACCAGACACTGCCTTATTTTTTTGTGCACTGATATTTATTGTTGTAAGGTGGTTTATATGATTGTTTGCACTGTGAATTTTGATTCTGAGGCTTTAAACTAAATATTGGAAAGGGAAGAGTTCTTAGCAGAAGAAACTTTGAATAAGGAAAGATATTGATTGTTCAGGATAGAGCAATGGGTAATGTTTACCAGCGAAGGAAAATACCTACAAACATCGAGAATACAGCAATAAGAGGAAGGGAAATGGTAAAATGACAAAATTGAATTATGATCCTAATTGAAATAGATGGGTGCAATCTAATAGCTATTACAGATTCATGGTGGCAAAGTAAACCAAGGCAGGAATTAAATATTTCAGGATTATTAACTAAATAACTAAAGAGAAACAGAGATCCATTGTTAACCAATGGGTTAAACCAGTGGTTCTCAACCATTTCCTTTTCACTCACACACCACTTTATTCCCTATGCCATTGATGCTCTGTGATAAGTAAGGGATTGCTTAAGGTGGGATGTGGGTGAGAAGAAAATGTTTGTAAACCACTATTTTAATCAATTGACTCATTATGTGCACGATTTCAGAACTCCAAAGGAAATGGGCCAATGGCCAATTTTCTCAAACCAAATATTTCAGTAACAATCGGGCGTGGAACAGTGATTCTCAGCCTTCCCTTCCCACTCACATCCCACCTTAAGCAGTGTTAAGGAGTGCTTGATGGTTCATGGCCTGTACTCAGTGGAATTTAGGAGAATGAGAGGGGATCTCATTGAAATATTTTGTATGTGGAAAGGCATGGACAGAATAGATGTAGAAATGTTGTTTCCCATGGTGGGAGAGTCTTGGACAAGGGGGTACAACTTCAGGATTGAAGAGTGTCCGCTTAGAGACGTGGAGGAAGAATCTATGGAATTTGCTGCCACGGGCAATTGTGGAGGCCAAGTCATTGGGTATATTTAAGGGAGAGATTGACAGGTTCTTGATTAGCCAGGTCATCAAAGGTTATGGGGAGAAGATTAGGCATTGGAGCTGAGTGGGGAAATGGATCACCTCCGTCATTTCTTTGTCTTCCATTATTATTTCTCCAGCATTATTGAAACAAGAGGTCATGAGTTAAGGGGCAAAAGTTTAGAAGTAACATGAACTTCTTCACTCATAGACTGGTGGCTGCGTGGAATGAGCTTTCGGGAGAAGTAGTGGCGGCAGGGTCCATTTTGTCATTTAAGGAAAAATTGGATAGGTATATGGATGGGAGGGGAATGGAGGGTTATGGGCAGGTAGGTGGGACAAGAGGAGAAGGTTTGATTCAGTGCGGACTAGAATGGCCGAGATGTCATGGGTATATGGTTATATGGTTATTTTCTAGTGGTCTTAAATCTTTTCTCACCACTCCTTTAGTCTTTATATAATTGAAAAAGCTTTTTGTGTCCTCTTTCATATAATTTGCTAGTCTACTTTCTTAACATTCATGGCCTAAAGACATTGCCCACATTTTCTGCCCTTTGCTGTTCTATCTTTACCTTGATTTTCTGAGCTGAGCCCTTCTTCTCTCCTGTCTTTATGCAAACAAGACCCCTCTCTCACTCAATCTCTCTCTCTCTCTCTGTCTCTCTCTCTCTCTCTCTTTTTCTTCTCTCTCTCTCTCTCTCTCTCTCTCCCTCACGCACGCACACACACACATACCCATGCGCGCGCGTGCGACTCTCAGCCCATGACTTAAGAACCTTTCAGGGGTCATCCAAGAATTTATCTGCAATCCACCCATTCCATTTAAGGGTGGAGCAGAGAGCAGAGTTAAAATGATGTGCAGACGAACGGCCACCTGCCTTCAACAAAGTTGTCACCTTTTATAATTGTGATGATACAACCACCAGCCGACTGCAGGGGGCGATCTATGTACCTGCAGGAAGACCACTTAAGGGGCTGACTCCACCTGGCTGGCTGTCAATCAGCCGACCTGAACATAGGCCTGAGTCGGCCCCTCCTGAGCCAGTCACACGGGGAGCCACCAAGGCTTGAACTGCTGGAATAAAGCCTGTTGTACAGTCTTTTGAGTTTTGTGCTTGCCTGCTGCTACCTCAGCACCGTAATAACAAGTCAGTTTTTTTTCAGGTGTTTACAGCAGAGGTTACCCGTGGGACTTCCGTTATTTATACCTGGGTGATTGATGGCCTGGCAGTCTTTATCTACACCGGACAAACCTACACTGTGATCTTCAGACATGCTGCAACCTACGAGTTAAAAGTGAGTGATGTTTACATGCTTCTTGTCCTGAAGGTGAGGGGTAGGACAAAGGGGGTTGGCTCCCTGAAGAGGGAGCCGGTGAGGGCCTGAAAAACCATACTGATATCTACAGACTGTTTCTCTAGTTCTACCCTCTCGATCTATGGGTATTATTCTCTCTCTCTCCCTACCCCATATCCCCCCTCCCTCCCCTTCCTTTCTCTTTTTCCAGTGGTTTGTCTTTTCACTTCAGCCTTTTCTCTCTTGGTTTTGCCTCCCATTCCTACGGATCTCGACTTCTCACACTTTGGGCACCGATATTCTTCCAGTAAGCAGCTGCATTAATGCGAGGACTTCAGTCTATTGCAGATCTGTCCACAGTCATAGTCCCCTCTCTACTCTGAGCGGCCCTTACTCAACTGTCTCCCTATGTTATTCATCATCACTGCCAAATGGGATTCACTGAGACTTACGGCCTGGCATGACATAAAGCCTTTGATTCCAACCTGTAGCTACAATCCATACATAGGGCATGCACACTCTGTTAATTAGATTCCTGCTTTTGAATGTGTCATTCAAAATACGTAAACTACCTGACACTGAATTCAATTCCGACCTGTAACTCATTCTGTTATCCACTCAACCTGTTTATAAGTTTCTATAGATTCCAATCTATTACCTCTTTGCCTCTTTTGCCCTATTAAATAAATACTTGAATTCCTCAATTAGATTCCAGCCTTTAATTTACATCTATCTGATATATCTATTATATATACAGTATGTATGTGTGTGTATATATATATATATATATATATATTTATATATATATATATATATATATACACACACACACACATATACATGCATAACACACACACACACACACACACACACACACACACACACACACACACGTGCGCGCATATGGTTAAATGGGCAACCTGTCATTTCTTCATGACCATTTGATATTTTATGTACAAACTGGCGGCGCACATCTCTGTGAGCGAACCAGCCCTGTTTGTACCGCCGCGCTGGCGTGGCAGCTGCAGAAGATGGCACAGTCGGGGCTTGCTCGTTGCCTCGTGGCTTAGGCCACAGCTCGCACCCTGAGCCACATGATGATGTTACCGCTGCACAGGGCGGAAGTCCCATTGGCCTTAAAGGGGGGTGCACGAAATTCAAATAAACAGTTCTACTGGAAACCGAGTTCAGTAGTGTGCTTTCCGTGTTGTAGCAGCCGTTGCAAAACCACTCATATCCTCAGATAGATGCCAGCTTACAACCTTTTGCTGTCTCTTTTTGTACAGCTGACAGCAGTAAACCCTGTGAGCAGGAAGAGTGTGACAATGGAACTGGTGGCACGCTCCATGCATCCCCTAATGGATCCACAATTTATTAACATCTCCAACGTGATTCTTGCTAACGAGCCACAACACTTTGTGCTAATAGTTAAAGCAGACAGCTTGGCAGAAGTTACCTTCCGGTGAGCCATAGTAATGTATGAGCATGTGTGCACGCGAGTGCATGTGTGCACGCAAGTGCATGTGTGTGTGTGTGTGTGTGTGTGTGTGTGTGTGTGTGTGTGTGTGTGTGTGTGTGTGTGTATTCGTGGGGTGTGTGGGTGTGCCCAGGTGTGAGACTTGGTGTTAGTGTATTTGTAGGTTGACATCATTGCCCTTTGTGTTTTCTGTTCAGTAAAATTTCAATTCCCTTCATTAGGTGGCGTTTTGGTGATGACAGTCCTCAAGTGACACATTCCACACACTCAGAGAACCCTTCTACCCCTACTGATAGAGACTCAGGTTCTGCAAGAGTGAACTTACAGGACGACATGACCTGGACATACACCCAGCCTGGTAATGATATAATGAAAATTCTACCTTTAACTGGATTCAAGATTTGTAACTTTATGATCTAATCATCCCATTGAATAAACAGCAGCTCCATACAAGGTTACATTAGGCACTTTCAAATTACAACACCTGGGTAGCCCTCCTGGGACCCAGGTGAGATTATTGGATTATGTAAGAACATAAGAAATAGGAGCAGGAGTCGGCCGTCTGGCCCGTCGAGCCTGCTCCGCCATTCAATAAGGTCATGGCTGATCTAATCATTGGTTCAACTCCACCCACCTGCCTTTTCCCCATATCCCTTAAAATTCCTTTTTTATATAAAAATCTATCTTACCGAACCTTAAATATATTTAATGAATTTGTCTCAACTGCTTCCCTGGGCAGAGAATTCCACAGATTCATGACTCTCTAGGCAAAACAGCTTTTCCTCATCTCTGTCTTAAATCCACTCCCCTGAATCTGAGGCTCCGTCCCCAAGTTCTGGTCTCACCTGCCAGTGAAAACAATTTTCCTGCCTCGATCTTATCTATCCCTTTCATAATTTTAGATGTTTCTATAAGATCTCCTCTCATTCTTCTGAATTCGAGTGAGGATAATCCCAGACGATTTAGTTTCTTCTCGAAGGTCAATCCTCTCATCTCCGGGATCAACCTGGTGAACCTCCTCTGGACTGCCTCCAATGCCAGTCTATCCTTCCTCAAGTATGAAGACCAGAACTGTACATAGTTCTCCAGGAGCGGCTTCACCAGTTCCATTTGCCTTCTAATAACCTGTTGTACCTGCAACCCAACTTTTTGTGATTCATGCACGAACAGTCCCAAGTCCCTCTGCAGGTTTTCACCATTTAAATAATAATCTGCTCTTCTATTTTTCCTACCAAAGTGGATGGCCTGGCATTTACTAACGTTGTTCTCCATCTGCCAGACCTTTGCCCACTCACCTACCTTAACTAGTTCCTTCTGCATCCTCTCCACATCCTCTGTACAATTTGCTTTTCCACTCAATTTAGTATCATCCACAAACTTGTCGACACGACACCCTGCCCCCTCTTCCAAATCATCAGTGTAAATGGTGAACAGTTGCGGGCCCAGCACCGACCCCTGCTCCACCCCCACTCAGAAAAATGCCCATATATCCCGACCCTCTGCCTTTTGTCAGTTAACCAATCCTCAACCCATACCAATAGACTTCCCCCGACTCCATTTATCTGTATCTTATCGATAAGTCTCTTGTGCGGCACCTTATCAGACACCTTCTGGAAATCCAAATAGACAACATCAACCTGTTCCCCTCTATCTACCGCACCCATTATATCCTCAAAGAACTCCAGGAAGTTTGTCAAACAAGACCTCCCCTTTCTGAATCCATGCTTCATCTGTCTGATGGAACCCCTTTGTTCAAAACATCTCGCTATTTCATCTTTAATGACAGCTTCAAGCATTTTCCCAACTACAGACGTTAAGCAAACTGGCCGACAATTAATCGTCTTCTGCCTATGTTTCTTTTTTAAAAAGTGGTGTGACATTTGCTGTCTTCCAAACTTCCCAGATCCAGAGAATTTTGGTAAATGACAACCAACTCCTGCCCTGGGATGCATCCCATCAGGTGGCTCCTGCACCTTTCAAATAGCAGACTAACCTACTTGTTAAATTGCCAACCCGATGATTTAAAGGGGATCCCGCCCCTGCAATGATGTGTTGAGTAACGTGTCACTCAGCCCCGTGTTCTTTTTGTCCCCTTTCTGTTTAAAGTTCCAGAGTAACCAGGTAACCCATCTCCCCTTTCAAATAGGTGGAGGAGGACAGCCAGGTAAGTTTTACTGGGTTCCCTGACCTCCTCCAAGGTGGATCTAGGACCTGGGTAGATTTTAACCGGGCTTGCCTAGTTTGGCCCTTTCAAATAGCCCTGTGACTGGGTCTTCAACCTTGTAAATTGCCCAGTTAACCCAATTTTGCAAGGCAACTTGAAAGGGTCTAGTAACTCCAACTGCTGAATAAACAGGTTATTTTTCACAGGGGGTTTTCCAGGAGTTCCAAATGGAACTACCAGAGCTCCTTGGCCGAGATGCTGAACTTCTGTGTGAATGTAACACTCCCAAACCTGGCTGAGTTAACAACCCTCTGGAGTTTATTCTTGTCCTGAGAATTGGCACCAAAGTGCCAGGTAGTGATGCAACTGGCCAGAATGCTCTCCACGGTCCACCTGTAGAGGTTTACGAGAGTCTTCGGTGAGATGAGAATGCAACATCAGAGCAAGAGTTTGCAGAGTTTCCCCCAGCACAACTACTGAGGAATGTGTCCCAACAGAGGGGTGAAAGGGGATTATAGTGCAGTCAGAAAGAAATATAAACCACAATTTTAGAGAAGTTAAGTAACATCTAATCCATCTTTAAACTGCACACGTAAAAACTTTGTGCTGCTCATGTTTGTGTTTAACTGTAAATTGAAATGAATACTGTATTAGTGTATCATGTTAGATTAAACATCTAATGACACCTTATGCCTGTTTAACCACCTTACAAATTGTGTGGTATCCCTGAATGATCTAGGGATCTGGACCGCAAGAGCTCTTGCTTCCCTGATGAGGTTAAGAATCCTGCCATTAAACATGCATTCCATCAAGTTTAACCTTCCAAAATGCCTCATTTCACATTCATCCAGATTGAACTCGATCCGCTACTTCTTCACCCAACTCTGCATCCTGTCTGTATCTGTCATAACCTATGACAACCTTCAACACTATCCCCAACACCTTTGTGTCATGTGTGCAGGTTGGGCGATTAACAGCCTTAAATTGTCCCTCGGGCACCCAGGTGATGGCATGTAGATGGGAATAGGATTCGTGTAATTGGGCGTTGAACAGAATTGGTGAGCTTGTTTTTGTGCTGTATCAACAGAATCAAGTTGAAGTTCATGATCATCTGACTGTACATATACAACTGGATGAAACACACACACACACACACACACACACACACACACACACACACACACACACACACACACACACACACACACACACAACATGCAATGGTCACATCAATACATAGAGATATAATATAAAATAAATATATATAAATATTTTGGATTAATTTAACAATTTCATTAATAAGAGACCCAAGGTTAGTCTTCGTCAATCTCACAGCTAGCAGGAAGAAGCTATTTCCCAGCCTGGCAGTTCCAATTTTGATGCTTCCTGATGGGAATGGGTCAGAGATCCCCTATGATGGATGGCAGGGATCCTCAGTAATTCTTTGAGCCCTATTTAAGCAATGTTCCCAAGCTAATGTTGTCAAGAGACGATAGGGAAACCCAGTGATCTTCTCCACCATTGTGTAATGATCCTCCGTATTGACTTCTGGTCCAATGCTTTGCAGCTACCGGCCCACACAATGATTCAGCCAGACAGGACACTCTCAATTGTAAAATGTTGTCAACCAATAATCCAGTGCTCTGTTCTGGTTCCATGTGCCTCATTACTTCAGTGCTCCATGACTCCATTGATGCCCTTCGGGTCGCATGTGATTTACTAACCATTCTCTCTATATACGCTGACATGTTCAAAGGTTTCTGACACATGCTGTTCTTGAAAACCCTTTGGAATTGACTATACTCTTTGCTTTGTTTTTTTGTGGGGGCCAAGGGATATCATTTACCTCTGTATTAAGTCATTCAGCACTAGTCACCTAATTCTGCCAGCGTACCCGTGGCCTGTCGCTGCTTTCCTCATTGTTTGCCAAACTTTCAAGTTTATAACCCTCAGCCATTGGGACATTTTACCTTTCACACCCACCTCCAATCAATAATATATTTTATAGAGCAGCCGTACCACCTCCCCCCCCCCGCACAACACCGAAATCTGCTCAAGGTTTATGGCCCCCCTCCCCCTTCCCTGAGAGGCAGACACACTTTGGTTTCTTCTCACCTACTGACTACATGAAAAACGTCAAATAAATATTTGTCATGTGAGGTGAAGACTTAAATGTGCTGTGGCCCCTGTTGAGGATGGCTTTAGAGAGAATAGTGGCTCCAGCAATAACGGTTGGTGTGCAGCGCTGTGTACCCTGCTCTCACTCCATCACCGTATACTCCATGCGGCCTTTATAGAGAATAGTGGCTCCAGCAATAACGGTTGATGTGCAGCGCTGTGTACCCTGCTCTCACTCCATCACTGTATACTGCATGCGGCCTTTATAGAGAATAGTGGCTCCAGCAATAACGGTTGGTGTGCAGCGCTGTGTACCCTGCTCTCACACCATCACTGTATACTGCATGCGGCCTTTCCTCACTATTTTCTAGCCCGGACTGTAGCTGATCCTTTCATTCAAATCCCTTGTTATTCCACTCAGAAAGGTAGAACTGGACAAATCCATATTACTATGTCCCTTCACAAGGGCAGCACGGTTGGCATAATGGTTAGCACAACACTCCTACGGCGCCAGTGACCAGGACTGGGGTTCGAATCCCGCGCTGTCTGTAAGGAGTTTGTACGTTCTCCCCGTGTCCGTGTAGGTTTTCCCCAGGGAACTCCAGTTTCCTCCCACCATTCGAAATGTACCAGGGTGTCGGGTAATGGGGTGTAAAATGGACGGCATGGGCGCTGATTGGTCTGTTACCACGCTTATTTAATTTTAATTTTAAATTTAAAAATTCTCTGTTACTGCAGCATAAAATAATTTCAATCAGATAAAATTGAAACAAATCACTGTTTTATTAACTCACACGTCACCCCATCTTGTATAATTAAAATTGTCTCTCAAAGCCTTCTAGGCTGATGGAGGTTGTGGTTTCCAAACATTACCTTCCACCTCCACACACAGACACCCAGAGGTTCAGCAACCTCTCAATGGTTCACTGTTCCACATAGGTTTATCCTGCTTCTACACCCACTAATTACCTCCTTGGTAAACTCATCCCCTTGGTACCTACCCCTGTGACCGCAGGAGGTGCTCCACGTGCCCACACCTCCTCCCTCACCACTATTCAGGGCCCCAAACAGTCCTTCCAAGTGAAGGAACACTTCACTTGTGAATCTGCAGGGGTCGTCTACTGCATCCGGTGCTCCCGCTGTGGTCTCCTCTACATCAGAGAGACTGGACACAGATTGGGAGATCGCTTTGTTGAGTACTTTCGCTCCGTGTGCTGCAATAGCGGGGACCTCTCAGTGTAAACCCATCTTAATTTCCTGTCCTTTTCCCATGCCGACATGTCTGTCCATGGTCTCATGCACTGCCAAAATCGAGGCAACCTGCAAACTGGAGGAACAACACTTAATATCCCGACTGGGCATCCTCCAACCAGACGCCATTAATATCGACTTCCCTGGTTTCTGTTATGCCCCTCGCTTGTCCCTTTCTCTTTCACTGCCTCCTGTCCTCCAGATCTCACCCCCTTCCCTCTCCATTCTGAGAAGACAGTTACACCACATTAACAGGCCCTTTCGGCCCATGAGCCCATGCCACCCAATTGACCAACAATTCCCCCCCCCCGTACGTTTTTGAATGGCGAGAGGAAACTGGAACCCCCAGGGAAATCCCATGCAGCATACAAACTCCTTCCAGACAGCGTGGGATTCAACCCCTCCCCCCAATCCCGACTGCTGACATTATAACAGTGTTGCGCTAACCACTACATTAATTGTACTGCCCTCCCCTTCACTTCCCAGCTTTTTTCTCTTCTGCCCTCCCACCTGTGGGCCTGTACTCCTCCCCTATCCCTCCACCCCCTATTTTATCCAGATGCCTGCCTGTTTTCTGCTCATATATTGATGAAAGGCTCAGGCCTGAAACGTTGGTTTCAATTCTTTGCTAAATAAGGAACGCTGCGCGACCTGCTGGGTTTCTCCAGCTCTTTTGTGTGTTGAACTGCAATCACAGTGTGTGCACACACCTTCTACCTCCTCCTACCTGTCATGCCTGCTTGAGATCTTACGCTTTAATCTTCTCAACTCCAAACTATACAGACCATCTAATTAGTCCTTCAACTCACTCGTGATGTAGGTCAATCCTACAATCGTTTCTGCTGTTATGGTCAATCAACAGGACCATAAGAGTGGCAGAGAGGATCGTTATCTGAAGAGGGTGCACAAAATCATGGAGGACCCTTTCCACCCTGCACACAGCGTCTCTCAGCTGCTCCCATTGGGGAAGAGATACAGGAGCATCAGAGCCAGGCTGAGGAACAGCTTCTTCCCACGGGCAGGGAGAATGCTGAACGACCAAAGGAACTGTTCACACCGACCATCCGAGACTCTCATGTTTCTGAAACAGCATATGCTTATTTATTTTTATCGATATAATTCTTGTCCTGCATCTGCATTATTTGTCTGTGTGTGTTTCATGTCTGGTTGTGCATCTGCATGTTTGGGACCGAAGTCCAGAGAACACTGTATTCATCTGGTTGTACTTGTACAACCAGATGGCAATAAACTTGACTTGATGTTCCTAAATATGAGCTGAGCTGCCTGGATAGCATGAAAAACAAAAGTTTATCAGTAAAAACAGATGTAGAAATTCAGCAGGTCAAAAAGTTTACTGCATAATACTGACCACCGTTCCTGGTACATGAGACTACAAACAATTCATTTCGACCCTGGAATTTGCCGAGTAGATCTCATTCAGACTGTGCCCAATCCTACTGTATCCTTTCCCTGGCAAGAGGAGTAGGCTTTGTGCAGTGTTCCAGACGTGGCCTCACCAATATCCAGCCAACTGCAAGAAAACTTCCCCATTTCTGAACTCCAACCTCAAAGCAATCTGCCTATGTGCTGAATCTACCTGGTGACCACTTGCTGAATCCACCTGCTAACTTGCTAGTGACCACTTGCTGAATCTACCAGCTAACTAGCTGGTGACCACTTGCTGAATCGACCTGCTAACTAGCTGGTGACCACTTGCTGAAACTGCCTGCTAACTAGCTGGTGACCACTTCCTGAATCCACCTGCTAACTAACTGGTGACCATTTGCTGAATCTACCTGCTAACTAGCGGGTGACCACTTGCTGAATCGACCTGCTAACTAACTGGTGACCATTTGCTGAATCTACCTGCTAACTAGCGGGTGACCACTTCCTGAATCCACCTGCTAACTAACTGGTGACCATTTGCTGAATCTACCTGCTAACTAGCTGGTGACCACTTGCTGAATCGACCTGCTAACTAGCTGGTGACCACTTGCTGAAACTGCCTGCTAACTCGCTGGTGACCACTTCCTGAATCCACCTGCTAACTAACTGGTGACCATTTGCTGAATCTACCTGCTAACTAGCTGGTGACCACTTGCTGAATCGACCTGCTAACTAGCTGGTGACCACTTGCTGAATCGACCTGCTAACTAGCTGCTGACCACTTTCTGAATCGACCTGCTAACTAGCGGGTGACCACTTGCTGAATCCACCTGCTAACTAGCTGGTGACCACTTCCTGAATCTACCTGCTAACTAGCTGGTGACCACTTTCTGAATCTACCTGCTAACTAGCGGGTGACAACTTCCGGAATCTACCTGATAACTAGCGGGTGACCACTTCCTGAATCTACCTGCTAACTAACTGGTGACCATTTGCTGAATCTACCTGCAAACTAGCTGGTGACCATTTGCTGAATCTACCTGCTAACTAGCTGGTTACCATTTGCTGAATCTACCTGCTAACTAGCTGGTTACCATTTGCTGAGTCTACCTGCTAACTAGCTGGTGACCACTTGCTGAAACTGCCTGCTAACTAGCTGGTGACCACTTCCTGAATCCACCTGCTAACTAACTGGTGACCACTTGCTGAATCGACCTGCTAACTAACTGGTGACCATTTGCTGAATCTACCTGCTAACTAGCGGGTGACCACTTCCTGAATCCACCTGCTAACTAACTGGTGACCATTTGCTGAATCTACCTGCTAACTAGCTGGTGACCACTTGCTGAATCGACCTGCTAACTAGCTGGTGACCACTTGCTGAAACTGCCTGCTAACTAGCTGGTGACCACTTCCTGAATCCACCTGCTAACTAACTGGTGACCATTTGCTGAATCTACCTGCTAACTAGCTGGTGACCACTTGCTGAATCGACCTGCTAACTAGCTGGTGACCACTTGCTGAATCGACCTGCTAACTAGCTGCTGACCACTTTCTGAATCGACCTGCTAACTAGCGGGTGACCACTTGCTGAATCCACCTGCTAACTAGCTGGTGACCACTTCCTGAATCTACCTGCTAACTAGCTGGTGACCACTTTCTGAATCTACCTGCTAACTAGCGGGTGACAACTTCCGGAATCTACCTGATAACTAGCGGGTGACCACTTCCTGAATCTACCTGCTAACTAACTGGTGACCATTTGCTGAATCTACCTGCAAACTAGCTGGTGACCATTTGCTGAATCAACCTGCTAACTAACTGGTGACCATTTGCTGAGTCTACCTGCAAACTAGCTGGTGACCATTTGCTGAATCTACCTGCTAACTAGCTGGTGACCACTTGCTGAATCTACCTGCAAACTAGCTGGTGACCACTTGCTGAATCAACCTGCTAACTAACTGGTGACCATTTGCTGAGTCTACCTGCTAACTAGCTGGTGACCACTTGCTGAATCAACCTGCAAACTAGCTGGTGACCATTTGCTGAATCTACCTGCTAACTAGCTGGTGACCACTTGCTGAATCTACCTGCAAACTAGCTGGTGACCACTTGCTGAATCTACCTGCTAACTAGCTGGTGACCACTTGCTGAATCTACCTGCAAACTAGCTGGTGACCATTTGCTGAATCTACCTGCTAACTAGCTGGTGACCACTTGCTGAATCTACCTGCAAACTAGCTGGTTACCACTTCCTGAATCGACCTGCTAACTAACTGGTGACCATTTGCTGAATCTACCTGCTAACTAGCTGGTGACCACTTGCTGAATCTACCTGCTAACTAGCTGGTGACCATTTGCTGAATCTACCTGCAAACTAGCTGGTGACCATTTGCTGAATCTACCTGCAAACTAGCTGGTGACCATTTGCTGAATCTACCTGCAAACTAGCTGGTGACCATTTGCTGAATCTACCTGCAAACTAGCTGGTGACCATTTGCTGAATCTACCTGCAAACTAGCTGGTGACCATTTGCTGAATCTACCTGCAAACTAGCTGGTGACCATTTGCTGAATCTACCTGCAAACTAGCTGGTGACCACTTGCTGAATCTACCTGCAAACTAACTGGTGACCACTTGCTGAATCAACCTGCTAACGAGCTGGTGACCACTTGCTGAATTGACCTGTTAACTAGCTGGTGACCACTTGCTGAATATACCTGCTAACTAGCTGGTGACCACTTCCTGAATCTACCTGCTAACTAGCGGGTGATAACTTCCGGAATCTACCTGATAACTAGCGGGTGACCACTTCCTGAATCCACCTGCTAACTAGCGGGTGACCACTTGCTGAATCGACCTGCCAACTAGCTGGTGACCACTTCCTGAATCTACCTGCTAACTAACTGGTGACCATTTGCTGAATCTACCTGCTAACTAGCTTGTGACCACTTGCTGAATCGACCTGCAAACTAGCTGGTTACCACTTGCTGAATCCACCTCCTAACTAGCTGGTGAGCATTTGCTGAATCGACCTGCTAACTAGCTGGTGACCACTTCCTGAATCCACCTGCTAACTAGCTGGTGACCACTTGCTGAATCGACCTGCTAACTAACTGGTGACCACTTGCTGAATCTACCTGCTAACTAGCTGGTGACCACTTGCTGAATCGACCTGCTAACTAGCTGGTGACCACTTGCTGAATCTGCCTGCTAACTAGCGGGTGACCACTTGCTGAATCGACCTGCAAACTAGCTGGTGACCACTTGCTGAATCTACCTGCAAACTAGCTGGTGACCACTTGCTGAATCTACCTGCAAACTAGCTGGTTACCACTTCCTGAATCGACCTGCTAACTAACTGGTGACCATTTGCTGAATCTACCTGCTAACTAGCTTGTGACCACTTGCTGAATCAATCTGCAAACTAGCTGGTGACCACTTGCTGAATCGACCTGCTAACTAGCTGGTGACCACTTCCTGAATCCACCTGCTAATTAGCGGGTGACAACTTGCTGAATCGACCTGCTAACTAGCGGGTGACCACTTGCTGAATCCACCTGCTAACTAGCTGGTGACCACTTCCTGAATCTACCTGCTAACTAGCTGGTGACCACTTCCTTAATCTACCTGCTAACTAGCGGGTGACAACTTCCGGAATCTACCTGATAACTAGCGGGTGACCACTTCCTGAATCCACCTGCTAATTAGCGAGTGACCACTTGCTGAATCGACCTTTCAACTAGCTGGTGACCACTTCCTGAATCTACCTGCTAACTAACTGGTGACCATTTGCTGAATCTACCTGCTAACTAGCTGGTGACCACTTCCTGAATCGACCTGCTAACTAACTGGTGACCACTTGCTGAATCTACCTGCAAACTAGCTGGTTACCACTTCCTGAATCGACCTGCTAACTAACTGGTGACCATTTGCTGAATCTACCTGCTAACTAGCTGGTGACCACTTGCTGAATCAACCTGCTAACGAGCTGGTGACCACTTGCTGAATATACCTGCTAACTAGCTGGTGACCACTTCCTGAATCTACCTGCTAACTAGCGGGTGATAACTTCCGGAATCTACCTGATAACTAGCGGGTGACCACTTGCTGAATCGACCTGCCAACTAGCTGGTGACCACTTCCTGAATCTACCTGCTAACTAACTGGTGACCATTTGCTGAATCGACCTGCTAACTAGCTGGTGACCACTTCCTGAATCCACCTGCTAACTAGCTGGTGACCACTTGCTGAATCGACCTGCTAACTAACTGGTGACCACTTGCTGAATCTACCTGCTAACTAGCTGGTGACCACTTGCTGAATCGACCTACTAACTAGCTGGTGACCACTTGCTGGATGTACCTGCTAACTGGCTGGTGACTACTTGCTGAATCCGCCTGCGAACTAGCTGGTGACTACTTTCTGAATCCGCCTGCTAACTAGCGGGTGACAACTTCCGGAATCTACCTGCTAACTAGCTGGTGACTACTTTCTTAATCCGCTTGCTAACTAGCTGGTGATTGGTAAGGCTTCTGTCCTTCTCCCATTAGACTGATTTTATTTTTGGTAACACCTTTGATCTAAAACTACATTAAACATCACTTGATATCCGGGACCAGTCCATATGTTCCCTCTTTATTTGACATGAGGGGACATATATCATTGTAAACTCTCCTTTTTTTATTTGATTGTTTACTGTCTTAGCTTTTCATTAACCATAAGCAACACGTGCCTTTGTAATTTGCTCTGTCCAGGAGGAGAAGGGATGAGAGCAGCAGGAAATAGATGAGTGAAACACTGAAGTCTGTAGACGCTGTGATTGTCGCAAAAATGTATTGAATTGCTGCAGGAACACACCTAGTTTTTTCAGCATCCACGTTGGCCACGTTTCAGGACTGAGCCCTTCTCCAAACACTAAGCAGAAGGGCTCAGGCCTGAAACGGCAGCAATATATCTTTGGGTAGTATGGATGTTGAAAGACAAGCTACGTTCCTCCCTTTATCTTGTAAAATCTGAATTGTGTTGTATAGTGCCTGTCTCTTGGACTTGCCCTGCAGGCCAGAATATATAAATAAAAGAGGTGTTGTTCCTCAAGCTTGTGTTGGGTCTTGTTGGAAAATTACATTTTCTGCACGTACAAATGGAAATCTTGCAACACCTTTGTTACGATACAGAGACCTACACATGGTGTCCATTGTGTATTAGCGTGGGCACCGTCGTCTGGAGAAATCTGGTTGTAAATGTACGGGCATATGATATCAAAATTGAACTTGATGCATTTGTTTTTCTCTCTCTCATTTATTCTGTCTCTACCTGGCTCTTTCTTTCAAATCTCCCCCTCTGTCAAGTTCTCAATCTCTAGCTGTTTACATCATGTCTTTGGGGGAAAGGGGGATGAAAAGGATCATAAATTGTGAAGGGTAGCCATGATGGAATGGCAGGGTGGAGTCCATGGCCAAAATGGCCTCATCACTCCTCTCTCTCTCTCTCTCTCTCTCTTTCTCTCTCTCTCTCTCTCCCTCTCTCTCCCTCTCTCTCTCTCTCTCTCTCTCTCCCTCTCTCTCTCTCTCTCTCCCTCTCTCTCTCTCTCTCTCTCTCTCCCTCTCTCTCTCCCTCTCTCTCTCTCTCTCTCTCTCTTTCTCTCTCTCTCTCTCTCTCTCTCCCCTCTCTCTCTCTCTCTTTCTCTCTCTCTCTCTCTCTCTCTCTCTCTCTCTCTCTCTCTCTCTCTCTCTCTCTCTCTCATGGTCTTTGCCTGCTTTTGAGTGGCTGCGAACTCTTGCAAGTGGATAGTCAGCGTTGCCCTTGCAGAGACAGCTGTAGGAGAAGAGAATGGTTGTAGATATGCAGCAACACACTGGAAATAAATAAATTCAATGTTCCTCCAGGTGACTACAATCTGGAAGTGGAAGTCCTTGCTCAGTGGAGTTGTGTGAAGAAGAGCAGCCTCGTGTACGTCCGCACCCTTCTATCGGACCTGAACTGCGCCGTGGTCCCACATCACCCCCGCGCCGATGAAACAGTTACATTTGAAGCCTTCGCTCGACCCTCTTCCTTTGGAATATTCTACACTTGGAACTTTGGTGACGGAGCTCCCGCAGTTCAGGGGATGAACGCCACCGTCAGCCATTGGTTTAAAGAAAAGGGGGTATACAATATCTCGCTGCTGGCCAATAACACGGCCAGTGCAATGAGTTGCCATATGGTGGTAAGGGTGGAGGAGGAGATCACTGGTCTTCTGGTGACCATGGGTGGCCTGGGGGAACTGGGCTCTCCAACGTTGGTTCATGCTGAGACCTCAAGTGGGACCAACATTCTGTGGGGCTTTGATATGGGAGATGGAAGCTCCTTCAGCAACATGACGTCAGCCACTCTCTCCCACACGTATAGAACAGAAGGAAGGTACACCATCACTGTCACCGCCTGCAACGCCATCAGTTCAGCCAGCCGGTTGGTCGCCGTGGAGGTCCATGCACTGAGGGTGGTGGACATTGCCAGGCCAGGCTGCGTGGCCATGGGGAACCAGGTTTCACTCCAGGCCCAGGTAATTGGATCGGGGAATGGGACGCTTTTGCGATGGAGCTTCGGAGATGGGAGCCCGCCTCTGATTGTGCTTGGCAGCACCAGGGCGCACCACACCTATTCCACTGCCGGCAACTACACCGTGGCGGTCACTGCTAGTAGCCCCTTTAGCACAGCACACCGGCAGGCATCAGTATGTGTGCAGGCACCCATCAGCTTTGTCCGTCTCCTGGCTGGACAACAATCAGTGCTCCCAGCGGAGCCAGTGCGTTTTGTAGCCGAGGTGGTTCCCAAGGAAGACGAGTGGCATTCATATGCTTACCGATGGGATCTGGGAGTGCCCGGCCCCCTGCGGTCTGGTAACAGGGAACTGATCTTCAGCTACAGCCAACCAGGGGTCTACCTGGTGACTGTACACCTCTGGAACCACATTGACCACCAAAGCAGCTCCTGCTTGGTTGCAGTTCAGGAGGGGGTCGGGGACTTCATGATCTGGCACGACGGGCCAGGCCAGCAACATCTGTCCTTGAACGTGACCTACAGATTCCGCCTCAACACCACCTCAGGCACTAATGCCACTTTCCACTGGGATTTTGGTGATGGCACTGCCCCAGAACTGGGTCAGGAATTGTTCCATGCTTATCTGAGCTCAGGTCCATACACCATGACGGTTGTCGGGGAAAACTTGGTCAGCCGTGTGGAGAAGAACCTGGACATCTGGGTGGTAATGCCCGTCACGGAGCTCAGCCTCAGCACAAAGCAGTTGGCAGTGCAAACGGGAAAGGAGGT
Organism: Narcine bancroftii; assembly: GCF_036971445.1. NCBI lineage: Eukaryota > Metazoa > Chordata > Chondrichthyes > Torpediniformes > Narcinidae > Narcine > Narcine bancroftii. Next base: position 331,341,329 of record NC_091471.1, on the reverse strand, counting down.
GGAATTTGCAGCCACGCTGAGTGCTGGTGATCGGGTCACCTATTTCTGGGCTGTTCAGATGGACCTTTCCCTACACCAGGGTTCCTCCCATTTTACATACACTTTCAGAGAGCCTGGTAATTATGTCGTGGCTGTGACAGCAAGAAACGAAGTGAGCGAAGAGACAGGAACAATCACTGTTCAGGCCGAGGAGAAGATCCAAGATCTGGAGATATCCAGCGAAGACCTGATTCAGGGCAGTTACCTGGCCACCAAGGAGGCCTGCCTATTACGTGCACACCTCGGCCTTGGCTCCAACCTGTCGTATGAGTGGGCCATTAACCAAGGTGCTGTCACCATCATTACTGGTCAAGGTTCAACGGTACTCTTTCAACCAGAGGAAGCTGGACAATACCTAGCAGTAGCATTGGTCAAAAACATTCTCGGAGAAGTCCAGCAGAGCAAGGACATCTTTGTCCAAGAGCACATCCATAGTCTGGAAGTTACCATACCAGGACAAGAGGTAGACATTGGACAATTGGTGCACCTGAAGGCAGTGGTTACTTCTGGGACGGATTTGCAGTATGAATGGTCAGTTGAAGGAGAAGCAGATAAGATTGGGGCCAACACCTCTTTGCTGTCCTACCTCCCCACATCTGCAGGCACCAAGGTGGTGACAGTGACTGTCTGCAACAAGCTGGGGGGTGCCCAGAGCTCCTTGATGTTAAGGATCCGGGAGCTGGTCTCCAGAATAAATTACTCCCTGGCAGATGTGGCAGCTCCGTCCGATTCCGCCACGGGTTTCGTGGACCAAGGCAGTGACGTGTCATGGGAGTGGAGCCTCACAGGGGAGCGGGGCGCCCAGGTCTGGCATGGGGGGAGGATGAGGTGCACCTTCAGGGCAGCAGGCGTGTACCTCCTCAGCCTCAACACATCCCATGCTGACAGCTGGGAGGTGGTGCGCCATAATGTCATGGTGCTGGATGGGGTAGAGGGGTTGGTGGCGGTCCCGAGTGGCCAGGGGGCAGTCCAGGCCCAGAGCCCATTGGGCCAGGACCCAAGCCAGGCGGCAGTCCCAGACAGAATCACCATCACCTTCGCCCTGGGGGTTGAGCGAGGCAGTGGGGCGCAGAACTCCCTGGGCACAGGTTTGTGGCTGCATGGGGCGAGCTGCCGGGTGCCCTTCCCATCTGCTGGGCTTCATGATGTGAGCACCCCGGCACCAATGGCTTGGATGGTGGAGGAGGCGGCTGGACTGCACCTCCTCCCCTGCCACCGACCAGCCGTGGCAGCCCGGCGGGAACTGTGGCTGAGCGCAGGTCCAGGGCATGCCTACACCTGGCACTTCCAGCAGCCGGGGTACCCAGACCACCGCCTCGTTGGGCCATCTGTCACCTACACACCCAGGGGCCCCGGCCTGCTGACAGTACAGCTGCAGTCTGCCGGCTCGCTGGCTCTCACCCAGCGCCTCAAGGTGCAGCTGCCCGTGCAGGCCGCAGTGCTGACCTGCCATGGCGGCCCCTCACTTCTGCTGGAGGGCGAGGCCGCTGCCTTCCATGTGCTGGTGTCTGGAGGCAGCAACGTGCGCTACCGCTGGGACTTCGGCGACGGCCAGGGGACTCTCAGCAGCCTCAGCACCAGGGCCCGGCATCGGTATGGGGCAGCTGGCCACTACATCGTCTGTGCCTGGGCCTTCAACGAAGTGAGCATCGTGGCAGCAAGGCTGGAGGTGTCCGTGGAGCAGCCTGCCTGCCCACGACCCTCCGTCCACCTACTCGGACCACGGCGCCCCGTGCCCAGGGCTCGGCCCTGCTACCTGGAGGCCGATGTGGAGCTGAGGGGCTGCACGGCCTACCAGGCCCACTACCTCTGGGAAGTGTTCCCCAAGGCGTCCTGCCGTGGGCCCGCCCACTTGGCCCTCCCGCCGGCTGGTGTAGGAAAACCCTTTCTGGCCCTGCCCAGGCTGGCGCTACCTCTGGGCACGTACTGCCTCCGCTTCACCGCCGCCCTGGGCCACACATCGCTGCGTGGCCAGGCAGCTGCGCTCATCCAGGTAGTGCCCAGCCGGCTGGTGCCCATCATCAGTGGGGGCACACAGAGAAGCTGGGCCTCACACCGGGACCTACTGCTGGATGCCTCGCAGTCCTATGATCCGGACAGCCAGACGGATGAAAGGCCTCACCTGATGTACCACTGGCACTGCCACAGCACGGTAAGAAAAATCAACTTTGTTGAGCACCTCGGCTCTGTCCGCCGCAATAGCATGGATCTCCCAGTAGCCACCCATATCAATTACCCATCCCATTCCCACGTCCGTCCGTGGACTCGCACACTGCCAAACTGATTCCACCCACAAATTGGAGGATCAACACCTCATCTTCCAACTGGGCCCCCTCCAACCAGATGGCAGTAACATCGACTTCTCTAGCTTTTATTAAACTACCCCCTCCCACCACCCCTCCATCCCCTTCTTCCCCTCTCTCCATTCCCTAAGTCCTTTTCGCACAGACATGATAAACTATCTCATCCCTGATCATATCCAATTAACACTTTTTGTTGGTCTGGATTCCTCTCCCAATTGTTGGAATTCAAAGACTTTCTGATATCTCCTGCTTCTGCCTTTTCTAATCTTTCCTTGAAGAAGGGCTCAGGCCTGAAACATCAGCAATGTATCTTTGTCTCCTATAGACGCTGGAAAGACTGGCTGAGTTCCTCCAGTCTCGGTGTTTTTACAACAGCCACAGTGTCTGTAGCCGATCGTGTTTCACTCAAATCAGAATTTCTTGTCAGGGTACATACATGACATCACATACCGCCCCGAGATTCCTTTTTCCTGCGGGCATGGCTGAATCACTACTAATTGATAGTGCAGAAAATAAACTGTACACCGCGTGGGCTGGGTGGTGGGGGTCTTTGATGATTGCTGCTGCTCTCCGATGGCAGCATTCCCTGTAGATGCTCTCACTAGAGGGGAAGGTTTTACCTGTGATGTCCTGGGCTGTGTCCACTACCTTTTTAAGGGCTTTATACTCAGCTGTATTGGTGTTCCCAGACCAGACCGTGATGTAGCCGGTCAGCACACTTTCCACCACACTTCTGTAGAAATTTGCCAGGGTTCCTGGTGTCATACCAAACCTCTGCAAACTCCTGAGGAAGTAGAGGTGCTGACGTGCTTTCTTCACAATGCCATTGGTGTGTTGGATCCAGGAAAGATCCTCTGAGATAATGACTCCCAAGAACTTCACCCTCTCCAACTCTGATCCCCCGGTGATCACTGGATCGTACACCTCTGGTTTACCCTTCCTGAAGTTAACAATCAGCTCCTTAGTTTTGGTGACATTGAGTGTGAGGTTGTTATTGGTGCACCATTCAACCAAGTTTTGAGTCTCCGTCCTGTACGCTGACTCATCCCCTTCCTTTATACAGCCCACTACTGTGGTATTGTTGGCAAATTTGTAGATGGTATTATTGTCGATAACAAGTCACAAAATTCATTGTTTTGGGGCAGCATCACAAACCAAACATTCATATAAACCACCTTACAACAATAAATAAAAATAGTCCACGAAAAGTCAAATAAGGCAGTGTCTTTGGTCCATTGATCATTCAGGATTCTGATGGTGGAGGGCAACAAGCTGTCCTTGTACTGCTGAGGGCTCATCTTCAGGCTCCTGTTCCTTCCCCACCCCACCACCCCGATGGTAGCAGAGTAAAGAGGGCATGGCCTGGGTGGTGGAGAGTCCTTGAGAATTGAGGCTGCTTTTTTAAGACACCACCTCATGTAGATGTTCTTGATGGAGTGAAGTCTGTTGCCCGTGATGTCGCAGGGCGAGTTAACAACCCTCTGGGATTTTATCATGTCCTGAGAGTTGGCACTCCCGTTCCAGGCAGTGATGCAACTAGCCAGAATGCTCTCCACCTGTAGAAGTTTACGAGAGTCTTCGGTGACGTACCGAATCTCCTCAAACACCTCACAAAGTATAGCCGCTGAAAAGCCTTCTTCATGATTGCATCAATGTAGAGGCTCCAGGACAGATCCTCGGAGATGTTGACACCCAGGAATTTGAAGTTCTTGCCCCGCTCCACTACTGAGCCCTCAACGAGGGCTGGATCATGATCCCCTTACTTCCCTCCCTCACTGAACCTTCATCCTGCTCCCCATCCAGTGCTTGGTCTGACCCTCGCCCGATTTCCTTGGCCCTTGACCTTCCTTTAGTACAAAATATAAAATGTTTTGGCCTTAATTATATTCAGTGAGTGACCCTCCACAACTCTCTGGAGTGCAGAATTCTAACCCCTTGAAGGAAGAAATTCCCCAACAGCTTCATCTTAAATGGCTACATTCTGAAACTGTACCTCGCTTCCCCCCCCCCCACCCTGTTCTGATTAGATGCATGTGTGGAAACATTGCTCAGCATCAACCAAGCCCTGTCAGAATCTTAAAGGTTTCCGTGCGATCACCTCCTGATCTTTTGATATCATTTAATGATATTAAATTCATTTAATCATTCCGCACAAGAAGCCCTCTTAACCCAGGAATCAACGCCATCCACTCCCTATTGTGCGCTCCTTCAATAAAAGTCATGACTGGATGTTGTACGTCAGTTGTGGTCTCATAATGTTATAGCTAGATCCTGACATCACCACACATTTCTTACAGCAGTGGGTTTGTTGCCCGAATTCACAGCCAACTCTCTGCATCCTGCACGGATGGGTCGCAATCAATCATCATACCTGGGCTGGCAGATTTGAAAAGATATTCAACGGATATTGCTTCTCATTCTGCCCTCATCTAATTCCCCTTTGAAGATTACCAGCAATTCTTGTTTTTAAACATCTAGGCATACAGCGTGGGTAACAGGCCATTTCAGCCCAGGAGTTCGTGCCGCCCAATTTACACCGCTGATACATTTTTGAAGGGTGGGAGGAAACCAGAGCCACCAGAGAAAATCCACACAGGCACGGGGAGAACGTACAAACTCCTTACAGGCAGCGTGGGATCTGGTCCCAAGCGCTGGCGCTGTAAAGGTGTTGCGTTAACTGCTACGCCAACCTAAAGATGAGCACTCAACGGCAAAGACACTGCCTTACTTTTCAGGCACTATTATTTTTACTTTTTTATAGTAATATTGTACGATGGTTATAAATATGAACGTTCTCCCTATGACGCTGCTGCCAAACATCGAATTTCATGACTCGTTCATGACATTAGATCTTGATTCTGATTCTGGACCATGCCGGCCATAAGATCTGCTACCCATTTCTGTGGCTGTATTCCACATGCTAATTACTAGCTGGTTAAAAGGGGTTACGTGAAATAGTTGCAAGTTGTGCCCATCAGGAAGATAGTGGGACAGGAATGGGTCACATGGTGTTTCCAGTATCATGGATCAATGCTTCCCTCTCTCCCACATTCAGGAAGGAGTGAGAGAAAACCTCAGGTCCAGTGAGGGAGAAAATGCCCTCAGCACCTACCCCTGTCAGCGCAGGAGGTGCTCCACTTGTGCCCACACCTCCTCCCTCAGGGCCTCAACCAGTCCTTCCAAGTGAAGCAACGTTTCACTTGTGAAACTGCGGGGGGGTCATCTACTGCTCCCGCTGTGGTCTCCTCTATGTCGGAGAGACTGGACGTAGACTGGAAGCTCGCTTTGTTGAGTACCCCGGCTCTGTCCGCCGCAATAGCAGGGATCTCCCAGGTGCCGCCCATTTCAATTCCCCACCCCATTCCCTTGCCAACATGTCTGTCCATAGTCTCATGAACTGCCAGACTGAGACCACCCTCAAATTGGAGGAACATCAACTCATCTTCCGACTGGGCCCCCCTCCAACTGGATGGCATTAATAGCGACTTCTCTGGCTTTCGTTAAACCCCTCCCCCCTCACTTCTTTCTTCATTGCTTTCCCCTAGCTCTGTCTCTCCCTGTCTCCTTTCTCACAGACAAAATCAATTCTCACTTCTCCCCTTATCATATCCAATTAACACCCTCATGTTGGTCTGGTTTCTTCCTCCATCCAGCACTGAGATTTCCTGCTTTTTTCTCATTCTGCTTATTCCTTGAAAAAGGGCTCAGGCCCAAAATGTCAACAATGTATCTTTGTCTCCTATGGACACTGAAAAGACTGGCTGAGTTCCTCCAGCATTTCAGTGTGTTTTTACTACCATCAAAGGGCCTGCGGACTCTTGTGTTTCAGTGAATTCCTCCCTGACCCAGATATCACACAGAACAAATGGTACCAGGGAAAGCATCCACCCTCTAACTTGCCTTAGACATGAACCAATTCAATGTTTGTCATACTTTTGGGGAAGAAATGGAATTGGATGAGACTGCGAGGTTAGATGCTGGTCACCTCGACTTGGATTCAGTTTACATCTAAATCTGGTTGAGGCAGTTCAAATTTTTGTCCAGAAAGATTTAGGAGTAACGGTACATCGTTCCCTGAAGGTAGAAACTCACGTGAATAGGGTGGTGAAGAAGGCTTTTAGTATGCTGGCCTTTATCAATCATTGCATGGAATATAGGAGTTGGGAGGTGATGTTGAGATTGTATAAGACGTTGGTGCGGCCTAATTTGGAGTTCTGTGTGCAGTTCTGGTCGCCTAATTATAGGAAGGATATAAACGGAGTGGAGAGAATGCAGAGAAGGTTTACCAGAATGTTACCTGGGTTTAAGGATCTAGAGTATAGGGAGAGATTGGACAGATTAGGTCTTTATTCTTTGGAGCGTAGAAGGTTGAGAGGGGATTTGATAGAAGTATTTAAGATTATGAAAGGGATAGACAGAGTGGATGTGGATAGACTATTTCCGTTAAGAGGAGGAAAGATTAAAACAAGAGGACATGAGTTAAGAATTAAGGGGCAGAGGTTTAGAGGTAACATGAGGGGGAACTTCTTTACTCAGAGAGTGGTAGCCGTGTGGAATGATCTTCCGGGAGAAATAGTGGCGGCGGAGTCAATTGTATTATTTAAGAAAAGGTTGGACAGGTATATGGATGAGAAGAAGATGGAGGGTTATGGGCATTGTGCAGGGAGGTGGGACTAGAAAGGGGTGTTTGGTTCGGTGCGGACTAGAAGGGCCTAATGGCCTGTTTCCGTGCTGTAATTGTTATGTTATGTTATGTTATGTTATGTTATGTGGTCAGGTCTGAAGGGGAGCGGTTAATGCAGTTTGCTGTTCTATCGATATGAATGACCGATGACCACATTATTCTCTGCTTCAGGATCAACCCGCTTCTCCCTGCCTTCCTGCCACCAGTTGCTGCAGGTCTGTCGTTACCATCCCTGCGCACATGCTGGTGCCTGGTGTGACATATGCATTCACACTGACTGTCAGCAAGCCTGGACGGGAGGAGGTCCATACCACTCAAATGGTGAGTCCAAGCGCAGCTCGAAGAGCAACTGTACTGAAGGGGCAGGGAGGCTGGGGGTGTGTTTTGGGACTCAGCTGACATAAGAATGTAATTTCAATACTCATTTCTCTCCCACAAACATTTACAATTGCATGTACAATAGCTGTTGGCACCGGAGAGCCTTCCTACTGACATATGAACCACTTTCTCAGCCTCATTTCCGCAAAGGAAGTCAAATGTGCCACCTTCTCCAGTGGGAGCATCCACATATTGCATCAGAAAACATTTCTGGTCATGCATAATAAATACAGTGCGGTGGGTGCAGCGGTCAGCGCGACATCTTTACAGCACCAGCGATCAGGACCAGATCTGGGCTCGAACCCCATACTGTCTGTAAGGAGTTTGTACCTTCTTCCCATGTCTGTGTGGGTTTTCTCCGGGGGGTTCTGGTTTCCTCCCACCCTTCAAAATTGTACCAGGGGTGTAGGTTAATGGACAGAACAGACCCGTGGCTGAAATGGCCTGCTACCATGCTGTGTCTAAATTATTTTTAATTAAATTTTAAAAATGTAATCCCTTAGCACTGAGGCAGTACCACTCAATATAGGATGTGTAAAAATCGCCTATTATTACAACCCTCTTGTTCCCACGCCTACCTACGAATTCCCCACATATTTGCTCCTCTAATTCACCATTGGGGTGGGACTGGGAGGAACACAATTACATAATCCTATCACCTTGTTTGTATTTCTAAAATCTACCCAATACACTGGTGGTTCCTATCAGGATATGCTCCGTTCAGCTGTAATATTCTTATGCTGGAGACATCTATGCCCTGGAAAATTGAGCTGTTGATCCGGACCATTTCTCATCCATGTTTCTGTCACAATCCCATGTGCTGATCCACTCCCTGAGTTCATCCTCTTACCTGAGATGCTACTGGTCTCCACACTATAGAAAGGAGGTGTTAGCGCTGGAGAAGGGGCAGAGGAGACTGACCAGAATGTAGCCTGGATTGGAAGGTTTTAGTTATGGGGAGTGCGGGAGTGTGTGGGAACGGGCCATCATCCCCTTATTTAAAAAAAGGTAACAGGGAGAATCCTGGGAATTATAGATTAAATAAGTCTTTTTCAGTGGTGGGCATGTTTGGCGTAGCAGTTAGCCCAACGCTGTTATAATGCCAGCGATTGGGACTGTGTTTCAAATCCCATGCTGTCTGTCAGGAGTTGGTATGTTCACATTTCCAAATAAAGTTGACAATTTACTAAAACAAATCTTCCCACAGAATCTGAAACTACAGATTGTAATTTAAAAAGGTAATTTCTTATTGATCAAAATAGCAACTCATTTTGCCTTAGAATTAAACAAAGAAGCTATAACTTGACCTACCCACTCTCTTTTTAATTTTTGATGTTGTTTTTCAGTTAAATGTGTCTCTTGTAAAAAAAGAAATATCATTTTCTTAATATAAGCCCATTTTCTTTCTCTTAATTGGGTTATTCAGACCATTCACATTAATAGTTACAAAATTTAATACATTATTAACAGCCATATCTCACATCTCAAAAGTAAAGAACTCTCACCACCCTCCCAGTGGACCCCATTTCATACAAATTTTCAAACGTAATTGACATCGCCAAAGAAAAGGAAAAAAACTCAAAAAAAGTACTGATATTAAAAAGAACCAGTACTATTTCCCTCTATTGTACGGGAAGTGGCCCTTGCCACAAAGTGGCACGCAGTTGCAGAAGGAGAAGACCAAAAGTCCACCTCCTCTGGAGAGAATGCACATAAATCCATTTATATCTTTCATTCAAGTACAAAGAGCTTCTTCGAGATTCTTGTTCACTTGGTCATAATCAATTTCAATTGATTCTCGATGTTCTAACATCTGACATTTATCTTGCGTCTTCTTATCTTGACTCATTCTCAACAGGTTGACTTTGAATTTGATCTTGTCTAATATTAGGCAAGGAAAGCTACTCTTCATCAGTAAAAAAATCACGACAGATTTTCTCCAGAAAAATCTTTAAGTAGGGCTGGGTATTGAAAAGAGAATTTAGATGGCTTTTTCCAAAGAACTGATATTGCAGGATTAATTTTTTTCTTCTTTTAACAATAGACATACGCAAATCGGCATAAAAGAATACTCTATTATTTCTGACTATTGAAGGGCCTTGTTGCTTTCTGGCATTTGGGACCGCCAATCTTAAAATAATTTGTTTATCTTGATAGCGTAAGCATCTAATCAGAATAGAGCATGGTACTCGTCCCAGAAATAGTTTCTTTCTATTAGCTCTATGTGCTCTATCCAGTTCCAATCCATTTGGAAAATTTTCAGGGCCCACAATCTCCGGAATCCATCTTTGAAAATATTGTACTGAATTGGGACCTTCAAAATCTTCCGGAAGCCCAACAATCTTCACATTATTTCTGCGGTAGTGGTTCTCAACCTTTTTCTTTCCACTTACATACCACCTTAAGTAATCCCTATGCCGTCAGTGCTCTGTGATTAGTAAGGGATTGCTTAAGGTGGGATGTGAATGGGAAGGGAAGGTTGAGAACAACTACTCTAGACCCAATTGTTCCTGAAATATTTTGCATGAGAAAAATTGTCATTGGCCCATTTCCTTTGGAGTTTTGAAACCATGCACATAACGAGTCGAGGGACGATTAAAACAGTGGTTTGCAAATTTTTTCTTTCCACCTACATCCCACCTTAAACAATCCCTTACTAATCACAAAGAACTCATGACATCGGGATTACTTAAAGTGGTATGTGAGTGGAAAGAAAAAGGTTGAGAACCACTGCTCTAATACATCAATTTTTAGTAAAAGTTCTTTCCTTGGAACTTCCCAACCCATAAAGGAATCTTCCATTTCATCTTTACACTCATCTATTCAAACAATAATCTTGTATATCCTCTTCAATTTACTGGACTTTAACATTATCCACAGGCTCAGCATACTTTTCCATTTCTAATTTAATACAATTCATTTCACCTTTAAGATAATGAAATTGTGTACTGGTGTCAGTTCTAACAGACATAAATTGTGCAGCCATATGTTTAATCATTTTATCCATTCAATTCATAATTAAAGAAGTCTGAACTGAACAATCTGTACCTTGAAGTTTAATTTTAGAATATTCAAACTTTACTTCTGCACCTTGAATAAGCTGGGGCTCTTCCCCACGATATAGTGTTTCTACTCCCTCCAGCTCTTCATAACATTTCTACTCTTCTCTTCCTTCTTCCTCTTCACTCGATGGTGAAATTAATCTTGTCTATCGATGTGCCGATTGCTTCACCTTGGCAGTGCTAGAAGACCCTGGCATAGCTGGCCTGATCGCTCCCTGTAGCAACATCATTTTGGGCAGGCGCAGTTCTTCATGCGGCGGTTGTAGTTCGGCGACCTTCTTCTGAACTCCAGCACCGTCCTCACCAGCTCCCCGGAGAAGCGGCACTGGAGTTGCATTAACTTTGGCTGCCGCAGCGCGAGTTGATCTCGGAGGGAGAGGAGGCAAACCTGGAGGCTCCGTTGTTAAGGCAGGCTCAGTATCTTCAATCTTACTAACCTCTTTAATAGTCACTTCCTTCACTGCTTGAGTCTTTGCTTTCCTTGCAGCCATTATATTTTGGTTCAGAACAGGTCTCAGTGTTGTAATTTCTTTTAAAAGTTTTTTCAATTCGGTTTCAATTAATTCTTCCGGGAGAGGCGTATTTCCACGTCACCAACCTACGCCATCACGCCACACCCTCCATTGATCTTCATTTTCATTGTCATCCTATGCTCTGTAAAAGTGTGCTCTTTACACGGCTGTATGAACACTAGAGATAACCTGATAGTCTGCTCGCAGAAGAACCCTTCTAGGTATCTTGTGACAACTAAACTTAGGTAGAGGGTCAAAATATTTTATCCCTATTGTGACAGAGTATATAGAAGTGTTTGGGAGATAAATTGGGAAAGGTTTGTTAGAGCAGGTCACACACAAACACTTTAAAACAGAATTTTTGCAGGAGCTTTTCCAAGTGCTCAGACTCATGATGGACTGTCATTTACAAAGGGCAACAAATGTAACAACAGGAAGTAGCAGTTTGGTCTGGAAAACAGAACTTACTGTCTGGAAGGTCATGTGATCTTTGCAGGCAGAAAGGAGAAAAAAAGAGGCTTTGCTCTCAGAGAGGAGGGGGTGAAAGAGAAAGGAGAGACACAGACATCAGTTCCTGAGGGACAAGCTGGCAAGCTTTGGAAAACGGCCTGGTCAAAGGAGAGGACTGGCTTTCCGGTGTTTCCCTTGGAGTAGGAGGAACAGAAAGGAGCTCTGTGGTGACCTGAAACAAAAAAAACTCTCTCTGAAAACCAACAAGAACTTCTGAGTGGTAACCATTTACCTGTTAAGCACCAAAGCCAAAGCCTGGTGAACTTTATTAATATTAACTTCTGTGCACAGTACAAGAATTGCCTGCAACCAGTGAGGTTGGATTGTGAACCAAAGAACTTTGCTGAACTTACACACACATCACACACACCTGCACTTAGAATTAGAAGGGGGTTAAGTAGGTTAAGTGAGTCAATAGAGATAAGTTTGATTCTGTTTTCATGTTCAAAGATAATTAAAAGCAATTTTTGTTTAAAACCCTTTGTCGTGGTGTATATCTATTGGTGCTGGGTTTTGGGGTCCTCTGGACTCGACACTATCAAAACCAGAAGAGCATAGTTTTAAGGTGAGAGAAAGAACTTTTAAAAGGGATCTGAAGGATTTTTTTTAATACCAAGTGTATTTGACATCTAGAATACGCTGCCAGAGGAGATAGTGGTCAGATGTAATTACCAGTACTATATTTAAAAGGCATTTAGGGATACAAAGGCATCGAAGCACATGTGGGTAAATGGGATTAGTGTAGATGGACAAAAACTTCAGCATGGATGTGTTGGGCCAAAGGGCCTGTTGCTGTGGTGAACAACTATGTCAGAAATACATGGAAGAAAATTAAGGAAAGAGAAGGGCCTAATGGGGTCACAGAAGACATTTCCTGTGGGGGAAGGGATTAGGAGGAGGATTCTGAGCTATTTTTCCCAATGTGAATAGTTGCTGTTGGAATGAAGAACAAAGTTGAAACTGGTGGATGGGATAAAAGAGGAGGCTCTAAGGGAGTTAGTGTCTTTGAAATTGAATAAATCCTGGGCCCGTAAAAGGGAAGGATTCAGAGAGACTCCGGTCACCATTGCTCAACCCTCCGAGTGTTGGATAGGTGCTTTTACATTGGTTGGGAAAAGCATCTGTATCTGTATGCCAGTTGTTGGACCAGTTGCTAATCATGTCCTTGCCTGACATTGATAAACTATGCCTCATGTTGAACGTAACTCTAGGCACTTTCAAACAGGGAAAACATCCTTCTGTAAAGGTGGAGGTTTCATTCCAACAGCAACTATTCACATTGGGAAAAATAGCTCAGAATCCTCCTCCTAATCCCTTCCCCCACAGGAAATGTCTTCTGTGACCCCATTAGGCCCTTCTCTTTCCTTAATTTTCTTCCATGTATTTCTGACATAGTTGTTCAGCACAGCAACAGGCCCTTTGGCCCAACACATCCATGCTGAAGTTTTTGTCCATCTACACTAATCCCATTTACCCACATTAGGACCATGTGCTTCGATGCCTTTCCCCTTTTGTGTCCCTAAATGCCTTTTAAATATAGTATTGGTAATTACATCTGACCACTATCTCCTCTGGCAGCATATTCTAGATGTCAAATACACTTGGTATTAAAAAAAATCCTTCAGATCCCTTTTAAAAGTTATTTCTCTCACCTTAAAACTATGCTCTTCTGGTTTTGATAGTGTTACGAGTCCAGAGGACCCCAAAACCCAGCAGCAATAGATATACACCACGACAAAGGGTTTTAAACAAAAATTGCTTTTAATTATCTTTGAACATGAAAATAGAATCAAACTTTAACTTATCTCTATTGACTCACTTAACCTACTTAACCCCCTTCTAATTCTAAGTGCAGGTGTGTGTGATGTGTGTGTAAGTTCAGCAAAGTTCTTTTGTTCACAGACCAATCTCACTGGTTGCAGGCAATTCTTGTACTGTGCACAGAAGTTAATATTAATAAAGTTCACCAGGCTTCGCCCTTACGGCTAAAGACTTACCTTTTTGAATGCTCCGAGGCCAACTCTGAGGTGCCGATTCCAACCTTTCTTGGGGAAGGATAATCGGCGGAGTGCAGCACTCCACTGCCTGACCTAAATGTGCAGCCTCCGCAAGCGGCTGGTTAGGGGCGGGTTGATGATGCCATCAGCCCATGACCCATCTCCCCACTCACCCCTCTCCCTCCATGACCCCCTCAAGGCAGGGGCAGCAGGCAGGAGCCATCGGGGCAGCGGGAGCCATCAGGGGGTGGCCGGTGCGGGCTGTGACAGCCTCACTGGGCCGTTTCGGCCTTCAGGGCCGATCTCTGCGACTCAAAATGTGGCAGAGAAATGGCCGTCTTCCCTACCCATAATCCCCCATACAACTGGAACTGTTCTGGGGACCACAGAGCGATTCCAGCTACGTGGGGGATTATGGGTAGGGGAGATGGCCATTGCTGTGCCGTGTATTTATGACGGGTGGCGCTACAGCACCAGTCGCCCGGCCTCCATCGGCTCCGGAGGGTGCTATGAGGCGCCTCTCAAAATGGATGCTGCGCTGGAGCAGCCTTTTAGGGGTGCTCTATGAAAGATAGGTTTTAAGTTTTAGATCCACTCTTGTAACCAGCCTCCAGGCGGAGGCCTGACATGAAATGGCCTTCTGTCTGTACATGCATGGTGATAGTATGGAATGAATTATTGGCGTGCACATTGTACTGTGTACATATACACCAATGTTCTTGCTTGCTGCAGCTGAACAGATACTTGTAGAGAAAACTATAATAATAAACTAACTGAATAAAATGTAAAGGGACAATAAATTTTAAATTTGAATTTAAATTTAGACATACAGCACAGTAACAGGCCATTTTGGCCCACAAGCCCGTGCTGCCCAATTACACCCTGTTGACCTATACCCCCCCCCCCAGGTATATTTTCGAACGGTGGGAGGAAATTGGAGCCCCAGAGGAAACCTACACAGACACGGGAGAACTCCTTAGAGACAGTGTGCGATTCAAACACCAGTCCCGATCGCTGGCGCTGTAACAGCTTTAACCACTACGCCAACTGGGCCAATAGATAGTACATTTTTACAGCTAATCTAGTGCAAAAGAAGTGACTTATAAAAGTGCAGCAAGTCCTTTTGTAGTATCAGGGCAGTTGTAGTATCAGGGCAGTCCCTAATGAGTGCACCAAGGGCAGATTCAAGCATCTGACAGCTATGGGAAAATTCTTCTTGAACCTAGAGGCCTTCAGGTGCATGAAGGCAGCAGTGAGGAGGTTTTAACCAGGATCCTTTATGGTGCTGGCTGACCTCTTGAGGTAGCTCCTCGCATCGATGTCTGGAGGGAATGGGAGGTTGGAGCCTGTAATGGACCTGGCTACATTTGCTACCTTCTGAATTCCTGGGCAGTTGAATTCCCAGCTGGTATACCTTCCACAGTGAACCTGCAGAAGTTTGATGAAGTATTCGACAATATGTCAAATCTCTTCAAACTTCCTGAAATTGCTGTCCTCACACTTGGTTTTATGTGCTGGGTCCAGCAGGGGGCCTTCTGAAATATGGGCATCCCATCACCTACATCCCACCCACACGGACAGGCATGGGGTCTCTCGGCCTTTCCTTCCTAAAAGCAACAATAACCTTGAGAGCAAGGTTGTTGCTCTGGCACCACCCAAAGAGGCTCTCAATTTCCATCCTATGTTCTGACTCATTTCCCAATATTCAGCCAACATTGGTGGTGTCATTACATAAATCAAAGTCAGAAAATTTGGACGCGATATAGAGGCTGGAATCTTTATCCACTCCACCTGGCTATATACGAAGGTGAGATCCTACTGGGTCGGACCTGGGGGATATCTTTAAAAAAAATTACAAAACTGGAGTTTCCACAAGACCCTGAATTGTTCCTTCTGAGAGTACAGTTTAGATTATCCAATTTGTGAAGATCACTTTATCGGTAGCCAGGAAGTGTGTAGAGGTTGCATGGAAGTCCGACTTGCCACTATTACCTGATGGAGTACAGAAATGCAAAGTTCCCCTGAGAAGATCACTTATAACTTCAGAAGGAAGTATGACACGTTCATTGAAGTGCAGCAGCCATACATTAGGCACATAGGGGAACAGATATGATCTATACTGCACCCCCCCCCTTAAGAAATAAGTTAATAAACCGGCCTGACATAAATAGAAAAGAGACTGAATTAAGGTTGTGGTACAGATGATGGTTGTTTTAATTTTTAGTTTTAATTTTTTTCCTTTGCCTTTTATAGTTTATATACTATATGGGGAAGGGGGGCCAAATATTTGTGTCATAAGAAAATGTCTTGTATTGTATTTATCTGAGTTTTTAAAAATAAAATATTTTTACAAAAACAGCGGTGGTGTCATCAGTGAATTAGTAAATTGAGTTGAAACTGGACTTGGCCATACAGTCATGGATGCAAAAATAGATCAGGATTGATAGTCAGCGAGGAGGAGATGATGTTACTGATTTGTACTGATTGGGGGCTGCCGAAGGGGGACAGATCGATGTCCCAGGTCCCTCTGAACATTGCTGTAACCATGTCCTCGCCAGGTGTTGGATAGGCATGTGCACGCGCCTGGTGTTGCTCACAGCTGTAACCTTGTCTGTGCAGGGTGCAGAACTGTTGTGTCCATGCTAGTCTGGGCTTGATATAAAAGACATGCCTGATGTAGACATGGCTGTGTGTGTGTCCGTACCTGACGTGGACACGGCTGTATGTATGTCCGTGTCTGATGTGGACACGGTTGTATGTGTGTCCATGCATAATGTGGACACAGCTGTATGTGTGCCCATGCCTGATGTGGGCACGGCTGTATGTGTGTCCATGCCTGATGTGGGCAAGACTGTATGTGTGCCCATGCCTGATGTGGGCACGGCTGTATGTGTGTCTATTCCTGATGTGGGCACAGCTGTATGTGTGTCCGTGCCTGATGTGGGCACGGCTGTATGTGTATCCGTGTCTGATGTGGACACGGTTGTATGTGTGTCCGTGCCTGATGTGGACACGGCTGTATGTGTGTTCGTGCCTGATGTGGACACGGTTGAATGTGTGCCCAGTGTGGACTGGCTCTGTCCACATGTCAGTCCCTGGTGATGAACATGCTGCATCATCAAGCTGACTGTGATACTCTGTGAACCAGGTTCTGGTTCGAGCGGAAAAGATTCCCAGTGTGTTGTTGGAGTGCATCTCCTGCCGTGCCCGCTGGAGCTATGGAGTGAGCAGGTCCATGCATGTCACACTGGCTGGAAGATGTGCCGACTGCAGCAAGAAGGTATTGGTAAGTCTCTCCACACACTGCCTCTCTTTCTTGCTTGCTGTTTGTCACTGCAGGTTTTCACCACCCCGGAGGTGTGCCCATTGTACCCTGTATGGGTAGCGTGCTTAGTAATCAGAGCAGGACTGCAGTGTCAGGCAGTGCAACAGTGCCAGATGATCAAGCTGTCAGCTCGGGTGAATGAAGAAGAGATGTGAAGGCCCTATTGGTTGTTTTCGTCCAGTGCTTTTTTATAAAAAAACTGGTTGTTTAACACCTTGTTCCCAAATTTTCCAAATTAGAGCAAGGACTTCACTTTATTGGCTGTGGGGCTCTTTTGGGATGTCCTTAGATTGCAAAGAGCATTATAGAAATGCACATGTTTGATTTCATTCCCCATAGTATAAGAGCAGGAATGTGATGTTGAGGTTTTATAGGGCAATAGTGAGACCCAGGGTTGTGCCAGAATGTATGTTAGAGGGGGGGCATTAGCGATTTTGAGGGGGGCTCATAGAGCAGGGGGAGTGCTGGCAGGGACCTGTTGATGGGAGGGTGTGAGTGGGACCTGTTGACGTGGGGGGAGTGGGTGCTGGAAGGACCTACCTGTTGTTAACACCCTCCAACGTGGAGCACGAGGACACTTTTTATTGCCTCAAGCATACTGACCCTTGACGCACGCTCGTGATGTGGCCGGGATGGGTGGAGAGCCTCTAGCATGTGTCCGCCTAGATGCTACTGACGCGGGAGGGAGTGGGGTTGGGTTTGCTGGTCAGGGACGGCCACGACCGTATGGGGGGGCACAGCTCCTTGTTTGGGGGAGCAATGCCCGCGGATGCCCCCCACCTTGGCGCCGGCCCTGGTGAGACCTTACTTGAGTTTTGTGAGCAGTTTTGGGCTCCTCACCTATGAAAAGATATTAGGGAGGGTTTAAAGGAGGGTGACTAGGATGATGTCAGGAATTAAAGCATTATCATACGAGGAGCAGTTGTCAGCTCATGGCCTGTATTTGTTGGAATTTAGGAGAATGAGGGAGGATCTCATTGAAACAGGGCGAATGTTGAAAGGCATAGACTGTCTGGATGTAGAATTGCCACGGTGGGTGAGGCCAGGACGAGAGGGCACAACTTCAGGATTGAAGGGCGTCCACTTAGAACAGAGATGCACTGGAATCTCTTCAGCCAGAGGGGGGTGAATCTGTGGAATTTGTTGCCACGAGCAGGTGTGGAGGACGGGTCACTGGGTGTATTTAAGGCAGAGATTGATGAGGTTCTTGATCATTCAGGGCATCAAAGGTTATGGGGAGAAGGCCAGGCAGTGGGGCTGAGTGGGGAAATGGAGCAGCTCATAATTAAATGGCAGGGCAGACTTGATGGGTTGAATGGCCTATTTCTGTTCCTAAGTCTTACAGTCTAAACGAATGAATGAATAGGAAAGAACCTGGAGTTGCTGTTCTCCATCTTGCTCAGTGGGCAATGCATTCCTGAGCTTTTTTAGCGCTCTATCTGGGCTATCAAGGCTCTGGAGAGCACTGGTTTTGTAATCCAGGGGTTGCAAGTTCATTCCTCGCTGGGGCCTTGTTTTCTGTGAGGGGCGCTGGATGAAGTGGCGACTCTCTGTTTTCCTCACAGGTAGACAAAGTTAAAGAATTTCATGATGTTACATTCAAAAATGTGGCGTTATGAGAAAATAATGAAACCGTCCCTCTTTTCATCTTTCATTTTCTTTGCAGCACAAGTGGACAGTTCAAAGTTCTGAAGGATACCCAATGATCTTGGACAATAAAACCACCTCCACGGGAGACTGCAATGCTGACCTGGTCATTCGACAGGGTGTGCTCCACGATGGAGTCAACTACACTTTCACCCTGAACATAACTGACCTTGAGGAGGAAGCCTCAGGGTTCTCCAGCATTGTTCTGAGCCCTAACTACCCTCCCAGTGGAGGTGACTGTACCATTTATCCAGACCAGACTGTCTTTCTGTTGGAGTCCCCTCTCAGCTTCAACTGCACAGGTGACTAGTGCTTGATTTTCAGATCCTACTACCACCCCTGCCCAGATAGCAGGTTTGGATGAAGGCAAGGTTTGGGTTATTAACCCTAACCCGCACAGGCGCCTTTTCAAACAATGAGGTACGATCTCTGAACATTACAGCTTAGTTTCAGATAGTCTTTGGCAATGGTTAGATACTTCTGAGACCATTGCAGTCGGTGGGGAGGGGGGGGTGGGTGGCGGGGGTAGATTTCATTGGTTTCGAGTTGGATTTGAAAGCAGATACCAGAGATAAAAGATCACTTGTCACCACTAGATTTTCCTCTTCTTACTTCAAAGCTCATCTGAGGTATGATGCAGACAATGGTAATCTATGCATGAGCCAAAATCTTGTTACTGTATCTATTTAAAGGGATAATTTGTACACGATAACCAATTTTGTTGGCTTTTTGTTATTTGGGGAGTATTTTTTGTATGGGACTTTAGATGTAGTCTTGGTTAGTGCTACAAGCATATATTGTTATTATTTAATTGACGACATGTTCATCTTGAATTTGCCAACCTTGAGAAAGAAGTTACAAGTGGAAAATGCCAGAGAAACTTGTCCCAGTGACTCTTGTCTCTTATCGTGTTATCATATCCGCAGAGGAGAAGGCCATTTGGCCTTGGCTCCATGCCAGATCCCGGGAGAGGAATCCCATCTGTCTTATTCCACTCACCCCCCACCCCCATCCCGCCCACAGCCCTGCCTAATTCCTTGTACCTGACATTCTCCTCGTACATGGTCAACTCCCCTTTGGACCTTTGACCAAAGTTTAATCTGCTTTGGGATGTGGAAGAAAGCGAGGGCTTCCCTCGAAGACTCCCGCAGCCGCAGGGAGAGTGTGCAAACTGCACACAAACATCAGGTGTCAGGATCGAACCCAGGCCTCTGAAGCTGCAAGGCAATGGCTCTACCGCGGAGGTCAGACACCACACTGCTCTTTACTTCGTGTTTGTGATGCATCGTCAATAATCACAAGAGGCTGACCCATGAGCTTAATTCAGGTAAACTATGAGGAGTGGGAAAAAGAAGCACAGAACAGAAATGAAACTGCACCTCAAGTCCTGGAGAGAGACAGCGTGATAGAATTCACTTTAACACTACCCAACGGATCTCTGACTTGAACATGGGAAATTGGAGTGATAGTGGAAAGATGCAGTTCGGAGAGATCTCGTGCAAATAGAAGATAGAATGGGACACACAATTCACAATTCCTTCAGGAGATAATCAGACTACGGAATAGATGCATGGTTATGGCTTGGTCAGAAGTGGGGACTGCGGAAGTAACAATACGATCGAATTGAGCCAAGAAGTGACATTCACCTTAAGGCAAGGAATGGATACACCAATGATGCACAAAGTCCTTCCAGAACTTGTAGCGAGGTTAATGTGAATATGTGGTTCTCTCTTGCTTTCAAAAAGAAAACAATGGTTTGTTTGTAAATAAATTCGGAGCGGGGCGGCACAGTTAGTGCAACACTGTTTCAGCACCAGAGATTGGGACTGGACTTCGAGTCCCGCATTATCTGTAAGGAGTTTGTACATTCCCTCCACCCCCCCCCCCCCACCCCATGTCTGCCTGGGTTTTCCCTGGGGGCTCTCGTTTCCTCCCACCGTTCAAAACGTGCTGGGTGTTGAAGGGTGTAAATTGGCTCGTGTACTGAAAGGGCCTGTTACGGTGCTGTGTGTCTAAAAAATTTTTTAAATAGAATGGAATAAGCAAAAAGTGGTTCTCCTTATCTCTGTTATGTATAGAGTTTGACTAAGAACCCCACATGTTTCACTTCATTAGCATTACTACATTGGAAGAAGGAGACTTTTTGGTTGATTTGGACATCATGTAGGCTGAAAGGCGTGTTCCTATCTTCTATACTCCCTGTCTGGCTTTGAGACGTCCCTCTGTCAATATCTGTGTTTGTCCAACTCCAGGTGTCTTGTACAACCAAACCTGCCTTTGCACCATAACTGTAGTCCTACCTTTATTTGGGATTCCCTGCCCAGTCTTCTCCACCTGAGATTTGCATGATGCATCAAGAGTTGAGTGTATCTGGGGGAACTAATTTTGCGTTCTCTCATTTCCAAGGCTGGTGGGATGAGGACAGCAGTGTTGACCAACTGGTTTACTCACTGGTGGCCGTCACCTGTGCCACAGTTTCTGCCTGCGAGAGGTTCCAGCTGTACTGGGGCATCAAACCCTCCTTCAGTGCCCTGTTGCCTGTGGGCTTGCTGGGCGGTGCCACAGCAGTCAGTGTCATTGTTGAAGTGGAAGACCTATTGGGTGCTCGTACTACTGCCATCAACAAGTAAGTGCGACAGTGCAGACTGCAGCGCTGCCGATTGGTGCCCGGTCAGCTTGCAAAGGTAATGCCATCTTTTCACATTGTTTAAGCCCTTTCGTCAGGGCTTAAAAATGCCAACAACAAGGCATTCGCACGGCCCCTTCTAGCTCTCCTTGGGTAATATTAGGACAGATGATCAGCCAGAGATCATGAGATCAGAAACCACAGGGTTTCTGGGAAGACGCATTGCCTAGGGACCATGGAATTACTGAGACAGGCAGATAACACAGTGACCATAAGAATACTGAGACAGGTAGACTACATGGAGACAATGGGAGTTTTAAGGTAGGCAGACAAGGTAGTGGCCATGAGAATACTGAGACAGGCAGACTATGTGGTGACTATGGGAGTCCTGAGACAGGCAGACTATGTGGTGACTATGGGAGTCCTGAGACAGGCAGAATACACTGACCATGGAAGTTCTGAGACAGGCAGACTACACAGTGACCATGAGAGCCCTGAGACAGGCTGACTACACCATGACCATGAGAATCTTGAGACAGGCAGACTACACAATGATCATGGGAGTCCTGAGACAGGCAGACTACACAATGATCATGGGAGTCCTGAGACAGGTAGACTACACAATGATAATGGGAGTCCTGAGACAGGCAGACTACACAATGATAATGGGAGTCCTGGGATCGGCGGACTACACAGTAACCATGGGAGTCCTGAGACAGGCAGACTACGCTGTGATCATGGGAGTTCTGAGACAGGCAGACTACACAATGATAATGGGAGTCCTGAGACAGGGAGACTACACTGTGATCATGGGAGTCCTGAGACAGGCAGACTACACAGTGACCATGAGAGTCTTGAGACAGGCAGACTACACAATGATCATGGGAGTCCTGAGACAGGCAGACTACACAATGATCATGGGAGTCCTGAGACAGGTAGACTACACAATGATAATGGGAGTCCTGAGACAGGCAGACTACACAATGATAATGGGAGTCCTGGGATCGGCGGACTACACAGTAACCATGGGAGTCCTGAGACAGGCAGACTACGCTGTGATCATGGGAGTTCTGAGACAGGCAGACTACACAATGATAATGGGAGTCCTGAGACAGGGAGACTACACTGTGATCATGGGAGTCCTGAGACAGGCAGACTACACAGTGACCATGAGAGTCTTGAGACAGGCAAACTACACAGTGACCATGGGAGTCCTGAGACAGGCAGATTACACTGTGATCATGGGAGTCCTGAGACAGGCAGACTACACTGTGATCATGGGAGTTCTGAGACAGGCAGACTACACAGTGACCATGGGAGTACTGAGACTATGCAGTGTCTGTGGGATGAATCGTGCCATGAGTATCACGATAGGCAGGTCACAAAGAAACAATAGTAGTACTGGGATTCGGAACTGCTGCGTGATCAGGAATATCATCAGGCAAATTGTAAACTGTTTCTACCCAGGTCCCATGAATCACACCTATTGGATGTAACGAGTGCATTCCCTCCACTACCTCCCTCTGCAGTCAGGCAACTATCACTCAGTTAATGACTAGAAAGGACATCTCACCTGAATGTAGATTCTAACTCTACATAGGCAGGAGTTACTGATTTGCAATTAGCACTGAGATTTGGGACTGATCAAGGCTAAACATTTTAGTGTGCGGATCTCCTCTAGAAACAGTACAGATTGCAGTCACACTTGTGTTCATGAACAGGGAGTGACAATTCCCCTCTGTGAGGAAAACCATTGAACCTGCACAGGCTGGCAGCTGAGCTTTAGTGCATACCGTCCCGTTGTCAAATTGCATAAATGTTGAATGTTGGTGACAATTGTTAATCTGATTTTGTAATGTTAACCTTTACATTCTCCAAAGGACCCTGATGGTTCTGATGCCAGATCTCCCTTTGGGATCACACGGTGTCATTGATTGGTTGAAACGTAAGAGCCAGTCAGAGTTCTGGGGCCTGGTTCAGCAGGGGAATCCTGACAAAGTGATCCCCTTCGCCATTGCTCTCATCTATGCTTTAAACCAGGTGAGGGCGCTCGGCAGCTTGCATGAAGTTTCATTGGATTAAGTAATCCAGTTCTTTGTAGGAATTATTGTTGCATCTTTTAAATAAAAATCTGTCACACAAAACTGTAGAGATCACTTCGAGTCATGACAGTCTACACAGAGCACAATGAGTACAGTCAGGAGAATGGCAGAATAAAGGCAAATAATGCAGGGTATGGGTCAGGAGAGGTACTGTACAAGATGTTCAGGAGTGTAGTGTGTCCTGTAGTAGAGTGCAGAAATGGAGTGCAGGGCATGGTACAATATGAAACATGACAGGAGAGTGTAAGGCAGCACATGAATCAGAATATATTGCCATGAACACGTTACAAAATTTGTTTTGCGGCAGAATCGAGGTGCAAATATTGTTGTAAACTGCATTTTAAAAATAAATAAATTAGTACAAAAGAAGAGAAAGTATGGTTCGTTATTCACCCATAAATCTGATGGCTCCTGTACCTCCTTCCCAATTGTAAAGGCATTAAGAGGGTGTGGCCTGGGTGGTGAGGGGTTGTGAAGGATAGAGGCTGCTTTCTTCAGTCCTCAAACTCCTGAGACAGGCAGACTATACAACGATCAGGCTGCTGGCCAGCCTTCTTCATGATGGCATCGACAGGACAGATCTTCAGAGATGTTGACACCCAGGAATCTAAAGCTCTTGACCCCCTTGATCCTCTCCACTCAATGAGGACCGGTTTCTCCCTCCTGAAGTCCACAATCAGCTTCTTATTTTTGCTAACGTTGAGTGTAAGGTTGCACTGAACCAACTAATCTACGCTTCCTCATTGCTGTCTGTGATCTGCCAATGACTACGGTGTCACCAGTAAATTTGTAGATGGCATTTGAATTGTGCTTGGCCGCACAGTCATGGGTGTAGAGGGAGTGGAGCAGTGGGTTCAGCCCGCATCCTTGGGGTGTGCCTGTGTGGATTGTCAGTGAGGAGGAGATGTTGTTTCCAATTCGTACTGACTGTGGTCTCTTCCAATGAGGAAGTCAAAGATTCAGTTGCAGAGGGGTTGCAGATACCCAGATTTTGGAGGTGGTGATGAAAGCTGAACTGTTTTCGATGAAGAGTAGTTCCATGTACATTTTACTGTCTGGGTGATCCAGAGCTGAGTAGAAAACCAGTGATATTGCATCTGCTGTGAAGTGATTGTGTAGGTAGCCGAATTGCAGAGGGTTCAGTTCTTTACCTCGGTATGAGTTAATCCTGGTCGTAACCAACCTCTCAAAGCATTTCATTACAGTCAATGTGAGTGCTACTGGCCGACAGACATTGAGGCAGCTCACATTACTCTTCTTGGGCACCGGGATGATTGAAACCCTTTTGAAGCAGATGGGAACCTCCAACTGCAGCCACGAGAGGTTGAAAATGTCCTTGAACACTCTGGCTAGTTGGTTGGTGCAGAATCTCAGTACCCTGCCAGGTATGGCGTCAGGGCCAAACACCCTTTTGAAAGGTGTTCTGATGTTGGCCCTCAGAGACAGATGTCACAGGGTCGCCAGCTTATGCAGAGATTCTCGTTGGTGCCATTGAGTGCTCCTTTGCTCCTTTTCAAAGCGAGCATAAAAGGTGTTCAGCTCATCTTGTAGTGAAGCATCACAGCCATTCAAGGCCTTGCCTTGTAAGATGTAACAGCTGCAATCCCTGCCATAGCTGGCAAGTATCTGATTCGGTTTCTAGCTTCGTCGGAATTGCCGCTAAGATGACCTTCCGCAGGTCATACCTGGATTTCCTGTAGAGATCTGTATCACCAGTCTTAAATGCCATCAATCTCATCCCCAGCAGGTGGTGAATCTTTTCGTTTCATTCATGGCTTCTGGTTGGGGTACTCACGGTATGTGCATGTGGGCACGCACTCATCCTCACAGGTCTTGGTGAAGTTGGCGACAGCCATGGCATATTCATTCAGGTTTAAGTCCTTGAATATGGCCAATGCAGAGATTCAAAGCAGTCCTGCAGGCAGTCCTCCACCTCCCTCAACTATACCTTTGCCACCTTCACCACAGGTGCTGTGCTCCTCAGTCTCTGCTTGCACTCCAGGCGTGGAGATCAGACTTGCTGAAATGTAGGCATGGGATTGTTCAGTAGGTATTTTTGTTGGGAGTGCCGCAGTGGCCAAGAGTGTTGACTCCTCTGGCTTTGCAGATAATGTGTTGGTGATAGCTCATTAAAGACTTCTTCAGGTTGACCTGGTCGAAGTCTTCTACAATGATCAGGAAGGCATCAAGGTGAGCTGTCTCGTGGCTGCTGGAAAGAAGAGTACTGTACATATGGTACAATCAGCATATTTTTAAGATGTATCCATTTTTCAAATTAGAATCTCCAGGTCGTTACATTCAGGCAGGATCATTGCTGGTCCAAATTTTTCCCTTATTTGCAGGAGAATGTACTGTTGGACAAATTATACTTGTTTCTCAAATGGCATAAGCTGCCCCCCTTCGTTAACTCAGAGTTAAGGGTACTAAATTATTCTGAGTCAGGGGCATTTTAGGGGAATATCCCCACCTTCCATCCAATACCTTGTTTTATCCTTTTCCACATCTGAAGTACATGTTTTATGGTGGGGATTTCTTTAAGAGTAGCTTTACGTCCCATTTATAAATATATTCTTCGGCTATCTCTTCACCTAACGAATGCAGCCCAATCTTTCAAATAAGGATTCGGTCCTGCAGGATTTCTCCATGCCGTTCAGGGTGCTGTAAACAGGAAATATGCTGATTGTACCATATGCTGTAAATAGGGAAGCACCTGCCCTTCTCTTTTCAGGTCCTTAGTTTTCGTTTTCATTTGAGTTTCTTTCTTTACTTTTTAGTGTTTTCTTTGATTGGCTTTGCCATTGTGATTTCTTTTCATTACAGGTCTTGATAAGGGTCATGAGGTCCCATGATTGATAAGTTTTTGGAATGTATTTGGTGTGGTGGGTAGGGGGGGAGATTGGGACAAATACGGACTTTAGGTGTGAATATGTACATGAACGGCTTTGTTTATTGGATTTTATGTCTGGAAACTAAAATAAAATATTAAAAAATAAAAGTATCAATCTTTGAGGTCGGATGTTGTTGCCACTGTCAACATTGATTGCACTGGAGAGGGTGATGGTGAACCACCTTCTTAAACTGCTGCAGTCTTTCTGTTAAAAGTGCTCCCACAATGTTCTTGGCAAGGAAATTTCAGTAAAGGTGAGGTATGACAGAATATAGATATGTTTTTGGGAGATAAATTGGGGCAGGTTTTAGTGTAGGTCACATAAAAACACTTTAAAACAGATCATATTTAAAATACTGGAGCTCTGCTCATGGTAGATATATCGGGGATATATCGACTGTTGGCAGTCTTTGCAAAAGCTTTGGAGGTGCCCAAGAGACATTGTTGTTTACAAAAGGCAACAGATAAAAGGACTTGTCAGAGCCACATTCTGTCTGGAGGGGAATTTGCTGTTCTAGGAGGGTCATGTGGTTTTGCAAGCAGAGAGGGTGAAACAGGCTTTCTGGGTGTGTGAGAGAGAGAGACACACACAGAGATGAGTTCTACAGTGTTACAGCCAGCAACAGCAACTGGGACTGGAACAGGACAAGCTGGTAAGCTTGTGGAAAACCCCATTTGGAAGACGGATTGTGAGTGCTTAGTTCAGCTTCGTCAAAGGTTCATGCAAGAGGAGAGGACTGGCTGACTAATGTTTCAGTTGGAATAAGAGAAACAAAAAGGCACTCTGTGGTGAACTGAAAGAAAGAGATTATCATCTGGAGAACCCTGAGGGAGCAAGTTTCGTCAGCAAGACACTGAAGTGGCTGATTAAAAAGGAATCAGTTGTGGGTGTCCTGGAATAATGAATCTCTCTCTGAAAATCGACAAGAACCTTCCTGAGCAGTGACCATTTACCTTTCAAGCCCCAAAGCCAGGTGAACTTTATAAATGTTAAATTCTGTGCACAGTATAAGAATTGCCTGCAACCAGTGAACTTGGAGGAATGAGAAGTGAGATTGGACTGTGGACCAAAGAACTTTTCTGAACTTACACACAAACCCATTACATACACGTGCGCCTAGAATCAGAAGTGGGTTAAGTTAGGTTAGTTAAGTCAATAGTGATAAGTTAAAAGTGTGATTCTGTTTTCATGTTTAAAGATAATTAAAAGCAACTTTTGTTTAAGTAACCATTTGTCTTGGTGAATTTCTATTGCTGCTGGGTTTTGGGGTCCTCTGGGCTTGTACATCAGTGATGTAGTTCCAAATCAGGAATGTGTGCATCTTGTTGGGGTGTGCAGGTCGGAATGCCTGTTCCCCTTGTCTATTTTGTAGATGTCATAGGTTGAGCAATGGTCTGGGTGAGTTTTGTGGATGATGCCCACAGCAGGTATCCATGCTAGTGACGATAATGTGGCACGGATGTGTTCCCAATCAAGTGGGTGGCTTTGTCCTGGACGGTGCTGAGCTTCTCGAGAGTTGCTGGAACTGAACTCAGTCAGTGCTAGTTAAAAGGATTCCGTTGTGCTCTTGGCTTGTTCTGAGCTGGTCTTGGGAAAGCCTTCGGATGTCAGGAAGTGAATCACTGACCACCCAGCCTCTGGCTTTTACTTGCAGCCTCAGTTTTCATGTGGCCGGTCTGACTGGGTTTCAAGTCGACGGTAACCATCAGAGCTCCCAGAACTCGGCGATGAAAATGAAATTGGAATCAAGGATAGGTCTTTGTCTGGCGTGTTTATGACGTGAGTGTCACTGGTCGCGGACCTTCCCATGTCTGAATGCTGTTCCGGTCCTTCCGCGTGCAGGCATGGGGCCTATTTCATTGGCTAAGGAGTTGCAAATGGAATTGAAGATTGTACATCATCAGCAAATCATTGATGAGCACAACTGAAGATGGTTGTGCCTCGGAAGCTGTCCGTGCATCAAGGTTCTGAGGCTGCTTGGCTGTTCTCAAACCACCTACCTTTGTCTCCGACCACAAGAATGGTTTCCTTTTGAAGCCCAAGGTACAATGGAAAGATGTAGGGTTCCAGGTCATGCTAATTGTGAGTATGGTATTGAAAAGCAGTGTCATGCAGGAAAAGGCAGCTTACACAGCAAGGGTATAGTGCAGGTGGACAAGATGCTTGATGGTACACGGGGAGGTTGAGTATTGGCCAATACAGAATCACAGTGTAGCTGTAAACAGGTCAGGGCGCTGTGCAGGAGCACGTTATTGTAGAGTTCAGTATCAGACAGGAATAATGAAGGAAGGCCGCAATACAAGAGAAGCTCCTAGAATTAAATGATGTAATAAATAGAATGGGCAGTATTGGTGAGATTGGGTACAATTAATATTTATTTTAACGCATTACCTTCTAGTTAGAAGGAAGCATGGCTTAAAGAATCAGAACTGTGCGCTTTGAATTAAATAGAACAGCTCTTTTGTGACCCCCACCTAAGTATCTATGTTTCTATTTGACCACCGTACAAGGTTGGGTACAGTGCACATATTGAACATGAATCCAGTATGAGATACAGATTGGTAGGATGGGATGTGCCTACATTGGTGGTGTTCTATAGGACAGGGCATGATTTTGTTTGGGTTGGACAATAGAGGTCGTAGTTCTGTACTGGCAGTAGGAGGTAGTGCAAGAAGTATGGTCATGAATACTATCTGGTAAGATATAGGTGGCGTAGAATACGGAAAATGCAATGGAAGTTATGATCGGTATCCCATTATGGGAAATCATTACATCATCAGTCTTGGGTGGAGGTCGTAAACTAAATTATTTGATGTCCTGTTTACAGCACCCTGAACGGCATGGAGAAATCCTGCAGGACCGAATCGCCATCCGTAGTAATGTGACCTTGGCATTGGCGTCCCTGAATGTAACCACATTGGAGGAGGTTACCCAGATCAGCGCAGGCCTGGCTCAGTGTGCGGTGAGGAGAAAGCAACTTCTTTCCTTACCTTCACCAGCTAGTTAGACCAGTGTTCCCTAAACTCACATTCCACCTGAAGCAAATCCCTCTGCCACAAGTGCTCTGTGATTGGTCTCGTTCTCCTCACAAGGCCTCTTGTTTACTTCTACTAACCCCATGTGTCGTTGGAATGTGGAAGGAGGTAACCCATGCAGTCATGGAGAAAACATACACACTCCTTACAGACAGCGCTGGATTCCAACCTGGGTCACTGGGTCTGATTTGCAACTTTGTTAGCTTTTTATCATATGTCCATGGAAATTCATAGCTGGTTTTACATTTCTGGTGAGTTTTATCGTGCACTGGGATCTTCCATTATTGTCATTGTTTTCCCACCTTCCAAAATGTGCAATTGTAGCGGGATTGCTATGGTTATAGCTTGACGTATAATGGGTTATAGCTTGAGGTAGGAAGAAGACTTGCACACCAAGGGAGTGTAATCCACACTGGCTTCATTTGACTGTAGCTCTGCCTTTTATAGGGAGCTAGCCATGTCACCACTGGGGCGTGGCTTGAAGGGGGCCGGCTGCTGATTGGCTGTCCCGGATGGGTGGGCCCTGCGATCCACTGGCAGTGACTGGCCAATCCAACTACTATTCCCGCAGTCTATGGGAGTGGGCATCCCATCCCGTGTGCTGTCTACCCGATTGTCACGTTTGATGGCTGTTTGCCTGTGTGGGCCCACTGGGCGGGCCACAGGCCATTAGATGATTATATATTTTCCACAAGCCGATTAGTTCCCACAGTTACCTTGACTAAACCTCTTCACTCTGTCAGAATTCTATTCCTTTCATTCAATTCTTCCATCTCTCTCGCAGCAACTCCCAGGATAATGTCTTCCATTCCAGAAAATCTGGGCCAAATAAACATGGCTTCCTCCTTACCATCAGCAATTCAGCCCTTAACTGTGCCTCCCCCAATTCCCACACATCTCCCTTGCCTTTTCCAGCCTAATAAAACCAGATTCCCCTTGTCCTCGACTACCACCAGCCTCTGAATCTGACATACTATCCTCCACAATTTCCGCCACCTATTATGTGATCCCATCGTCTTCCCCTCTCTGCCTTCTGCTGGGACTGCCTCTCCAGGACTCGCTCAATCACGACCCACGAATCATCTCCTCAGCACCTAATGACTGCAGGAGACACCCCACCTTCACCACCATTTGGGGCCCCAAACAGTCCTTCCCAGTGAAGAAACACTTCACCTGTGAATCTGCTGAGAGGGTCGTCTACTGCACCCAGTGCTCCCCTTGCAGCTTCCTCCACATCAGAGAAGGCTGGGCGCAGATTGTTTTGTTGAGCGTCTTCACCTTCTCCACTGCAATAACAGCAATTACAGGAACCTTCTCGTGACCAGCCATTTCAATTCCGCGTCCCACACCCATGGACATGTTCGTCCTTGGCTTCGCGCTCTGCCAAACTGAGACTACCTGCATTTTGGAGGACCAACACCTAATAGGTCTGGCACACCCCAACCAGTGGCATTAACATTGACTTCTCTGACTTCTGTTAAATCCCTCCCTCCCCTTGAGACACTCTCTTTCCCCATCCCTCTACATCCTTTCCTCCAGTTTCCCTCTGTATTCTCTCCCTCTTTCACCTCCGCTTGTTTTCTCTTTCACTTTCCCACCTGTTAGCCTGTTCGCCTCCCCCTGTCCCTCCTTCCCTCCCTCCCTCTCCTTCCTCCTCCCCCCCACCTTTTTAATCAGATACCCACCTGTTTCTCCTCATGCCTTGATGAAGGGCCCAGAACGTCGGTCACCCTTTGCTGTGTGGCCTGCTGGGTTTCTCCAGCACGTTTGCAATGATATTTTTTTGTCACTTTGTTTATCACCGCCTTTCACATCTTCACTGGGAGAAAACGTGGACCTTCTCCCAAGGGTGGAGAATCATCGGTGAATTTCTATTCCTCACAGGCTTTTCCCGAAGAATTTGTAAGGGGACCAGGATTGGCTCAGAGCCTGAAGATGAGCAGAAAAATGATTGACATCATTGGGAGTCAGACAGGTCAAGGGTCAGCCACACCCACAGAGGCTGGAAGAAACATCTTGAGAGTCCTGGGTATGCAGCATCTCCTGGTGCTAGTGTGTTGTCATATCATGAGTGAATTCTTCCCTTTGCCATCGTTGTATTAACCTGTGCTCAAGTGCAGATTTCAACTGAGATCTTAAAGCTGAGAATGACAGTGAACGAAGATGTGGAGCTTCCTTGGGAATGCTACAGCACAGAAAACAGGCCATTTGGCCCCTCCAGTCTGTGCCAGACATCATTGCGCTAGTAGTCCCACTAACCTACTCCCATTCCATAACCCTCCAAGCCTCTCCCTTCCAAAATGCTGGAGAAACTCAGCAGGTCAAACAGTGTAGCAAAGGCAGAGACACAGAACTGACGTTTCAGGCTCGAGCCTTCATCAGGGTAGGAGAGATTGGTCTAAGTATTCAGCGGTTTAGGCAGCATCTTTGGGAAGAGAAACAGTTCTCCCGGTGGCCAACCTTTTCAATTCTCCACCCCATTCCCACAACGACATGTCTGTCCACGGCCTCGCGCGCTGCCAGACCGAGACCATCTGCAAATTGGAGGAACGCCTTGTTTCCATTGTGGCAGTCACTCAGCATTAACATCAACCCCCAATTTCCATTAAACCCCCCCCCCCCTTTTCACATCCCTCTGTATCCTTGCCTCCAGCTCCCCCCCATCATTCTTCCTTCTCCTATCTTAGCCCTCTTCCCTCTCCCCATCAACTACCCCCCGACCTGTAATCCATCTGTCACCCTGTGTTCCTCCCTCCTATCCTCTTCCTCCCTTCCGCACATTTTCATTTGGGCATCTGCATGGTTTTTTTTCTTATTTCTGACAAAGGGCCCAGGGCCCTAAATGTTGGTTATATTTTAATTCCCGTGGACACTGCGTGACTTGCTGATTTTCTCCAGCACGTTTGTGTATTGCACTCGGCCCCAACATCTGCAAAATTCCTTGTTTAACAATTCTGGTTGAAGGGCAGTTTCAGTGGAATAACTGTAGATTTGGCCTGGGGTAGCTGGAATCAGAGAACAGTTACCTGTATGTTTTTGATTTCAGGTGCTGAAATGACTGCAATAAGTTTCAGACCATGTAATGGCAATGGTGCTGATGGCCTGGCCAATTCTGCCTCCGTCTTCAAGCTGACCAGCGATCTCATCCAATTCCTCATGCGCTCTCGCGTCCTTAACGAGGAACTCTTGTCCCTGTCTGTCTCAGAAATAGACGTGCAAGGAAAGAGGACAGATCCCCTCAACCTGGCTCAGGATCATGGCCATTTCCACATCCCCCGGGTACTGTCCCATCAGCTGTCGGCAAACCATGAGCTTGTCCAGGTCACGATGAGCCTCAGGGTCAACCCATTCCCGTCTGGCTTCGTCAGCAACCACAGCATCTCCACCCATCTTGGATCCATGGAATTCAGCAGCCCGCAGGGCCACCCTGTCCCTGTCAGTGGCCTGAATGCAGAGACATCCATCCGCGTCACCTTGCCAGGAGGGAGGATGCAGCACTGGCGAGAGGGAACAGCGACGAGGACTCTGGGTCCCGGGGAGAGCGCGAACCTCACCGTGCAGCCTGCAAACAGCAACTGTGCAGCTGCCCTCCACCTCTCTCTGCGGGTCACCCTGTTAGGTGCGTGCCCCTTCCCTCCCTCCTGCTTAGTAATATGCAGTGTGTCGGTTTCGAGAGCAAGTCCTGCTAATTACTCTCCCCCTCAGGTGGAAGGGAGGGGTGGGGGCAGCAGAAGGGGAAAGAGTGTGAGTCTCTCTTGCTTGAGATGTCACCAATTGGCCTCCTTCCAATCAAAGCCCCGCTGTGTGACGGGTAACACCACCATGTGTTTACTTGGAGTATTATTGTGTTCAGTTCTGGTCACCAAATTATGGGAAGGGAAGGATGTAGGTGCTTTAGAGAGGGTACAGAGATTTACCAAGATGCTGCCTAGATTGGAGAACATGTCATATGAAGCAAGGTTGACAGAGCCAGGGATTTTCTCTTTGGAGCGACGAAGGATGAGAGGTGATTTAACAGTGATGTATAAGAATACGAGGACAACCCGCACCTTTTCCTGAGGGCGACAATAGTAAGTACCAGAGATCTGTTGAAGGTGAGTACAGGAAGGTTTAGGGGAAACGACAGGGGTATATTCTTTATTCAGTGAGTGGTGGGTGCCTGGAATGCATGGCCAGAGATGGTGGTGGAGGCTGGTACAATGGAGACATTCAAAAGACTCCTAGACAGGCACATGGATGTAAGTAAAAGAGGGTTATGGGTGTGAGGGAGAAAAAAAGGGAGAGGTTTCCATAGGTTTGCACAACATTGAAGGCTGAAGGGCTGTGCTAGAATGTTCTGCATCTGTCCATCTGAATGGATGGTTTTCAGCAGTCATTTATCCTTTTTATCCCAGGGTGTCCCAGTTAGTGCGGCGGTTAACGCAACACTGTTGCAGCGTCAGCGATCGGAACTGGGGTTCAAATCCCACGCTGTCTGTAAGGAGCATGTACCTTCTCCCCGTGTCTGCATGGGTTTTCCCCGGGGGCTCCAGTTCCCTCCCACCCTTCAAAATGTACCAGGGGTTGTAGATCAATATGGTGTAAATTGGGTGGCATGGGTTCGTAAGCCAAAAGGGCCTGTTACTGTGCTGTATGTCTAAAAAATGTAAATGATTGTTACCTAATAACTAAATGTTGAAAGACTTTTTTTTTAAGTTTTTCCTCCTTTGATCATGCTTGTAGAGGTAATCTGGACGTTGGTGTTTGATTGCTGGAGATTTTAGAGCAATGGGTCTCAACCTGTTTCTTTCCACTCACGTACCACTTTAAGTAATCCCCTATGCCCATGATGCTCTGTGATCAGTAAGGGATTGCTTAAGGTGGTATGTGAGTGGGAAGGGAAGGTTGAGAATCACTGCTCCAAACTCGATTGTTACTGAAATATTTTGCTTGAGAAAAATTGTCATTGGCCCCATTTCCTTTGGAGTTCTGAAACCGAGCACATAACGAGTCAATTAAGAATGATTAAAACAGTGGTTTTCAAATTTTTTCTTTCCACTCACACTCCACCTTAAGCAATCCCTTACTAATCACAGAGCACCTATGGCATGAGGAATACTTAAGATGGGACGTGCGTGGAAAGGAAAAGGTTGAGAACCACTGTTTTTGAGTGCTGTGCTGAAGTGTTGAATTGGCTGGAGTGCTCAGTTTACGTTCAAGTTCAAGTTTATTATCAACCGTCTGAACCTATAGACCCAGATGAAACAGTGTTTCTCCAGACCACAGTGCATACTGTTTCGGAGTCCAGAAGACCCCAAAAACCAGCAGCAATAGATATGCACCACAACAGAGGGTTACTTAAACAAAAGCAGTTTTAAATTATAATTGAACAAGAGAACAGAATTAAACTTTAACATTACTTAACCTACTTACTTAACCTAACTACTTAATCCCCCCTATAATACTAAGCGCAGGTGTGTGTAATGTATAATTAAGATTAGAAAAATTATTTGGATCAGAGTCCAATCTCACTGGTTGCAGGCAATTCTTGTACCGTGCACAGAAGTTATCATTAACAAAGTTCACCAGTCTTTGGTGCTTAACAGGCAAATAGTTACCACTCAGGAGGGTTCTTGCTGGTTTTCAGAGAGAGATTCCTTTTCCAGGACATCCGCAACTGATTCTTTCTCAATCAGTCTTGCTGACAAATCTTGCCCCCTTCAGGGTTCTCCAGATGATCCTCTTTCTTTCAGGTCACCTTTCAGATCACCAGTCTTCTCCTTTGACCAGACAACCTTCCAAAGTTTTCAACTTTGTCCTTCTGGAACTGATTTCCATGACTCCTCTCTCTGTTTCACATCCTCCCTCTCTGAGAGCAAAGCTGTTCTGCCCCTGCCTGCAAAGATCACATGCTCTCCCAGGCAAGCTGCTGTCAATACTTTGTTGCCTCCTGCAAAAAGCGTTCTGCAAAAATCCTGCAAATATTCTGTTTTAAAATGTGTGTGCAAGCTGCTCTAACAATTCCTCCCAAACCATCTCTAAATACTCTGTCACAATACACATACACACACAGTACACAGCGCACAATAATCACATTTATACATTAATATATAATTTAAAATATATATATTTAATATTTTGGAATTCTTTATTCAGTTACAAGATACTGATCATTCATCTCACACCCTTCTTCCTGCAGGCTGTCCTGATTTTAATGCTCCCCTTCCCCCTTCTTGATGGTAGATGGTATTGTGTGCTAGATGGAGAGGGTCTTCTATAATTCTTTGAGCCCTATTAAAGCATCACTGCAGGTAAATGATGTCAGTACAGGAAAGGGAGACCCCAATGATCTTCTTGGCCATTTTGATGATCCTCTGTTATTGACCTGTTCCAATGCTTTAGCACACAATGATGCAGCCAGACAAGACCCTCTGGATTGTGCTCCCTTAAAATGCTGTCAGGGTGGGGGGTTGGTAGCTTTTCCCTGAAGTGGTCCTGGCTTCAGCTGGTGCACAGACTGTCTCTGACCTGGGTGCTGGTGTAGACGCTTGAGTTTAGAGCTCAGAAGGGTTTGAGTTCAGATCTCCAGTTTGGGTCAATAGAAGTTTACCACTTGATCATAGTCTTCTTCGAGATAATCAGCATGGCTTTGGGAGGGGCAGGTCATCCCTCACAAGCCTGATTGAGTTTCTTTGAGGAAATAACAAAAGAAATTGATGAGGGAAGGGCGGTAGATGTGGTGTATGTGGATTTTAGTAAGGCATTTGACAAGGTTATCCCTTGGTAGACTCATTCAGAAAGTCGTGAGACTTGGGATCCACGGAACCTTGGCTGTATGGATTCAGAAATGATGGTAGAAATCAGAGGGTAGTTGAAGATGGAACTTATCCTGCCTGAAAGTTAGTGATTAGTGGTGTGTAGTGCGTGTCAAAAGAACCAAAGACTTGTTGATCCAAACCAAGGCTTTTATTAACTAAAAGACTGGAGCACATCACAAGTAGGTCGACCAGTCCAGAATGACCTGGTCTGGCTAGGAGCAACCCTTTAAGACCTGCCAGTAGGTGTGGCTACACTCTCAGCCAATCACAGTCATCCTACACTACCATCTGTACATATGTACACATTGGTGATAGAATCTGTACTATCACATGATGTTCCACAGGGATCTGTCCTGGGACCCCTGTTTACCCCTGCTTTTTGTGATTTTATAAATGGCATGGACAAAGAGGTGGAAGGATGGATGGTTCAGTAAGTTTTTGGATCACATGAAGGTTGGAGGTGTTGTGGATGGTGTAGAAGGTTGTTGTAGGTTACAACAGGATAGAAACAGGATGCAAAGTTGGGCAGAAAAGTGGCAGATGGAAATCAATTTGGATACGTGTGAAGTGATGTATTTTGGAAGGTCAAACTTGAAGGTGGAGTGTCTGGTTAATGAGACCCTGTTAAAATTCTCCTGGTTCCTCCATCGTCTGCTCTGCTCATCCAACCTTTGCTGATTTTTGTTTTCATTCAATATCTGTGAGTTCCTCAGGCTGAGCCAGTATTTAATTACCCATCTCAAATGTGGTGGGGAGCTGCTCTCTTGACACTGTTGTCCTGGAGGTGTGGGGGAGACCACAGTGCTGTCAGGGAGGGAGTTCCAGGACTTGGACCCAGCCATGGTGATATGTTTCCAAGTCAGGGCCTTGGGTGATTTAGAGGGCAAATGCTGGGTGGTGGTTTCCCCCACACTTTTGCTGCCTTGTCCTTCGGGTGGAGGAGGTGGGTTTGGAAGGTGCTGTCTGAAGAGTCCTGGTGCATCAAGTAGACCAGTAGTTCTCAACCTTTTTCATTCCACTCGCATGCTACCTTAAGTATTCCCTTACTAACCACAGTGCACCGATGACATTGTACTTGGTTAGTAAGAGACTACTTCAGGTGGAATGTGTGTGGAAAGAGAAGGTTGAGAACCATTGCTGTAGGCAGTACTGACAGCCTCTACTGGAGACATTGGAGAAGTGAGTGAGTGGTTGTGGATGGGATGTCTAGTATTCAAAGTCAAACCAAATTCTGTTCACCCAGTACCATGATACTTTCTGACCCATATCAGCCTTCAATTTCATTCTTAAAATTATTGACATTTTTTTTTACTTCTTCCATAGCCTCATCCCTTCCTGATTCTGTAACCTCTCCCAAAATTGACGCGACTTCTCCCCTCATACCCACCCACCCAATCCATGATCTGTTTGCTAATCTGGGTTGTTGTCTTAATGGGAGCATGAGAGTCATCACGTTGAGAAAAGGCGAGGCAATAGAAGAAGACCAACCAAGTTAGCGGGAAGACTCCAAGGGCAATCCACCTCCACCCATGTCCAGCTTGCAAGTTACCCACAGACAACTGGACCTTGCCTCTTACCCTGCCCCCCTCAGCCTAGAGACTCTGCAGCTGCCACTCCACAAGAGCTCGACTTATCACAAGGCTAAATGTATCCTTCATGTTTTTGTATCTCTCTTTCTTTCTCTAGAACTTGGAGGAGCCCAGGATCCCAATCCTTTCATTTATATCGATGTTCACAACGACTCCTGGTTTCATGGGACCCCCTACAGAATGACCACAAAACTTGCGTTACCTTCTGACATGGGCAACACGACTGCTGAACACACCATCTTCCTGTCACCTGAGTGAGTGAATATACGCCTTCCCCATGGCCGTTTTCCTGGTGCTGCAGATCTGTTGTTTGGCTGCAAATACTCACAGTAATAAAAATGGAAAATGCCATACCTGGGAAGAGAGGAACAGTTAATGTCACTGATCCTTCTTCGCAGCTGACCACAGACTCCCTGAAATAAATCAGAAGGGTGTGTGTGTGTGTGTGTGCGTGTGCGTGTGCGTGTGTGTGCACATGTGTGCATGTGTGTGCACATGTGTGCGTGTGTGCACGTGTGTGCATGTGTGTGCGCGTGCATGCATGTGTATATGCATGCGTGTGCATGTGCGCGTTTTATTGGAATGTGTAAACCACAGTATTGTTCGGCCGCTGTCCAACACAGCAGTCAAACCTAACCATGTTGGAGGGGTTTCTGTGAGACAGGATCTGTATGCTCTTGGAAAAGCAAGGATTGGATTGGGATAATCGGCAGGGCTCTGTGCATGAGCGATTGTACCTCATAAATTTAAATCAATTTTCTAAAAGGATAACCAAGAAGATTGATTTAGGGCACAGTCTGCATGGACTTTAGCAAGGCTGGCCGAAAACGTTAGATGATATTAGATCCAGGGCAAACTAACCAATGGGAGACAAAATTGGCTTGAAAATAGGAGATGGAGGGTTGTTTTCCTGACAGGAGGCTTGTGTCAGGTAGGGTGCCACAGGGATTGGTGCCGGATTCATTGTTGCTCACCATAATAACCATTTGTGGTGGGGGTGGGTGGTGGGGGGGGGGAACTCATAGAGACATTTCAAATGCTGAAAGGCCTGGACAGAGCAGATTTGACAAAGTTGTTTTCTTTGGTCGGGGAGTCTAGGACAAGAGGCCACAATTTCAGGAGAAAAGGACATCAAGTTTAAACAGGAGTGTGGAGAAATTTATTCAGCCAGAGGGCTGTGAGTCTGTGGAATCTGTTGCCGCAGGTGGCAGTGGGAGCGAAGTCGTTGGGTGTACTTAAGGCAGAAATTGACAGCTGTTTGATTAATCAGGGTTACAGGGAGAAGGCGGGGAGTGGGGCTGAGGGATAAGGATCAGCTCCCGATTAAATGGCAGAGCTGGCCCAATGAGCCGATTGGCCGACTTCTGCTCTCGTCACCTTGTGATTCTCTGGGATGGTGGTGAGATCCTTTTCTTGATATGCTGTCTGCATTCGTTACAGGGTGTATGACACGACCCGCCAGGAGCTCAGCATCACCATTTCCAGCCACTTCTCCTCTGCTTCAGTGGAAGTGTCCGTCCTTGTGTACGCCTCACTGTGTCAGTACTTTGATTTCCAGAGCCTGCAGTGGAGGTCAGATGGCATCTTACCCACACACTGGACCAGGCCAGAGGAAGCCGTGTGCCTCACACAGCACCTCACTGTCTTTGGAGCAAGCCTCTTTGTGTATCCAGATGCTGTGCAATTTCTGCCTCCGGTACGATGATGGCTCCAAGCAGAGATACTTTAACAACATACCTTAACTACAGGCTTCTCTCTGCTAAATATATCAGCTCCATAATGAGTTCTCCTCCTAATTCCATGTGAACTTTGCAGCTCTTAATCTATCCACCCTGTAAATGCTTCTTTCCTGGATCCCATCCTTTCAATAAATCAGATCAGATACTATTTAATGTCATGTAATAAAACAGAAATATAGGGCGGAACGGTTGGTGTAACGGTTAGCACGATGCAGTTACAGCACAGGTGATCGGGGCTGGGGTTCAAATCCCCTGCTATCTGCAAAGAGTTTGTACGTTCTCCCCGTGTCTGCGTGGGTTTTCCCCGGGGTGGGGGGGGCCTCTGGTTTCCTCCCACCGTTCAGAACGTACCGGGGGTTGTAGTGTAATTGGGTGGCATGGACACATGGGCCGAAATGGCCTGTGACCCTGCTGTTTGTCTAAATTCTAAATAAATTGTTGACACAAACTTGCCATAAGGCAGACCAAGATTTGCTGTTAGCATTAGCATTACCCAGTGTGTCTCTTACAATCAGAGAAAGAAAAGCAAAAGAGTGTCACTTCCCCCCCCCCCCCCACTCCCCTACCCCCGAGTGACTGATTGTCCATGGATTTACCTCCAGCACTCATGCAGACTCCAGTTC
Source organism: Narcine bancroftii (assembly GCF_036971445.1). Taxonomy (NCBI): domain Eukaryota; kingdom Metazoa; phylum Chordata; class Chondrichthyes; order Torpediniformes; family Narcinidae; genus Narcine; species Narcine bancroftii. The sequence continues at coordinate 331,301,473 of NC_091471.1, read as the reverse complement.
AAATCCTCGGCAACCTGAGTCCAGATCCACCTCGGACATAGGAGCTCTCCCTGCCCTCGGCACCCTCTCGAATCCTGGTCCTGATGGACTCAGGAGTCCATCTCCAGCAGCCCTTAGCCTAGCTCGAGTTAAACATAGTCCACTCGCTTCCTCGAGCTGTCACACATCCATCATGCTACATTCTCCCTTCTGCCTCTACGTTACAGGGTGTATGACACGATCCGCCAGGAGCTCAGCATCACCATTTCCAGCCACTTCTCCTCTGCTCCAGAGGAAGGGTCCGTGATTGGTCCCACCCCTTCGCTGAATATTCTTCACTGTTCACACACCTGTTGAAGACTCGTGGATTCACTCTTACATTCGTGACATTTGCTTCTTGATCTTGCTCCTCACTGGAAAATGTATTCAAGTAAATCAAACAGCTGGACAGAGAAGAGTTTACAGGAATGTCCTGAAAACTCACATTAAGTATTCCGCTGTAAACTGTCAACACTTCCTTGTGGCTAAGGGGATCAGGAGGTATGGGGATCAGGAGGTATGGGGAGAAAGCAGGAACCGGGTACTGATCAGCCTTGATCATAAGCTTGAAGGGCCAAATGGCTGACTTCTGCACCTATGTTTCTATGCTACTTAGACAGCATTATCATTATGGGTCAGGATGATGCAGAACATGTAAGAACCCTTGAAGAGGTACTAGCCAGATTAGAACAGGCTACAGTTCGACTGTGTCAAGACAATTGTGTATTTGTGGTGCCCTCAGTAACATATTTGGGGTTTATGACTGACCACGAAGGGGTCAATGGATACACCAGGCAACCGAAGCCGTTCACTGAGCTCCCTGCCCATCAAACCGAGCGGAGTTGCAATCGTTCTTGGGGTTGGTTAATCATTAGCGGAAGCAGATTCCTAACATGTCCGCCCTTTGCGGCCCGCTAAACCAATTATTAAAGAAAGATCATAAATGGTACTGAAATTATGAAACGGTCAAGGCTTTTAATCAGTTGAAGGAACTGGTGACCTCAAGTGATAATGCTTTTACCCATGATGAGCCAGATAAAGAAGTGGCCTGAGCTGTCGATGGTTGGTCTGGGGGCAGCATTATCACAAAGCACAGGAAAAAGGGAATAGCGTATGTGTCCCGCTCCTTAACGGCCTGCGAAAGAAATGATGCACAAATAGAAAAGGGAGGACTGCCCATTATATTTGGCCTTAAACAATTTCACCAATACTTATATGGTAGAAAGTTCACCTTGGTGTCAGATAACAAACCACTGAGTTTAATTTTAGGATCAAAGTGTATTAGCGGCAGCAAGAATCCAAAGGTGAGCAATGGAACTTGTGGTGTATGATTATGATATAAAATGGACAAGAACAGCCATGTGGACATTTTATCACACTTACCTCTGCCTACGACAGAACAGACAGAAGGGACTATCAGTTGGACAGCAGAAGCCACATCCATCAACCAAGAGACAACCACGTAAATTACCAATCACATCAAAGGCCATTGGCTAAGAAGTAAGAAAGGAGGCTACATTGTCGAAAGTTATGTAGCTCACCTTGAATGGGTGGTCAGACACAGAGAAGAGGGTTGCCTGCTGTGGGGGGACAAGAACGATCTTTCCAAAGATAAAATGGCAGGAGGCTTTGTTACAGAAGCTCCACACCAATCATCCCAGATATGGATAAAGACGCTGGCCAGAAATGGATAGAGACATTGAACAGTTGGTACGGAGATGCCACATTTGTCAGTAAGTGCAACCCAAGGCACCTTAAGCAGAAGCCAATCCATGGAAATGGCCATCACAACCACAGCATAGGATTCACACCTCCATTCATGGGAGAAGCCTTCCTGATTATTGTGGATGCATGCTCCAAATGGCCTATTGTGTTGTCGATGTGATCAACAACAACAGAAAAGACCAGAGTATGAGTTGCTGAATCAGCTGGTCTCAGTCATTGGGGCCCAATTTGTATCAGACGTTTTCAAGTGATTCCAAAGAAACTACAGTGTGAAACATATCATTGGTACCTCCCCGAGTACCGATGGGGAAGCTGGGCATTTTGTACAGACTTTTAAAAGGGCAGTGAAAGCCAGAAAGTCAAATGGGGCATCTTGGAACCATAACATGGCAGATTCTCTGATGTTAAATAGAACAACGCCACACCCCACCACAAAACGCAAGTCAACGGAGCTGATGTTTGGATGTAACTTAAGAAGACGACTTACTGCAGTACACCCAAATATTGGACTCCACATCCAAAAATCAGCGTCATCAAACAAACCAATTAGATCCCTGGAAACTGGGGAACCAGTACTCGTAAGAAACTACAGGAAAAATAAAGAGACTTGGGTAAGAGGCGTGCTCTTTAAAAAAATGAACTCATTCATATTCTGTACTGGTCGGGGACAACAAATGGAAAAGGCACACAGACCCGCTAAAAGCAATCGAAGACTACAATTTCAAATCAGCCCTGGAAGAGCTCGTAGCCAGGTTTTGTGGCCCCTTGGAAAGCCCTGGGTACCAGTTACAGAAATACTAGCAGGGGAGGCTGCGCTGGGGCAAGAGGCTGGCCAAGCATCCGAGAGGCCAAGGAACGAGGAGAAATTAGCTGCTCCAGAGAGGTCAGAGACTCTTACCCCTGTTCAGTGTTCTCTACTCCCAAGGAAATCCCAGAGAGAAGGACGCAAAGTTCCTTGGCTCACAGTCCAATCTCACTGGTTGCAGGAAATTCTTATATTGTACATGGAATTTAACATGTATAAAGTTCACCAGGCTTTGGTGCTTGAAAGGTAAATGTTTACCGCCCAGGAATGTTCTCGTAGGGTTTGCAGAGAGAGAGATGTGTTGTTCCAGGATTTCCACAACTGAAGTACCACCATTAGTCACCTCAATATCTTGCAGATGAAACTTGCCCCATCAGGGTTCTCCAGATGATAACCTCTTTGTTTCAGGCTACCACAGAATTCCTTTCTGTTCCACATTCCAAGAGAAACACCAGACAGATAACACTTTCAACCATCCCTCACTCTGGAGTTTTCCAACCAGCTTCTTCTGGTTGTTTTAGCTGTCTGCCCAGTCTCTCTCTCTCTCTATCCAACTGCCAGAAAGCCCATGTGATTCTCTCACTTGCAAAACCCCTGACCTTCTCCAGCAAACAATAGGAGTTCGTCTTCTTGGTCAAGCTGTTGTCTTTAGGTAAACAAAAACCCAGGAGTGCACTCTCTCAAAATCCTTGCCAAGACCTTTTCACAGCCAGAGCGTCTCCTTCTTGTTGCTTTAATTACATCATTTCAATTAGCATCTACTTGTGAAATGTGCACAGCATTCCCCATAGTTTCTGTAAAGTTACTGAATATGAATTCTTCAGTATTTAAAATAAGATCTATTTTAAAGTGTGTGTATGTATGTAACCTACTCTAATTTTACCAATTTATCTCCCAAATATTCCATTACAGAGTCGGGATGCAGTTTTGATTTCTGCATTATAATCCCATGCAGATACAAGAAGTTGGAACGCTCTGACATTCTTAGTTCCAGTTCCATTCATACATCTGATCCCATTAATGCAGACCGCAGAGTCTATCTAAGACCATCAATACTCTGCCTCTTTATTAAAATTTCATACTCCCACTTTGTTCACTTTTAACCCTCATTACTATTACCATGTGCAGTCACGTATATAAATAAAAATGGTGGTTGGAGCTTCTGTAACAGCAGCGCTGCCACAGGTGCAGACCTAGGGATAGCAGAGACACTGCTCCCTCGTTGGGTTCTACCACCCTGTCCTGCCGACGGCTCTGTACAGGCTCTGTTAAAGGAGCCAACAAGAGACTGCAGGGTCTGGTCCTGAGATGGTGGCGCCTGTGTTCGGCGGCGGCTTTGAGGATTTGCAGACTTTGGGGGAGCAGTGGACAGGTGCAGCAGGGCCCCAGTAATGAAAGATAAGCAGAGGGGTCGACCCTATGGAGGGTGACCCTGGCGGCGGACCAGAGAGGAGCTCTGCAGCTGAAGGGCGCACATGGGGGATGAGCTGTTGGCCACTTGCAGGACAGGAACTCACACCAGGCTGAAGGCTGCTGTGAGGTCAAAGGACTCACACCAGGCTGCAGGCTGCTAGAGACCGGCTCATGAGAACCAGCTATCAGAACCAGTACTCAAGGGCAAAGAGGGCTCACCAAGGGCTCTTTCTGTGACTGCAAGTGGTGCCAAACCATGTTTTATTACATGACAATGAATATCTGATCTGATCTGTTTTAACTAACTCCTGTAAGTTTTGTTTAAGCTTTTGCGATTTAGCTCTACCAGCCCTTCCTTGGGGAAAGTTGGTTTGAGGGGTGGTGCAATTTTTATTCTAGCAGGTGGAAGTTCATGTCATGCTCTCTACCATCCACCAGAGTGCAATGGTCCCTGGAATCTGGCCCTCCGGCCCAACTCCTGCACACCAACCAAGTTGCCCATCTGAGCGCATCCCATTTGCTTGGCCTATACAGTTGGCCTAGCGGTTAGCGCAACTCCTTTACAGCACCAGCAATCAGGACCAGGGTTAAAATCCCACGCTGTCTGTAAGGAGTTTGAATATTCTTCCCATGTCTGTGTAGGTTTTTCCCCAGGGGCTCTGGTTTCCTCCCACCATTCAAAACATACAGCAGGTTTTAGGTTAATTGGGTGTAATTGGGCAGCGTGGATTCTTGGGCCGTTCTTGCTGTATGTCTAAATTTAAATTTGATTTAAAATTTAATAGAAAATAGGAGCAGGAGAAGATCATTCATCATTTTGAGCCTGTTCCACCATTCAATATGATCATAGCTGTTCATGTAACTGTTTTCTTGCTTTCTCTCCATACCCCACCACAAGGCCACACCCAACTCCTTTTGGATGTATGTAATAAACATAATTGTACCCCCCTCTACCACTTCCTCAGGCAGCTTATTCTGTACACCCACCACCCTCTGTGTGAATGCTCTCAGGCTTCTTTTTAAATCCTTCCACCATCATCTTAACCCCATAACCTCCAGTTAAAACTCTTCTACCCCAGAGTGTACCATTAACCCTACCTGTTTTTCTCATGATTTTCTAAACATCTATAAAGTTACCCATCAGCTTCCTTCACTTAAGAGAAAAGAAGTCCTAGTCAATCCAGCCTCTCCTTATAACTCAAGCCCTCCAGTCCCAGTCCGTGTACGAAGTCTGGCTGACGAGTACCTGTTATTTTGTTTGCAATCGAAGACCTGATGACAATGCGTGTTAGGAATGTTACCCAGGTTATTTGAGTGCCTCCAGTGTGATTCAGCAGTAATTCCTTCACAGGTGAAGGGCCCGATGCAGAACCCGATTGCAGCCATCACCTGTGCTTTGGCCTTTGCCGTTTATGTTGTACTGGCTCTCATTGCACACAAACTGGACTACATCGATATCAACCGTGTTGGGATCATCCCCCTCTGTGGGCAGAATGGTCACTACAAGTATGAGGTACTGGTGAAAACTGGCTGGTACAGGAACTCAGGTAAGGAAAGTTAGAACAGCCACAAATTGCCAAAAGTCTGAAAAAGGCAAACAAGTATTTGTGTGTAGCTATGATACATTTTAAACCCTCTCTTCCAAATATAAATAGCTACAGAAGTATTCAAGTTTAAGTTAATATATCATCTGATAAAACAGTGCACAATAATAAGGTCATAAAAATGCAATAGAAAATAAATATGTATAAATATTCTGGAATAATTTACTCTTCAATTATCAGAGACCAAATACAGGACACATCAATTTCATAGCCTGCGGGAAGAAGCCATTTCCCAGCCTGGCCGTCCTGATTTTGTGGCTCCAGTACCTCCTTCCGATGATAGTAGATCCTCAATTATACAGCTCCTAGGGTGGCGGGGATGTTATAAACCATGTATCTACAAAAGTATCTCCCCTTATGCTGCCCTGGTCAAGATCAGAGGAGCCAACAGGGTGCAGCCCTTCTGCCAATACTGTTAAAGTCCACCCATGAAGCTGGTTCTCATTAATTCACTAGATTGGTTTTTTAATTCAGAAATGATCCTGGAAATCTAAAGAGTAAGAGGGAAGTGCTGGGAATACTCCCCAGGACAAGTAGATCCACAGATAGTGGAAGAGAATACACATTTCAGCTCAGGTGGCTCTCAATTCTGATGGAAGTTCATCAACCATAAACATTGATGCTGATTTTCTCTCCCTCCTCAGTTGCTGTCTGGTCCACTGAGTATTTCTACCAGTCTCTCTGTTTATGAGAATGTTTCTTCAATTTATCTCTGGGACTTGTGGCACAATAAGGAATCAAAATCACTGTTATTTGGACCCATTCGGTTAGGTCCTCAATTTTACCTGGCCCACCGAAAGGAAAGAAGTGGAGGCAGATGAGGAAGTGGAATTGGGAGGGAGTACAGCCCCGAGGGAAATAGCATTGCTCAAACTCACTCAGAACTTGGCAGCAAAGCTCGACACTAAAGAGACATTCACTATTGCCTGCAGTCTAGCCACCCAGTCTTTGACCATGAGTGAAAAAGCATCTGAAGATCAAGGATTCAAACATGAGGCAATGTTTCTGGGCAACCAGGAGATATGGATCACCCACACTTCAAGGACTGGAGAGATGCCATCAACAGCATCCTCCATCAATGCAGGACAGAGTCTGGAGAATGCCAATGCGTTAGGACATTTTCATATCAAGTAAGAGGTAGCGCTGATTCTTTAGAAGAGCAAGAAGGTGGATAGGTTCCTCAGGGCTGATGGGACATATCGCAGGTTATTAAAAAAGTCAAATGAGGGGATTGCTGGGTCCTTGACAAAGATCTTGGTGTCCTCACTAGCAACAGGAGAGGTCCCAGAGGAGTGGAGAGTACACAATGTTGGGCCTTTGTTCAAGAAGAGAACTAGGAATAATCCAGGAAATTTTAGGCTAGTGAGCTTCACATTTGTGGTAGGGAAGCTACTAGGATAGGATTTAAGTACGTTTGGAAAGATTTGGGACAATCACCATGGCTTTGTGCAAGGCAGGTCATGACTAACAAATGTGAATTTTGTTTCTGAGGAGGTGACAGGTTGATGAAGGTACTGAGAAAACGTGCTGGCGGTTGTAGGTTAATGGGGTGTAAATTAGGCGTCCCAGACTCATGGGCCGAAATGTGCTATATGTCTAAATTTAAATTTAATAAAAAGTAGGGCAGTGGATGTCGTGAATTTTAGTAAAGCAATTGACAAGGTCCCTCATAGTAGCCTGATCCAGAAGGTACAGATCCATGGGACTCGCATTTGGATCTGTTTGGATCTGGTTTGGATTCAGAATTGGAAGACAGAGGTTAGTGGTGGAAGGGTGTGATTCTGGCTGGAGTCCCATGACCAAAGGTGTGATGCAGGAATCAGCATTGGGACCCCAGTAGCTTGTGATATGTACAATAACTTGGATGAAACAGTAAGTGGGTGGGTTAATGAGTTTGCAGCTGATACAAAAATTTGTGGGGTTGTGGGCAGTGTAGAGAATACAACAGGATGTAGATCAGTTACATGTCTGGGAAGAGAAAGGGAGCTCCAGTTTAAAGCAGACAAATAGTGGGGCTCTTAAAAGTATTGATGAGCAGAGATAGCTGAGGATTCAGATCAATAGCTGCTTTGAAAGTGACTGCAAGTAGATAGTGTGGGAAAGAAAGTGTTTAATGTAGTTGGCTTTACTGGTCAAAGCAATGAATATGAGAGTAAGGAAGTCTTGTGGCAGCTATATAAAACTCTGGTCAGAAAACACTTTAAAGTGCAAATCTGTCTGCCCGTATAGAAAGGATGTGGAAGCTTTGGAAAGGGTACGGAAGAGATTTACCAGGATGCTGCCTGGATTAGAGGGTCTGAGCTTGGGTTGTTTTCTCTAGAGGGTCCGAGGCTGAGTAGAGACTTGATAGGTTATAAGAGGCATTGATATGGTAAGGTGGTCAAAATCTTTTTCCTCAGATAAAATTGTCAAATACTAGAGATCATGTGTTCCAGGTGGGAGAGGGGGTGGGGAGGAGTTTAAGGGAAACATGTGGACAAGTGTTTTCATAAAGCGTATGGTAGATATCTAGAGTGGGATGTCAGGTGGAAGTGGATGCAATAGTTGTGTTTAAGAGGCTTCTTAATTGACACATGAGCACAGAGGGCCGTGGACCATGTGCAGACAGCAGAGATTTGGTTTAATTTGGACATGCTGCTTGGTGCAGACATTTGGGCTAAAGGGACTGTACTGTTTCCATGTTCTAGCCTCTCTTGAAGAAGGCCTGAGCCCTTCTTCGAGGTTTCGCGATCAGGCCCAAAATGTTGGTAATATTACCTCCTATGGGCGCTGCAAGACTGTGCATTTTACTACAATCTCCATGTTTCCAGACATCTGTGGTTCACACAGGTAACTGATCGCGTAATTTGAAATGATCACAATTCCTTCTGAGGGGGAACTGTAGTGGAAGGGTTAGGGTCGGTGTTTTTCTGCAATATCAAAGGCATAGCTTTAAAGGGGCAGTCCATCCTGAACAATGATGGTAAGGCTCCAGCTCCTGGGTCAGAGATTATTGGTTCAAGACCAACTAGGTTGACGCACCAAGTCCGAGGAGTTTATTGTTGATTTTAACAAGGAGAGGCCTAGCAGCTGTCCTCAGTGACCGGAAGGAGGTGGAAAGAATTCCTGGGAGTCCACATTTCAGAAGACCTTCCCTGAGACCATCACTTCAAGATAGTTGTGAGGGTACACCCACATCTCTACTTTCTAATGAGCCTGAGGTATGTTGTCGGATAATCTGTGGCAAGTACACTGACTGGGTTGCATCACAACCTGGTTTGGCAATACGTGTCCAAAACATAGAAGGCTGCAGGAGGTGGCAATTGTAAGCTCTGACCTCCTGTCCATTGCAGAGGTGAGGTGCTACCTCAAGAAAGCAGCCAACATCATAACGGATCACCCCCCCGCCCCCACATTCCCCCCACCCCAGTCACAACCTCTTCTCACTGCTACCTTCAGCCAAAAGACCAGCCCCTCTAGGTTCAAGAACAGTTTATTTCCAATAGCAATCAGGCTCTTGAATCTCTCCTTGCTGTGCTCCAATACCATAATAGAACTGTCTGCACTTCTGCAAGTCACATTTTTTTCACTAGGATTACTGAGAACATGTGTCTACCTTATGTATTGATTGTCTCTTAATTAAATTCAGTTTTCCTACTATTATTGTTTTTCTTTACAAGTAATTGGCTGCATCAAATGGGAAAGTTGATGTAAATGGATATGACAATATTGTCAAAAATCCTTGACTGCACTAGGTTTTGCACAGGGGGCCGCTGCATTGTTTGAGGGGGAACCTTTCAGAAAAGGTCCATGGCACGACAACCTCCTGATGCCCTGCCCAGTATTACTTCCCCCTCAGCAGTGCACGCACAGATTCTCAGGTCGCAGTCGCATTGCTATTGGAAGGGGGGGAGGGGTATCCTGCTCCTCCATTTACTCCAGAGCATCTTGAAGTCTTCAGTGGAAGTTCTTGCTTTCCTGCAGGCACCTCGGCTCACGTGGGAATCAGTCTGTACGGGTTGAACAAGAGTGGGTCCCGTCATCTGGACAAAGAGGGAGCGTTCCAGAGGAACAGCCTGGATGTTTTTCAGGTGGAGACCGATGCCAACCTAGGCGAGATCTGGAAAATCCGAATCTGGCATGACAACACGGGTAAGTGTAAAGGAGCAGACTGGCAGGCTGCCCAGATGCTTGGTTGGGCACCCACTTACAGAGTTGACTCAAACTGCATCCACTGGAACTAAGAACCGTATCACAATTACAGCATAGAAACAGGCCAACTTGCCCCTTTCTAGTTCATGCCGAACACTTCCTCCCATCTAGCCCCACTGACCTACACTCGACTTCCTCCCATCTAGCCCCACTGACCTACACTCGACTTCCTCCCATCTAGCCCCACAGACCTACACTCGACTTCCTCCCATCTAGCCCCACTGACCTACACTCGACTTCCTCCCATCTAGCCCCACTGACCTACACTCGACTTCCTCCCATCTAGCCCCACTGACCTACACTCGACTTCCTCCCATCTAGCCCCACTGACCTACATTTGACTTACTCCCATCTAGCCCCACTGACCTACACTCAACTTCCTCCCATCTAGCCCCACTGACCTACATTTGACTTACTCCCATCTAGCCCCACTGACCTACATTCGACTTCCTCCCATCTAGCCCCACTGACCTACATTTGACTTCCTCCCATCTAGCCCCACAGACCTACACTCGACTTCCTCCCATCTAGCCCCACTGACCTACATTTGACTTACTCCCATCTAGCCCCACTGACCTACATTCGACTTACTCCCATCTAGCCCCACTGACCTACACTCAACTTCCTCCCATCTAGCCCCACTGACCTACACTCGACTTCCTCCCATCTAGCCCCACTGACCTACACTCGACTTCCTCCCATCTAGCCCCACTGACCTACACTCGACTTCCTCCCATCTAGCCCCACAGACCTACACTCGACTTCCTCCCATCTAGCCCCACTGACCTACACTCGACTTCCTCCCATCTAGCCCCACTGACCTACACTCGACTTCCTCCCATCTAGCCCCACTGACCTACACTCGACTTCCTCCCATCTAGCCCCACTGACCTACATTTGACTTACTCCCATCTAGCCCCACTGACCTACACTCAACTTCCTCCCATCTAGCCCCACTGACCTACATTTGACTTACTCCCATCTAGCCCCACTGACCTACATTCGACTTCCTCCCATCTAGCCCCACTGACCTACATTTGACTTCCTCCCATCTAGCCCCACAGACCTACACTCGACTTCCTCCCATCTAGCCCCACTGACCTACATTTGACTTACTCCCATCTAGCCCCACTGACCTACATTCGACTTACTCCCATCTAGCCCCACTGACCTACACTCAACTTCCTCCCATCTAGCCCCACTGACCTACACTCGACTTCCTCCCATCTAGCCCCACTGACCTACACTCGACTTCCTCCCATCTAGCCCCACTGACCTACACTCGACTTCCTCCAATCTAGCCCCACTGACCTACATTTGACTTCCTCCCATCTAGCCCCACTGACCTACATTTGACTTACTCCCATCTAGCCCCACTGACCTACATTCGACTTCCTCCCATCTAGCCCCACTGACCTACACTCGACTTCCTCCCATCTAGCTCCACTGACCTACACTCGACTTCCTCCCATCTAGCCCCACTGACCTACACTCGACTTCCTCCCATCTAGCCCCACTGACCTACACTCGACTTCCTCCCATCTAGCCCCACTGACCTACACTCGACTTCCTCCCATCTAGCCCCACTGACCTACATTTGACTTACTCCCATCTAGCCCCACTGACCTACATTCGACTTCCTCCCATCTAGCCCCACTGACCTACACTCGACTTCCTCCCATCTAGCCCCACTGACCTACACTCGACTTCCTCCCATCTAGCCCCACTGACCTACACTCGACTTCCTCCCATCTAGCCCCACTGACCTACACTCGACTTCCTCCCATCTAGCCCCACTGACCTACACTCGACTTCCTCCCATCTAGCCCCACTGACCTACACTCGACTTCCTCCTATCTAGCCCCACTGACCTACACTCGACTTCCTCCCATCTAGCCCCACTGACCTACACTCGACTTCCTCCCATCTAGTCCCACTGACCTACACTCGACTTCCTCCCATCTAGCCCCACTGACCTACACTCGACTTCCTCCCATCTAGCCCCACTGACCTACACTCGACTTCCTCCCATCTAGCCCCACTGACCTACACTCGACTTCCTCCCATCTAGCCCCACTGACCTACACTCGACTTCCTCCCATCTAGCCCCACTGACCTACACTCGACTTCCTCCCATCTAGCCCCACTGACCTACACTCGACTTCCTCCCATCTAGCCCCACTGACCTACACTCGACTTCCTCCCATCTAGCCCCACTGACCTACACTCGACTTCCTCCCATCTAGCCCCACTGACCTACACTCGACTTCCTCCCATCTAGCCCCACTGACCTACACTCGACTTCCTCCCATCTAGCCCCACTGACCTACACTCGACTTCCTCCCATCTAGCCCCACTGACCTACACTCGACTTCCTCCCATCTAGCCCCACTGACCTACACTCGACTTCCTCCCATCTAGCCCCACTGACCTACACTCGACTTCCTCCCATCTAGCCCCACTGACCTACACTCGACTTCCTCCCATCTAGCCCCACTGACCTACACTCGACTTCCTCCCATCTAGCCCCACTGACCTACACTCGACTTCCTCCCATCTAGCCCCACTGACCTACACTCGACTTCCTCCCATCTAGCCCCACTGACCTACACTCGACTTCCTCCCATCTAGCCCCACTGACCTACACTCGACTTCCTCCCATCTAGCCCCACTGACCTACACTCGACTTCCTCCCATCTAGCCCCACTGACCTACACTCGACTTCCTCCCATCTAGCCCCACTGACCTACACTCGACTTCCTCCCATCTAGCCCCACTGACCTACACTCGACTTCCTCCCATCTAGCCCCACTGACCTACACTCGACTTCCTCCCATTTAGCCCCACTGACCTACACTCGACTTCCTCCCATCTAGCCCCACTGACCTACACTCGACTTCCTCCCATCTAGCCCCACTGACCTACACTCTACCCATAACCCTCCATTTCTTCCCATCCATAGACATCCAACTTCTCCTTAAATGCTAATACCGAGCTTGCCTCCACCACTTCGTCTGGAAGCTTGTTCCACACACCCACCACTCTCTGAGTAAAGAAGATCCCCCCTCATGTTTCCTCTAAACTTTTTCCCCCAACTCTCATTTCATTCCTCTCATTTGTATCTCCCCCTTTCAAAAGAAAAAAATCTTCTCCACATCAACTCTATCTATACCACTGAAAATAATTTTAAAAACCTCAATCAATAATGGGTTATACTACAACCTTAACAACGGGTTTAAGATTGGACAAATTTCAAATTGTATTTATTCCCCTGCCGTTGGCTGTAGCCAGGAAATGTATGGCAATCACATGGAAGAATGATATTGAACTGAATATACATAGATGGCATAATGAGTTGAGATCTTGTATTTATTTAGAAAAGATCATATTTAATTTACATAATAATTATTCCTTTTTTATTAACATGTGGACTCCATATTTGAAATGTATGGGTTTGAATATATCTTAAAAGCTTTTTTTTTTAAGATGTTAAGGGTTTGGCACACTCCACGGCAACGGATAATTAACCGATATATGTTTTTGGCTCTTTTCATAGTGGCAATTAGGGGTGGGATGTAGGGGGGGAGGGTGGGAGGGGGGGTGGGGGATGAGTAGTAGGGGGGATATTATGTATTTTGTAGTGTTTTAGTTTTAATTTTTATCTGTATTTTATATCTTATAAATAGTTTTTTTTAAATCCTTAATCAAAACCCCCCCTCAATCTTCAATGCTCCAAAGTATGAAGACCAAATTCATTTAGCCTTTCCCTATAACTTAGATCCTGTAACCCCGGCAACATTCTAGTAAATCTTTGCACTCTCTCCACTTTGTTGATATTTTTCCTATACTTTGGTGACCAAAATTGAACACGACACTCCAAATATAGCCTCACTAAAGCCTTGTACAATTTTAACATAACATCGCAGCAAGGAGTGGGGGTGGGTGGTCCTGGAACATCTGTATAGATGCTTGCTAACTGCTTCCCTTGTGGAGAGCTCAGTGTGTTTCATATGAGATCAGCCTTATGGTGTTGCATTATATCATTAAGGCAGGGCTTTGGATTAATTTTAATTCAGAGATGCATCTTGGTAACAGGCCTCGAGCCATCTCTGCCCAATTAAACCCATGTGACCAATTCACCTACTAATTCCCTATGACTTTGGAAACTGGATCACCCAGAGGAAACCCATGCAGTCACAGGGAGAAAGTACAAACTCCCTACAGACAGTGGCAGATTTGAACCCGGGTCATTGTTGAAGGATTGCGCTGACTCCTACACTAACCATACTGCTCTTATACTCTTATATAAGACCATACTGCTCTTATATTCCATTTTTCATGGATCCTGTCTGATGTGGGTATTTGTCATCTTTTCTGTTTTTGCAACTTACAGTGAGTTTTGTTTTGAACTGACCATCTTTATTGATGTACATTAAGCCCTACGCTATTAAAACAGCAGAATCAAGAACAGCCAGCGAACCTCTCAGTGGAGTCAAGTCATGGAGTCAGAGAGCACAGAGACAGTCCCTTCGCCCTCCCATACCAGTGTTGACTATCAGGCACCCATGACCACTCCAATCTCATTTTAGTCTCCTCACATTTCCCTCAACTCTCCGAAGATTCCACCTCCCACCAGCAATGTAAGGAAACTGAATACAGTCGATCAACCCATCAACCCTGCACGCCTTTGGGATGTGGCGTGGAAGTCAGCCCATACCTCTGAAATGAAATCGGAATGCAGAATAGAACACAGGGCAAAAGTACCTCTTCAAAGCATGCAGGTTTTATTATAAACGTTCGGTTCGTATATGGGAAGTGAGGATGACCAGTCAGGAGATGTCTCAAGCAGACATCTTTCTGAAGTCTCAGCTCTCACTTCAAAGATACAGATGGTTGCTTCTATATTTATGCAATTTCTAATGAGTAGGGGGCAGAACGACCCGCACTCTTAGGTTACATCATTCTATATATGGAAAAAATGGTTTCCCAGCCCTGACATCTGGCTTTTTTGGTGTTTACTTTTCATAAGACAAAATAGAATATGTTATGGTCTGAGATCGCCCGAAAAATACAAAATTAATGATCTTATGCTAACTTTATCTTGCTTTTCCTTGTACTTGTCCTTGCAGAGACTGTACAATCAGTGCCTATTCTCAAAGCAGGCTTGCAAGGTCATGTTTGCAGCTGTCTAACTATTTTCAGCCATCTTGTGTCACACTAAAGGTTTGTCAGCCATCTTGTATTAAAAGCAAAAGTTTTAGCATTGAGATATAAGACAAAGGTATCAAAATATAAGTGAGATATAAATCCTTTTTCTACATTGGAAGGGAACTGGAGCACCCTGGAGAAACCCAGACAATCATAAGGAAATCACCAGAGAGCACTGGAGGTCAGAGTTGAAGCTGGGTTGCTGGAGCTGTGAGGTGCTTCATTAAAAACTAGCTAAGGTGCTTACTGAGTTTGAACTGAGAGCAGGGGAGACAGAGGGGAATCGGTCATTATTTATTTTTTAAAATTTAGACATACAGCCCATTTGCACCCAATTGACCTACTACCCCCGGTACATTTTGAATGGTGGGAGGATACCGGAGCCCCCAGGGAAAACCCACGAAGACATGAGGAGAGCATACGAACTCCTTAAAGACAGTGCGGGATTTGAACCCAGTCCCAATCACTAGCACCCCTGACAGCATTGCACTGATCACTGGGCCAACTGTGCCACCCACTGGTATTTGCAAACCAAATAGTTATTGCTCACAGGAGAGAAAACATCAAGGTATCAACGTTGCTTAACCTGACATCAGCGGCAGTCACCTCTAAATACTCCCGTTGACGGCTCATAACTGGAGGTCACTTTTCAACATCGGGTTGCAGGCAGAGTGGTTCACTCATGAAGGGAGAATCCCAGGGCCTTGAGAACTACTTTCCAACCATTTTAAAATCTGCATTGAGTTTTCTGGCATGATGAATTGAGCTGAATCCTTGTTTTAACATTGATGTTCTGTGCAGGCTTAGACCCATCATGGTATCTGGAGCATGTGGCAGTTTGGGACAAGCAAACAGACAACTTGTACTACTTCCTCGCTCAGGACTGGCTGTCGGTGGAGAATGAGAAGAATGAAGGCATGGTAGAGAAGGACGTGTTGGTAGCATGTAGGTCTATCTCCCCTTCCTCGATCTCTTTGTCTCCATCTTGGGAGAAAACTAGCTACAGACCATCTATAAACCTACCAACTCTCACAGTTATTTCGACAGCTCCTCTTCTCACCCTGACTCCTGTAAGGATTCTATTCTTTTCTCTGAATTTATCCACCTCCATGGCATCTGGTCCTTCCATTCCAGAACATCTGAGATGTCCAATTTTTTCACCTTTACTGCCATCAACTCAGCCCATGCCTGTATCTCCTCACATCTGTCCACATCTCCTCTATTTCGCACATATCTGGCTCCCTCGGCCCCGAGACGCAACAAGGGCAGGGCTCCCGTTGTCCTCACCTACAACAAACTGCACTGGCGTCTGCCTCCAACATATTATGCCCTGCAATTTCCACCACTTCAATGTGATCCTGCCACTAGACACATCTTTCCTTCTCCTCCACTCTCCGCCTTACACGGGGACAGTTCCCTCATTCACTCGTCCACCAGTTTCCCCCTCAGTACCTATTACTTGTGATCACAGGAAATGCTCCACTCGCACCTGCACCTGCTCCCATGCCACCATTTGGGGCCCCAAAGGGTCCTCCAACTGAGGTAACACTTCATCCGTGAGTTTTTAGGTGTCATCCGGTCAGCCTCCTCTACGTCGGAGAGACTGGATGTAACCTGGGAGATTGTTTCATTGACTGCCTTCACTTTGTCCACTGCAAAACCCAAGGATCTCCCAGTGGCCAACCATTTTGACCCCAAGCACCATTTCCACCCCGACTTGTCCGTCCATGACCTCATGGACCTGCCGAACTGAGACCACCTCAGGTTGGAGGAACAGCACCTTATATTTGTCTTGGTGCTCTCCAGCCAGGTGGCATCAGTATCGGCCTCCAATTTCAGTTAATCCCCTCTCTATTCCTGCCCCCATCTCCTTTCTTCCGGTTCCCCGCCCCCTTCCCTTCCCTCTCCTGTGAGAGCAATCCTTCCCCCATTGCTTCTCAGCTCCCTTCCTTCTGCCCTCCCACCTGTGCCCACCTACGACATCTGCTGCCCATCCATTGCTGCCTGTAAGAGGAGTTCTCCCTGGGGGTGGGGGGGGGGTGGGAGAGGGCAGTGCAACTAGGTTGGGTGGGGGGTGGGAGAGGGCAGCGCGACTAGGTTAGGTGGGGGGAGATGGCACCGCAACTCGGCGGGCGGGAGGAAGAGAGATGGCAGTGCAACTCGGGTGGGCAAGGGAGGAGAGACAGCAGTACGACTCGGGTGGGCGAAGGGGGAGACGGCGGCGCGACGAGGTTGGGTGGGGGGAGAGAGGGCAGCGCGACTAGGTTGGGTGGGGAGGGAGACGGCAGCGTGACTAGGTTGGGCGGGTGGGAGAGACGGCAGCGTGACTAGGTTGGGTGGGGGGAGATGGCACCGCAACTCGGGCAGGCGAGGGAGGAGAGACGGCAACACGACTCGGGGAAGCCAATAAAAAGGGGATTGTATTATACACGGGGTAAGATTTTTCTCCTTTTTCCCCCTCAAAAATGGGGGGGGGGGGGTCGTATTATACCCGAAACACATTATACATGCATATTTACGGTAATGAGGTGTCATTGGGCAGCACGGTTTCAGTGGGCCAAATAGGCTTCTACTGTGCTGCATCGTTAAAAAGTTTTTAAAACGTCATGGTGCTTCTGCTGAGTGTGTGTGTGTGTGAGTGATGGGTATGAGTGGTGATGGGTATGGGTGGTGATGGGTATGGGTGGTGATGGGTATAGGTGATGATGACTCGTGCCATCTTGCTCTTTGCACGCCAGGCCCCCAGGAGCTGCGCCGTTTCTCCCGCATCTTTGCATCGCAGCTGAAGCGTGGCGTGTCGGAGAGGCACATCTGGCTTTCTGTCTGGGATCGTCTGCCACGGAGCCACTTCACCCGAGTCCAGCGTGTCACCTGCTGCACCCTCCTCGTCTACTTGTTCTTTGCGACGGGAGCAGCGTGGTATGGAGCAGTCGGCACCAGAAGCAGGAGGTTTGTCCCAAATCAGGCTCTGGCCTGTGGTCTTTGCCATCTGTTCGTAGTTGGGTGAGGGAAGAAGTCCTGTGGCCTGAATTCCACCAGCCAGCTGTGTGAATGTGCGACCGCCCGCACACACCATCCCGTCCCGCCCCGCCTCGAGTGCTAAGGCCGCATCGTGACCCTGCTGTTGCCTGAAATCCCTTGTACATCCTCCAACCGAAGGGGGAACAAGGAAGTTGGTTGTTGAAGTTGAGAAACTGCTTAACAAATGTTGTCTTGTGAATAGCCTCCCAGTCGCGTATCTGGCCAATGTCACAGGTGAGACGGTGGCAGTTGGCATTGTCCTGGCTGTCGCTGTGTTCCCAATCCATCTCTTCTTCACTTCCCTCTTCAGAAAAACACGGAGCAAGGTAAGATCATCATCAGGTGTCTGCCGTGTCGGAGCAGTTAGTTACATGATATTCATCCCATCACAAACCTCTTCCTGCTTTTTGTCTCATGATTCCACTAGCTCAGAGGTGGAGTCCATTAAAAATAAGACTTCCACCTCCTCCTTAATGTTGGGATTGATGCTTAATGTGATTAGATACGATCTGTGAGCTGAAAGCTGGCGCAAGTATGAAGCCAGTTTGCTGGGACAGTGGGATCTGGCAGGTTGATCGGTGGTTGCTTATGTTGGAGCTGAACTGTGGCACTGATTCCATCAGTAAGCACGATGGTATGAGGGGCCATGGCTTGTTTGGCCCATCGTCCAATGTTCCAGGGGCAAATGCCCAGTCCTACCAGAAAGGTGCCCATACTGACTGATCCCTGGAGATTTACCCATTTTAAAGGGGTCTTTTTTTTGCCAATCCTGTATCCCTTTCACTATGACTGGGAAGTTGCCAGGTTCAGCTGGTGCACTCTGTCGCTCCAAGGTGCTTGGCAGTGCCAGGAGGTGGCTTCTCTCAGCACTGGCCACAAGCATGGGTCATCCCCATTCTGATCACGGCGTCAAAACATCCAGGAAGGTGATTTCAGCCAAAATCGGGGCTTAAACACGTTTCTAATTTGCTGATTTTATTTCTTAATTATAAAAATAACAATATCCCCTCCCGCCACCAGCCGCGCATCAGCCATACCCTCAGTGCAAAACAATCAGCCTGCTTCTCACGGTGGCCCATCCAACCTTGGAAGACTCTAACCATCATTGGTGACTGTCGCTCTACCCAGGTCACCGTGGAGAATCCCGAACCTCCCACCAAAGAGGCACAATCGGTGGAAATGGATGTGGACCTGGGTTCTTCTGAGCTGGGCAGTTCCTCCTTCACGTCCATCCCTGGAGGCCCGGATTCCATAATGGGTGGAAGCTCGGAGAGTTGTGTAAGTGCAGCGTTGTTCTGTCTTGGCTGGTTAGGCAGGAAGCTCCATCGACATGACCGCTTCCAGACATGACATCGAGTTCAAATGCTCTCACTGTGAGTGCAGGCAATCCACATCAAATTGGTTCATTGGAAGGCCCCACAAGCAACAAATCTGTTTTGGTGAAGCATTTAAAGGACAAACATTGACCGAGGCATTTGGGAAGACTTCCCTGCTCTTCTGCAAATGATTGAGCAGCTTGGATGGAAAACTGATTTCCAGGAATGAGATCCAGGCCGGAATTCCACTGGATGACTTAGACATGAAATAATAGTCACTGGGATATGAGCAGCGACTGAAATCACACAAGAAGCAATGGATAGTTAGTGACCAGTTGCCAACCTACTAAGTGACTGATGAATCCTTGCTCTGCATAGTGTCATACACCTGTAGTGTGTGTAAAAATCATAGTCGTACGTATAAATTTATTCTTTTGTGTCTCGACAGGAATCCCTTAGGAGTAAACAAATGGAGACTGACTTTGGATTTGCTCCTCAGCTGATCAATGAGAGGTGCAGAGTTTATGCTTTTCTCAACAATTAACGTGGTGGATGGTTCCCCTCCCTCCTCACAGTGGACTGGACCCCTCCCTCCTCATGCCGGACTGGACCCCTCCCTCCTCATGGCCAACTGTGCCCCCCCCTCATGGTGGACTGCGCCCCCCTCCCTCCTCATGGCGGACTGCGCCCCCCTCCCTCCTCATGGTGGACAGAGCCTTTCCCTTGTGGTGGACTGGGCCCTTCCTTCCTCAAGCTGACATAGGAGGAGAAATCCAGGAAATGGCAGGTTTGAACCCTGTCCTGAGGTGAGGTACACGTGAGGACATTCTGTTCGAGTGTTCCTCAGTTATGGAAGCCTGTCTGAGGTCCCTGCGTCAGAGTGACCTCTGAGACACTTGTCGAGAATGTTGCAACATGGGTGGGTTACCGAATCACATTTTTGAGGATAGCCTCAAAGGTGTTGTTCAAAAGTCCTAAGAGTCAGCAAAAAAAAGCTTCTCTTTTGGAAATATAGTTGTGTGGCATGGGTGCGTCGCAAATTGGAACAGAATTTATCCGCCTATCGTAGTCCTCCTTCCCGAGTTCTTTCTTGCAAGTACGATGGTTCTCAATGACATTCCTTGGGACTAGATTGGCCTGGCATCTTTTGGACCAGGATGGATATTTAGCTGAGATAAGTGGTGGAGAGATGGAGACAAGGTGGACTTTTTGACAAATTTGCTGTAGAATAATCTGCATCCTTATTAGGGCGGCAAGGCTGGCAGAGCGGTCAGTGCAATGCCTTTACAGCACCAGCGATCGGAACTGGGCTAGGGTTCAAACTCCACGCTGTCTGTAAAGAGTTTCTACGTTCTCCCAGTGTCTCCATGGGTTTTCTCTAGGTGGAGGGTCAGGTTTCCTTCCACTATTCAAAATGTGTAGGTAATTGGGGGGCACAGACTTGTGAGCAGAAATGGCCCATTACCATGCTGTATGTCTATATTTTAAATTTTAAAAATTCAAATCCATTGGCCAGTTTAAATCTGGCTGATTTCATGGTTAGTCTTACTGCTGAATCAGTCGTTGGAATTGAGGGGCAAACGTGAATGAGGTAACTTAGAAGCCTGGTTGTCCCACTGAACATAGGGAGAGTGAGGAGATCTTGACTTCTGGTTTTGGATACGAGCACAATATCTGGCTGTGATATCAGAGCCATATTATTTTCTTTAGATGAGACCTTGTACTGGGAATCCTTCCTTTCTCCTTCTCGATGGGAGAAATGAATCTCGCTGTGCAACTTTGTCTCCCCTGTCCTCCACGCTGTTGAGTGAAAGCACCGTCTTTTGCCCAGTGTTGGCAAATTGGTAACCAGAGGACATAAGTTTAAGGTGGGGGGGGCGGGCGGAGAGATTTCACAAGAACTTGCTGAGGGGTAACCTTTTTTACATAGAGGGTGCTGGGTGTACGGAATGGGCTGCCAGGGGTAGGTGGTTGAGGCATGTACTACTGCAACACTTAGGACACATTTGGATGGATCGGTAGGATAAGTTTAGAGGGATATGGGCCAAACACAGGCAGGTGGGACTAGTGTGGTGGGGGGGGGGGGGGGGATTGGTTGGCATGGGCAGGTTGGGCCCAAAGGCCTGCTTCCATGCTGTGATGACCCTAAACCTAAGCCCAAAACCAACGCATGATTGACATCTCATCAACCACCCTCATCATTCACTCTGTCCTCCACTAGTGTACAGTTCCTGTGTCAAATGTCTACAAGATGCCATGCTTTTCCTCTCCCAACCTGCAATCTTTCCCACAAGGAAGACCAGGACAGCAGGAGTTAGGGAGTGTCACCATCAGCAGGCTACTTACTGGGAAATATGACCCCAGCCCTTCTTTGGTGTTGAGACCAAATCCTGGGACTGCCACCCCAGGTCTGTCGGGGGATTGTGCCACAACCCTCTGAAGGATGACTGAATTTCAGCCTGACAGCCATGTCCAGATCCCAAAGAATGACTAAATTAAAATATATATTAACCCCAAAACTATCATCACTCAGATCACGTTATCGTGATCTGTTTGTGGATTTAACTGTAAACGTATTGGATGCTATCAAAATTAAAATGCAAATAATCTTCCAGAAATTGAATGGCTTTCGATACCTGAATGTTGGGAAGATCCGGTTGAGAAATAAGTACGTCGAATCTCCCTTTAAACCTGGTGCCCCAGCTCTAACCTGTTGCTGGATGACCACCATTGTATGTGGCTGTTCCAATGCTCTCTCCTCCTTTCAATCTGTAGCTCCTTGAACAGCTGGCCATCATATGACAGTCTTTGCAACTTCGCTGAACCCTTGAAGCGCCGTCCCTGCTTAAACCAGAATAAACTTTTGAAGAGGAAGAAACCTTTGCAAAAACAGGGGATTAAGTCCAGTTTGTCCTCAGATGAAGATCCGCTCTCTGTTTCTGTTTCAGACTCCTATGACAGCAGGAGTTTGAAACGCAATCTCTTGACAGCATCAGGTAAGGAACAGAGGGAGGTCACTTCATCGATGATCGGGAGGGTTCATGTTGGGTAGATAAATCCTCCAGAGCTCTAACTACTGGGAGGTTGCAGCTTCTGGTGCTGCCTATCTTTCTCCTAAAATGGCATTCACAGAGAGGTCTGATTCCCTGCCACAGGATCAATAATCTGCATGGAGGCAAAGTCTTCTCTTTTTATTGTAATTACTCTCCCTCTTTCTTTCTCTATTTCTCTTTTTTTTGTCTCCTTCACAACAGGGATCATTTTGACTGTGCAGTTGTGCAGAGCTGATCATATAAAACAGCATCTCTCCCCACTAAACTCAATGGAATTAAATAAATAGATGACAACTGTGAGTGGATTGAATTGTCAGTGATGTAATATGAAGGTTCCTCCTTGTTTGACTGTGCAGCACCAGGAAACCTGCTGGAGGAGCACAATGGGTCAGCCGGCATCCATGTGCAGAAAGGGTCCCAGCATGAAACAATAGCCCCTTTCACACTTGCAAGTGGTCCCAGGAATTAACAGTCATTTGGCTTTAAAAAAGCCAAGGAAAGGAAAATCTTCTCAATGCTGGCGTGAGAAAATGTCATCTCGTGCCGGGGATTGTCGGCCTCGACCCCTGGTACAATTCCCAGTGCCTGCAGGTGCCAACTTTGCAAACTGGCAAGTGTAGAATGGGCAATTGCATTCTGGGATAGAAATTACCCAAGTTTTTTTTTGCGTGAGTGCAGGAACGTGAAGAAAGAAAAGATTAAAATGAAGGCATAAACTTTGCCATGAGAAAGTCGCAGTGGGAGAGAGAGGAAATAAATAGCAATAGCGGATCATTTTTAAACAGGTTGGGGAAGTTAGAAGTGCTATATTGCACAGTTTATAAAGACTGTGGGAAGAAGTGATGGCGAACCTGACTTCCCAGAATGCTGTGCAGCAGAGAAACCCCTCCATGAGTGCTCCATGCATGAAGCCGTGCATACAGCCCTTTCTCTGCCGCACAGCATTCTGGGAGGGAGCACCGCCATTGCTTTTTCCCACGGTATTTATAAATTGTACACAATAGCACTATCAACTCTCCCCATGCTGTTTAAAAATGATCTGTTATTGCTATTTATTGCACTTTTCCATGGTCCCTTATAGAGGTTTATATAGGTCGGCACAACAACAAGGGCTGAAGGGCTCATACTTTGCTGTACATAAAGTTTAATTATGTTATAATTAGGCATGATCAATTTTGTTCAAATATAAGATTATAATACATTGATTAGGATTTAGGGCAGGTCCACCATCGCACGATACGTCACCGGTAGAAGGTAGAACAGTCCTAATCCTGGATGGCTCCTTGCAAGCGTGAATGTTCAGTGCCCCAATTAAGAGTGGTCAAGTGTGAACAGCAAAAACGCCATTCCTATCCCAAGTCACTGAACAGCCGATTTAGTGGGACCCAGGTGTAAAAGGGGCGATTGACTGGCCATTTCTAAACTTTGCCGCTTGCTCCCAGAACACAGGTTAGATCAGGACATGAACCATGAACCATCAGGATGACGTGGGCAACCTCTGTACACCCAGTCGTGAATCGCTTTGTTATCTTGCAGTGAAATTACACCCAGTTGCCATAGATCCTGACTCTCATCTTGTTTTTCATTCCCAGATGAAGATCTCATGAGGAGCATTGCAGTTGAGACACAATGTATTGAGGAGTCTTCAGACCAGATTACATCTGACAGCGGTTGTGTCTCTCCGAGGGCAGAGATGGACCTTGTTTCTGAGAAGTGTGTATCACATCATCAGCACTGATCAAGTTGCTCATGAATAGAAATCTGCTATTTGGCCCTTCATATCTACTCTGCCATTCAATGAAAATATAGCAACAAGGGAGAACACTATATAGATCTATGAGATAGGTAAAATTAACGATCTAGTAGATAGGGACCCTCTTGGAAAAAGTGCAATTGCTCCCTCCATACAATTGTTAGATCTGAAACTAGTGTATTATGCTTGAACAGGGGACAACAGTTTGAGGGAGGGATTGGTCAGCGTGGACTGGGAGCACAGGCTAGTTGGCAGAACAGTTGAGGAACAGTGGAAGACTTTCAAAGAGCTTTTTCACAGTGCTCAACAAAAATATATTCCCGTTTAAAAACAAGGGCAGTAAGAGAGGGAAGATCCAGCCTTGGTTAACTGAGGAAAGTATAAAATTAAAAGCTCATATGTACAAAGTCACCAAGAGTGGTGGGAAACTGGATCGGGAAAACTTTAAAAAGCGATAGAATGGGAAATAAGGAAAGGGAAGAAAGATGATGAAGGTAAATTAGCGAAAAATATAAAAACATAGCAAAAAATTTTATAAATATATAGAAGAGGGTGCATGGGTCCCTTGGACGATGAGAGACGGAGATTGACATTGAGTAGTGAGGAAATGGCCAAGGCATTGAACAGGTATTTTGTGTCAGTCTCCACGGTGGAAGACATGTCCAGCATGCCAAAGCGTGGTGATAGGGATGCGAAGGGAGGCGAGGGCTTCAACAAAATAATTGATAATGTTGAGCAAACTAATGGGACCTGAAAGCTGCCAAATCCCCTGGTCCTGATGGGATGCATCCCAGAGGACTAAAGGAAATGGCAGGAGTTATAGTCGACACAATGGTTGTCATTCACCAAAATTCTCTGGATTCTCGGCAGGCCCCGGCAGATTGGAGGATAGCAAATGTCACACCACTTTTTAAAAAGGGATGTAGGCAGGAGAGGGGTAACTATCGGTCAGTTAGTTTAACGTCTGTAGTCAGGAAAATGCTTAAAGCTGTCATTAAAGATGAAATAGTGAGACATTTAGAACGAATGGGTTCCATCAGGCAGGCGCAGCATGGATTCAGAAAGGGGAGGTCTTGTTTGACAAACTTGCTAGAGTTCTTTAAGGATATAATGGGTGTGGTAGATAGAGGGGTTGACGTTGCCTATTTGGATTTCCAGAAGGCGTTTGATAAGATGCCTCACAAGAGACTTATCGATAAGATACAGATGAATGGAGTTGGGGGAAGTACATTGGCGTGGATTGAGGATTGGTTAACTGACAGAAGGCAGAGGGTCGGGATAAATGGGTGTTTTTCTGATTGACAGACAGTGGTAAGTGGGGGGGCCGCAGGGGTCGGTGCTGGGCCCGCAGCTGGTCACCAATTACATTGATTATTTGGAAGAGGGGGCAGAGTGTCGTGTAGACAAGTTTGCAGATGATACTAAATTGAGTGGGAAACCAAATTGTACAGTGGATGTGGAGAGGCTGCAGAAGGATCTAGTTAAGGTAGGCGAGTGGGCAAAGGTCTGGCAGATGGAGAACAACGTTAGTAAATGCCAGGCCATCCACTTTGGTAGGAAAAATAGAAGAGTAGATTATTATCTAAATGGTGAAAAACTGCAGCATGCTGTCATGCAGAAGGACTTGCAAGAAGTTGGGTTGCAGGTACAACAGGTTATTAAGAAGGCAAATGGAACATTGGCCTTCATTGCTACAGGAATTGAATTCAAGAGCAGGAAGGTCATGCAGTAATTATACAAGGTACTGGCGAGGCCACACCTGGAGTACTGTGTGCAGTTCTGGGCTCCATACTTGAGGAAGGGTATACTGGCCTTGGAGGCAGTCCAGAGGAGGTTCGTCAGGTTGATCCTGGAGTTGAGGAGGTTGACCTACGAGGAGAGACTAAATCATCTGGGATTATACTCACTCGAATTCAGAAGAATGAGAGGATATCTTATGGAAACATCTAAAATTATGAAAGGGATAGATAAGATCAAGGCAAGAAAATTGTTTTCACTGGTAGGTGAGACCAGAACTATGGGGACACAGCCTCAAGATTCAGGGGAGTCAATTTAAGACGAAGATGAAAAAAAACTGTTTTGCCCAAAGAGTCATAAATCTGTGGAATTCTCTGCCCAGGGAAGCAGTTGAGACAAATTCATTAAACATATTTAAGGTTCAGTTAGATAGATTTCTATATAAAAGAGGAATTAAGGGATATGGGGAAAAGGCAGGTGGGTGGAGTTGAACCAATGATCAGGCTCGATGGGCCGGATGGCTGACTCCTGCTCCTATTTCTAATGTTCTATGTTTAAACTACTTTTCTACACAGACCAGATATCCCTTGATATTGTCAAACTCTGGCTTTACCCTCCCCTCAATTTGGTCTATGTGTCGTCTGAGTCCAGCGTGCTCGTTGAATGAAGTGATAGGAGAAGGTATTCGGTTTCACAATCAGTTTATTACATAGTACAAGAATAAAGCTTAACAGAGCTCTGGTTCAGTCGTTAGTTCATAGGTCACCTGCTCAGTGAGCTATTCCCCCAGACTGTCTCTTACCGTCCAGACTCTTCTGTTTATATAGATCAACATTGTTACACTGAACAAAAGTTGGCTTTCTTTGATAGGCTCCTTGTCTAAGATTTATCTCAAGCAATTTCCTGCTCTGCAATGATCTATGGTGTAGACCTCCTATCTTAATCCCCAAGGCAAGAACATTCTGTTGTTTTAATCAACACCTTCCATGTACCCTTATGACTCCTCATTCCTACGCAAGTGGTTTATTTATTTTATTTGTCTCTGACATTCTCAGTCATGGTACTCTTATCACTTATCCTTGCAATATACTTATCTTCCTGTCCCTGGCCTGTTTCAGAATAAATCACTGTCCCTATAGTTCCTCCAACCTCATCCTGTCTAACTTCTCCTATCTACTATCCTGTTTCTCCCATGTGTGCTTTACAATTAGCAGTGTAACCTTGGAGATGAAAGTATTCTCTCTCTTTGTATTTGGAGGCAGCAAATTCTACACATACTATAATCAGCCAACTTTTCTACATACTGTGGCTGTAACTTAATTGCATTAATATTTCCCTTAAACCATATAATTGAAGTAAATAGTAAATTGTTACATAGTAATGGATTAATGAATACATAATGAATAGTACATAGGCATATTTTCCATGATTACTTAACCCCTTGGTTCCAACAATATCTAAAAGGATAAAATTGGTCTATACCCTCAGCCTCCATTGTTCTCTGAGGTGAAGAATTCTGCTTGAAGACTTTTCTTCTCCTCGCTGTCCAGAATGGCTGGCTGCTTTTTTGACCCCCTTATTCTAGATGCTCCACTCTGGAATAACATCATCCTTGCACTCACCCTGTTCAACCCTGGGAGAATATCTTTAGAATTCAGTTAAATCACCTTATCTAAACTCGAAAGCACAAGCTTAATCTCCCCTCTTACCACAAAATTTCAATTTGGTGAACCTTTGCCCTCAGTTGTAAATCTGTCCTTCCTTGGAATGGGAGATGAGGCCTATACACAAACATCCAGGTGTTTTATCAGCTTCCTTTATAATGGGAGCCAAACATCCAAGCCCTTGCATTCAAGTCATCTTGCACACAAGGCCAACATCCCATTTCGTTTCTGATGGTTTCAGTCGTCCCTTGCCCACTGGAATCCCAGTGAATTAGCTGTGCAGTGCCCCAGAATAGGAAGCTTTTTGTGCTGTTTCCACTGGGCCACCCGTAACTGGGGCACCAATTGCTTTCCCACTGAACACACTCATCCCTGGGGATTGGAGTATTCTCCCTTCAACTGGAAACGGGTGAGTTTCTGCTGCCCCTTTTCCACTGGTTTTATCAGCAAAACCCGGGGATATGAGTAGGGGTCAAGGTGGTTAATCCCCGGTGTGAAATGACATCATCTATTAAGTGTGTACATGGGACAGCCAATCCTTCTGATCAGCAGATCACATCAGGAGTTCAGGATGAAGGAATAAGCCTTGTGTTCCTCGCTGTATCTTCAGGCAAACCAGCTGTTGTCACTGGAATGAGGGGTTAAGAGAAATGTAGCGTAGTACTGGTGCTTGGGCCAGTACAGGTCAGTGGCAAGATTGGCAAAGTCATGGGTACCAATGTTTGCTAATGCAGATTGTCTTTTACCTTACCATAGTTTGGAGAGCTCTCTCAGTACCTGGTCTGACTTTGGAGAGAAGGAGCCACACCAGTCATCCTCGCCCAGTCCATCAAGAAGAATAGCCAGCAGTTTATTGCCCAGCCTGGATCCAACCCCCATACTGGGCTCTGCCGTTTCCACTCGTATCGGTAAGAGCGCTGCTGCCTATCCCTGCCCTCCATTGCACAGTTTTGCAGAAAGCACTGATTGAAACAATAATGTTTCCTCATACCATTCACGAACACGTAATTTGGTGGCTCACAGAAACTTTTAGCTGGAGTTACTTTTCCTTGTAACTTTGGTACATCCCAAACAATCATTTCTTCTCTCAGCTCATTTATATGGTTGGTTTTAGATTTAATCTTTTTCAAGCATGTTGGTTTATTAATTTAAATTTAGGGATACAGTGCAGCAGCTGGACCTGCCGCTTCATGATGCAAGTATTATCCATCGTTTATCATCTCGTGGTGGTAAGCGAGAAGTCAGCAGATGCTGGGGTCGTGTGCAACACGCAAAAGAGCTGGAGAAACTCAGCAGGTCCTGCAGCATCGATAGAATTGCAATAGCCAGTTGACGTTTAGGAACTGAGCTTTTCTTCAGGTTCTCAAGTATCATTCCTCCTTTGGTTTCAGCCTATAGTATGGAAGCTGAGTGTTCGAGGACTGAGCTGTGCAACCCCATTGGCAATGACTTACCAGTTACAAAATCACTGCTTCATCGTTACCAAGGCCACGCTGACTGTCTCTGATTAGCTACGTCTTTTGGATGAAGGTTCATGTCATCCCTTGGATTGAAACCCAACACCGAAGTCAAACTAACTGGCTCCAAATTCTTTCCTTTATACTTCCCTCCATTTCATGAGAATAGAGTTGCACGCCATGGGATAAGACCCTTCAGCCTGAAGTGTCTTCTGAACTAGTCTTGATCTCCCTCTAAACCTCTCCTATCCATATAACTGTCTAAATGTCTTTTAAATGTTATAATTATTCCTGCCGCTACCACTTCCTCTGGCAGCTTGTTACAAACACCCACCACCCTATGTGTGGAAAAAGTTGTCTCTCAAATCCCCTTTAAGTCTTTGCCCTCCCATCTTGACCCTTTGTCAAGTCAAGTTTATTGTCTTCTGACTGTACAAGTACAACCTGACAAAACAGTGTTCTCTGGTCCTCGGTGCAAAACACGCAGACACACAACCAGACATAACACACAGACAGACAAGCAATACATATGCAGGACAAGTATTTTATCTAAACAAATAAATAAATATCGAGTCTCGGATGGTTTGTATGAGCAGTTCCTTTGGTCGTTCAGTGTTCTCACTACCCATGGGAAGAAGCTGTTCCTCAGCCTGGTGGTGTTAGCTCTGATAGTCCTCTTCCCTCAAATCTTAGATTCCCCTCATCTAAGATAAAGGCTGTGACAATCAATATCATCATCGCCCATCATGATTTCGTAAACCTCTATAAAGTCACCCCCTGCCTCCTTCTCCAGAGAAAATAGTCCCAGCCTGTCCAGACTCTCCTTGTATCTCAAGGTCTCCAGTCCTGGTAACATCCAGGAGAATGGCTAAGGAAGATGCAAAGGTGTCTGCCAGGCCTCAGCAATTCCTTTCATTGCTTCCACTGACATTCTATGAAATATATGATCAGGCCTCGGGGGTGTGCCCACATTTATGCATCCCAGGAATCTGCCACAATGTTATTCTGTTTTACGGCATCACAACTCGCTTTCCTGAATCTCCTTCTCCGTGGCAAATAAAAATGAGAAGTATTCATTCAAAACCTGACCCGGTGGGTCCACACATAGACAGACACACACTGACCCTTAAAGGGACCCGTTACCCTTCTGCACAATGTACTGCATGGATTCAGATCCCATCATTGTTTCTCTGTAGCCAGTACCTTTCTCTGCTTGGTCACCAGAGCACCACTAGCTCTGGTTTTCTCCTGGTGATTTGTTTTGTGATTGTGCTGTAAACCTGGCTTGGTGTGCACACAAGGACAGTTCTGCTCCTCTACTAAATGTGGTAAACCATCATTTGTATATTTAACTCTCTGGGCTCACCCATTGGCTGACTGTACCTATAGCTCCTCCCACAGCCTCCTGAGTAAAGGTGACTGTCCCACAGCCCCCTCCTCAGTTCAGGACAGTCGACAAGCATGACGTGTCTCTATTTATCGCAAATAAATGTCTATCAGTTTTGCATAACTTCCAGTCTTTGGGATTTATCAATGGTGCATCACTGATTCTGAAAGTTTATCCCAATTGGCCAGTGCATTTTGCATCATGGGCTGCACTCGGTGGGTGGGATCGCTGGGAATGAATGCACCAGCCATTGTAGGTTTACAGAGAAGCTGTCTGCATTGGCTCGATCTGATGTTCCAACTCTTGATTTTTATTTATTACAGGAATCTCCAAGGGCCCAGGGAAATGGCTCTTCCCTCATTCTGCCCTTTACGTGACCTACATCCTGTACTTTCTCCTCATTGCTGCATGCATCAGTCTGACCATCTCCTATGGGTCACTATTCCCCAACCATGTGGTGCTCACGTGGTTGATTTCTGCTTCTTTCTCCTTCCTGACTTCATTTTTCTTCCTGGAACCTCTAAAGGTAAGCTATTCCAGGTCTGAAAAACTCCAAAAGGTTGGGAAGTAATCCTTGTAGGGATTTAACTTGGGGCACAGTGCAACCTGGTATGGAGAAAGGTCTCTGCACTGTTACCCGCAGGGATCCAATGTGAACTAAATTAAAGTTTCAATGGGAATAGAGGTGGCATTTATTTCCAGAGGAATAGCAAACGAGAGCAGGGATGTGATGTTGAGACTCTATAGAGCACTGGTGAGACCTCACTTGGAATACTGGGTACAGTTCTGGGCGCCTTATTTGAGGAAGGATGGTCTGGCGTTGGAGCGGGTTCAGAGAAGATTTACTAAAATGATGCCAGGAATGAAATGGTTAGCAAATGAGGGACGTTTGTCAGCACTCGGACTTTACTCGATGAAGTACAGAAGGATGAGGGGCAAAACCCCATAGAGACATTTTGAATGCTGCAAGGCCTGGACAGAGTGGATGTGACAAAGTTGTTTCCCACGGTCAGCGACAAGAGACCACAATTTCAGAATAAAAGGGCTTTAATTTAAAACTGAGATGCGGAGAAATTTCTTCATCCAGAGGATCGTGAGTCTGTAGATCTTGTGGCCACTGGTGGCAGTGGAAATGAGGTCTTTGGGGGTATTTTAAGGCAGAAATTGACAGGTGTTTGATTAGTCAGGGCATCAAGGGTTACGGGGAGAAGGCCAGGAAGTGGAATAAGGATCAGCTCATGGTAGACCCGACGGGCCAATTGGCTGACCTTTGCTCTTGTATTTTGTGTGTTCTTGTGGTACAGGTTGTCCATCTCATACAGTGTAGTTTGTATTGGACATGGAGAACCATCAGATTGTTTTAACCAGTGAATCCTGATTTGACTTCCTGTGATTGAAACCCATCTAGGTGTTGTGTGAAGCTCTGATCCTTGCTCTCTTCACCAAGCCAGTGGATTCTGATGAAGATGATAAATTGGTGGAAGAACCTTTAGTTAAGAAAATGTCTGAAAGAATTGGTAAAGTTCGAGCCCCTTACGGCTACAGTCTCCTCCAAGCCAAAGAGGAGGCACGAAAAGTGAGAGCATTATACGCACTGATGAAGGTACAAGCTTTGCTATTCCCACTCAAGGGCACAATTCAACTCTCGAGGCAGCAGGGCTCATTGGTATAGACATCTACTGAGCATGTTCCAGAAGGAAGAAATATTTTTGTCATTCAGCATATCGAGATGTAGAGAAAGTGAAGCGAAGGTGGAAGATCAACTTTAATAATGAAGGGCCAGCTGGTCTGTTCCTGCTCTTGAACAAATCAAAAAGAGGTTCATATATGGGCAACGACGTAGTAAATCGGATGTTTTGGGGAAAAGTGTGAGGTCATCTATTTTCTTTTTTAATGTTTTAAATCATGAAAGAGTTAGTTATTGGTGATAAGAGACTCTTGGCAGGCCTTTCTCAAGAATTGTTGATGTGTGGAAATATAGGAAAATCAATGGATTTATTGCAACAGGATTTGAGTACCAGGATAAAGGCGTCTTGCTGAAATTAGGGTGGGTCCTGGTGAGTTCACCTGTCCGCAGGTCCGATCTGCCTGATCGCAGAAGAGCATTCTTGTGATGGCGGGAAGAGATGAAACCTTAACTCCAGTGTTTAGAAGGAGAAATGATCGTGTTGAAATGTATACAATGCTTCCAAGGCAGAGTAGGCAAAAGGATGATGACTGATATCTGGAATCAGGGGCCACTGTCCGGCAGAAAAGGACAAGAACAGTGACGAGAAGAAATTCATTCTCCCATCAGTAGAGTGTTCTAGAAACTCTGTCGCTGAAGTACTGTATATTCAAGATAAAGTTTTTAAATCGATGGGGTAACTGCTAAAAGTGATGTGATTATCAGAGCAGGCAAGAGGGGAAGAATGGCCTGCTCCTTAGACCCTTATATCCTTTTAATGAATAGTGAAAATCTAGAATACCCTTGACCAAATCCTCATGGGATTGTGGATTATTGGAAGCTTGCAAACTGAAATTGACAGGCTATTGTTAAGCAATGCCATTGAGGATGAGGGCTAAGCTGCTATTTGGGGTTAGGATACAGAACATCCATCCAACCGAATGGTCCCATCATGATCCTTTGGTCTCTTGCATAAGGGGGCCTGATGCAGCATCTCTGCTTTTGGCCTGGGTAATGT
Organism: Narcine bancroftii; assembly: GCF_036971445.1. Lineage (NCBI taxonomy): Eukaryota > Metazoa > Chordata > Chondrichthyes > Torpediniformes > Narcinidae > Narcine > Narcine bancroftii. Next base: position 331,268,437 of record NC_091471.1, on the reverse strand, counting down.
CACAGTTGGATCTAGGAGCTGTTACAGTGAGAGTCACCCCAACCGCTGCCTCTTCAGGGCAAGATGACACAAGTTGCTATTCCTAGGACTTTAAGCTCTTAACCATTGGATGTAACCATCAGCCACGTCCAAGAGTTAGCCGAAGGCCAGGAGTAATTGAGAATTACTTGGCACTTGCAAAGCGCTGAAAATTCCTGAGACATTTGGGGTTGAGCTAAAAGGATGGGTTAGAAAAAGGACCTTCATGGAGAATCTGGGAAGCAGGAGGAATGAAGCAAAGCTTCATATTGTAGGGGCAATCACAATGGAAGGAAGACCACAGAATTGGAATAGGGAGTAATTGCATAGACATGCCCCATAGATAGGAAGGCTGGGCCTTGGATGGATTAATGGAAAAGTATTATAATGTCAACAGCAAATACCAGAGCATATCTGTTTAAGGTGAAGGCAGGAAAGTTTAGGGGAGATATCAGAGGTAAGGTTTTTACTCAGAGTGCCTGGAAAGCATTTCTGGGGATGATGACGGAGACTGGTACAATAGGGACATTAAATAAACTCTTAGACAGACACAAGGATGTAATAAAAATAGAGGGTTGTGGGTGCGAGGTAGGGAAGGGTTAGATGGTGTGGAGTAGGTTTGCAGAGGTAAGCACAACATTGTACTGTATTCTATGTCTCCATTCGATGTGCTCAGCCTGTGACTGGGTTGTTCTCCAGAACTGCATTGTGTCCACGCTCTTTCTGCTGGTGGTGCTCATTATCAACTACCAGGGATGCTCCAGGAAAACCAATGCATGGCTTCTGCAGACCGCCATTCGGAGGTCAGTTGCTGGCAGGAATCCACATGCCTCCATCGTGGCTGTTATTCAGAGGTCAGTGACCTGTAGCACACTGTTGTCTTGAGAAGAGTGTCTGGTTTGGTTCATAGAGAGATGAGTCTGGACACAAGTGTAACTTTTATTAACACACGGGAAACACAGGGGATAACGTTAAACAGTACACAATTACTAATTCAAGCAAGAGAAGATTCAGACATTCACCTCACACATCAGTTTGATCTGATAATGGTAAACCTATATTCAACCCCACCCCCACACGACACACACTGTCTCACTTTAGCGACGTTATCGATGTTGACCTCAGGCATCAGTTGGACTCCGACAACAGGAAACCTATATTTGACCCCGCTCACACTATAAACAGGGACTCTTACACACACTCCTGGTTCCCTAATCAGGCTCTACTGCAAATATTGATCTATCACAATACTATGGCTCAACTTCAATGTAGTGCACCCTTCCAGTGATGTCCACAGTAGTGACCTGGCAATGAAGCGATCAGGACTTGGACTACGAGGCAGAGAGAGCGAATGCACTAATTACAGTGCTAACCTGTATTGCTATCCAATGAATGACCCGAGGTGATTTAAATTAGCCAATAGTGAGATATGCACTAATTAGTGGCCAACCTTGACTGACAGGTGAAGTGACTTCCGAATAAGTTTCAGACCAGGAGAACACATGACCACCCACAACACTCACATTCCAGACAGGCAGGGAGGTCACGTTTCCTCCACACACAATACCCTCCAAGACTCAGAGTGCACTTTTGGCTCAAAATAACATGTGCTGCTTTGTTCATTGCACAAGTTCGTCGTCAGGGTTGATAAAAACAAAGGAGCACAAGACCAAGGACTATTTGTTTGGTTTGTTTTTAACTCCGAATTGGGAGCCTGAAATTGTCACCAATTGTGTACAACATAATTTGGAGACAGAATAAACCTCCATCTCTTGTACATGAATGTGCATCTCTGCCAGGTGACACGAGTCTGTCACTTTTCCATATAGTGGTGGTTCTCACCATATGTGCTTCTCTGAGCCAGTCATGTCGCTTTTGTTTTAAACCATCCTTCTATGTATAGACAGAGGTGTGAGGACTCCATTCAGTTTGGTTCATTGAGAATGCTAATTTGGTTACATCACTTGCTTGTTTATTGGTAGGCAAGGGGATTGAAAAATTGGCAAAGGGTAACCAAAGGTTTAAGAGGATAAATTAGTAAATAACATAAAAACAGTCAGGTTATCAAAAGGTAGAAAGTAAACTTTGATCCCTTAAATTATTAGTTTGATAATAATATTGTGAAATAGCCAAGTGGCAATACATTTGTATTTTTCAAAACATTTCCAGCTACAAGATTACTGCATTTAATCATGAGCTGATCTATTTTTCCACTCAGCCCCACTCCCCGGCCTTCTCCCTGTTACCTTTGAACCCCTGAATCCCTATGTAGGTACCTATCAATCTCTGCCTTAAATACACCCAAGTCTTGGCCTCCACAGCTGCCATGGCAGCAAATTCCAGAAACTCACCAGTCTCATGCAAAAGAAATTCCTCCACATCTGTTCTAAATGGACACCCTTTGGCCTGAAGTTGTGCCATCTGGTCATAGACACTCCCACCAAGGGGAAAACAATCTTTCTGCATCAACTCTCTCCATGCCTTTCAACACTCAAAACGTTTCAATGAGATTTCCACCCCCCACCCCCCCACCCCCATATTCTCCTGAATTCCAACAAGTACAGGCCAGGAGCCACCAAACATTTCTCATATGATAACAATTTTATTTTTGAACCCATTCCACCATTAGGAGGGAAGGGCCCATCCTTGTGACTCTCCTCTGAATCCACTCTGAGGTCAGTATCCCCTTTCTTAAATGAGGAACCCAAAACTGCTCACAGTGCCCCAAATGAGGTTTCACCAGTGCCTTAAAGAACTCAATATAACATCCTTTCTCTTATATTCTATTCCTCTTGAAATAAATGCCAGCATTGAATTCACTTTCTTCACCGCTGACTCAACCTGCAAGTTTACCTTCAGGCCGTCTTGCACAAGGACTCCCAGGTCCCTTTGCATCTGGGAATTTTCAACATTCTCCCCATTTAGAAAGTAGTCTGTCCGTTTATTTTTTTCTACCAAAAGTGCACGACCGTCCACTTTCTGACCTTGTATTTGATTTGCCGCTTCTCTGCCCATTCTCCTAATCGGTCCAAGTCCTTCTGCAGCCTTTTCATTTTCTCAATACTACCTGCTCCTCCACTGACCTTCGTATCATCTGCAAACTTGGCCACAAAACCATTCATTCCATAATCCAAATCATTAATATACAACATGAAAAGAAGTGGCCCTAACACAGACCTCTGTGGAACACCAGCAGCAAAAAACTGGCAGCCAATCAGAACAGACCCCTGAATGTCACTCTCTGCTTCCTGCCAATTAGTCAATGCTATACACTAGTTATACCATGGGGTCTTATCTTGTTAAGTAGCCTCATGTACGACACTTGTCAAAGGTCTCCTGAAAATCCAAATACACAACATCCGTATAAGCCATATAACCATTTACAGCACAGAAACAGGCCAGTTTGGCCCTACTAATCCTTTCTGAACATCTTCTCCCACCTAGTCCCACTGATCTGCATTTGGCCCACAACCCTCCATACCTCTCCCATCCATAACCTTTCCTTAAATATTAACATCGATCTCGATTCTACCACCACTGCTGGAAGTTCATTCCATACCCCCACCGCCCTCTGCGTGAAGAAATTCCTCCTATGTTTCACTTAAACTTTTCCCCTTTCACTCTCAATCCATGCCTTCTTGTTTGAATCTCCCCCACTCTGGAAAAAGCCTGTCCACGTTGACTCTATCCGTCCCCCTTATAATTTTGAATACCTCTATCAAATCATCCCTCAACCTTCTACGCTCCAGGGAATAAAGTCCCAGCCTGCTCAACCATTCCCTGTAACTCAAACCCTGAAATCCCAGCAACATTCTCGTAAACCTCCTCTGCACTCTCTCTCTATACTGTTTGTATCCTTCCTGTAATTCGGCGACCAAAACTGCACACAATATTCCAAATTTAGCCTCACCAATGTCTTATACAATTTCAACATAACATCCCAACTCCTGTATTCTATACTCTGATTTATGAAAGCCAACATACTAAATGTATTCTTCACCACCCCATCCACATGTGATTCAACTTTCAGAGAATTATGTATCATGATTCCTAAATCCCTTTGTTCCACTGCACTCCTCAATTGTCTACTATTGAACATGTATGACCTATTTTGATTAGTCCTCCCCAAAATGTTGCAACTCAAATTCATCAGTATTAAACTCCATCTGCCATCTTTCAGCCCACTCTTCTAACTGTCCTATATCACTCTGTAAGCTTTGATAATCTTCCTCACTGACCACAACGCCACCAACCTCTGTATCATCTACAAATTTACTAATCCAATTTGCAATCTAGATCGTTAATATATTATGACAAACAGCAGTGGACCCAGTACCGATCCCTGAGGCACACCTCTCATCAATGGCCTCCAATTCGACACACAATTTTCCACCACTGCTCTTTGGCATCTCCCATCCAACCATTGCTGAATCCATTTTACAACTTCATCATTAATACCTAATGTTTCCACCTTCCTTACTAACATCTTATGGGGAACCTCATCAAGAACCTCACTGAAGTCCAAACAGACAACATCCACAGCCTTCGCCTCATCAACCTTTTTAGTAATTTCCTCAAAAAACTCTACAAGTTTTTTTCTCATGTACAAAACCATGCTGACTACTCCAAATCAATCCCTGTCTTTCCAAATAGTTGTATATACCATCTCTAAGAACACTTTCTATTAATTTACCCACCCACCACCATAATTACCAGGTTTATTTTTGGATCTTTTTTTGAACAGCGGAACAACATGAGCCGCCTTCCAGTTCCCCTGTGGCCAGTGACATTTTAAGTATTTCTGTCAATGCCCCCACTATTTGTTCACTAACCTTTCCCAGGGTCCAAGGGAATATTTTTTCAGGACCTGGAGATTTATCCACCTTGATCTTTTTTTAATAGAGCCAATACCTCCTCCTCATTAATCCTTATATTATCCATGAGCTCCTGACCATATTTATTCACTTCATCGAACTCAATATTCTTTTCCTTCGTGAATACTGAAGAAAAAAAAACATTTAAAATTTCTCCCATCTCCTCTGGCTTTTTAAGGAGGCTACCCCCCCCCCCCAACCTCCCTACAGTTCCTAACCTTTCCTTTAACCCTCACGGGGTCACACCAACTCTGCGCTCTCAGAACTTCTCCTTTGAATATCCTCCATTTATCTGCAACATTCTTCCCTGCAAATATCTTATTCCAATCCACACCCTCCAAATCTTTTCTTATCCCCTCGAAATTTCCTTTCTTCAAATCAAGAATCTTAACCTTTGGCCCATCTCTATTCTTTTCCATTACTAGCCTAAAACTAATAGTATTATGATCACTAGACCCAAAGTGTTCCCCATCACAAACCTCTGTCACCTGACCTATCTCATGTCCTAATAGGAGATCCAATACTGCCCCCTCTCAAGTTGGTTCTTCTACGTATTGATTAAGAAACCTTTCCTGAACACAATTAACAAAGTCTATCCCATCCGTCCCTCTTACTGTACGGATGTCCCAATTAATGTTCGGAAAGTTGAAATCTCCTACAACTACCACATTATGTTTATCACACATATACGCAATCTCCTTACAAATTTGCTCCTCTAATTCCCTTAGCCTATTTGGTAATCTATAATACACTCCCATTAATGTATTCACATTTCTGCCATTCCTCAATTCTACCCAAGTAGCCTCGCTGGACAATCCTACCAAACCATCCTGCCACAGCACTGGTGTAATGTTCTCTCTAATAAGCAATGCAACTCCTCCCTGTTCTATTGTGCCTAAAACAATGGAATTCTGGAATATTTTACTGCCAAACATGCCCTTCCTGCAACCCAACTTTCACTGATGGCCACAATGTTGTATTTCCATGTGTCGATCCATCCTCCTTATTTACAATGCTCCTTGCATTAAAATACATCCACTTGAGAGAATGTCCACCACATATACTCCTTTTGTTACCAACTACCTTTTCCTTTTTCCCTCCTTCATTTATTTTTACATTGTGTTCCCTCCCCTCCTTCCAATCTAGATGCTCTTCCTCCATAGGAACATAGGAAGTAGGAACAGGAGTAGGCCAAAAATGGCCCATCGAGCCTGCTCTGCCATTCAATAAGATCATGGCTGATCTAATTTATGACCTAACTCCACCTACCTGCCTTCTCCCCATATCCCCTAATTCCTCTGTCATGTAAAAATTTATCTAACCGAATTTTAAATATGTTTAATGAAGCAGCCTCAACCACTTCCCTGGTTAGAGAATTCCAAACATTCACTACTCTCTGGGAAAAACTATTTTTCCTCATCTCTGTCCTAAATCTACTCCCCCGAATCTTGAGACTGTGTCCTCGCGTTTTAGTTTCCCTGGCCAGCTCAAAAAACCTTCCTACATCTATCCTATCCATACCCTTCATAATCCTATATGTTTCTCTAAGATCTCCTCTCATTCTTCTAAACTCGAGTGAATACAATCGTAGATGATTTAATCTTTCATCATAAGTCAACCCCTTCATCCCAGGGATCAACCTAGTAAACCTTCTCTGGACCGTCTCCAAAGCCAGTATATCCTTCCTCAAATATGGAGACCAGAACTGGACACAGTACTTCAGGTGCGGTCTCACCAGTACCTTATACAGTTGCAACATTACCTCCCTACTCCTGAATTCAATTCCTCTAGCGATGAAGGCCAACATTCCATTTGTCTTCTTAATAACCTGCTGCACCTGCAACCTAACTTTTTGTGATTCATGCACAAGCACTCCCAAGTCCCTCTGCACAACAGCATGCTGTAGTTTTTCACCCTTTAAATAATATTCAGCTCTTTTATGTTTCTTGCCAAAGTGGATGACCTCACACTTACTAACATTGTACTCCATCTGCCAGACCTTTGCCCACTCATCCAGCTTAACTATATCCCTCTGCAGACTCTCCATATCCTCATTACAATTTGCTCTTCCACTCAATTTGGTGTCATCCGCAAACTTGGCTACACCACATTTTGTCCCCTCCTCCAAGTCATCAATGTAAATGATGAACAGTTGTGGGCCTAACACTGACCCCTGCGGCACCCCACTTACCACTCTCTGCCAACCTGAAAAACTCCCATTTATCCCGACTCTCTGCCTCTTGTCAGACAACCAATTTTCAATCCAGGCCAATAGACTTCCCCAGACTCCACTTTCATTATATCCTCAAAGAATCCTAACAAGTTTGTTAAACAAGATCTTCCCTTTCTAAAACCATGCTGCGTCTGCCTGATTGAACCCTTACGTTCCAAAAGTTTCACTATTTCATCTTTAATGACGGCTTCAAGTATTTTTCCAACTACAGATGTCAAGCTAATTGGCCAATAATTTCCAGTCTTCTGCCTACATCCCTTCTTAAAAAGTGGCGTGACATTTGCTGTCTTCCAGTCTCCCGGGACCTGCCCAGAATCCAAGGAATTTTGGTATATGGCCACCAATGCATCAACTATAACTTCTGCCATTTCCTTCAGAACCCTTGGATGCATATCATCAGGACCAGGTGATTTGTCTGGCTTTAGTCACATTAGTTTCTCCATCACTACTTCCTTTGTAACAACTATTTTATCAAGGCCCTCCCCAACATTCGCATCCTTAACTCTGAACTTGGTCATGCTGGACGTGTCTTCCACCGTGAAGACTGACACAAAATATTTGTTCAATGCCTCAGCCATTTCCTCATTTTTTGCTACCAGTTTTTGTTTCTCATCCTCCAAGGGTCCTATGTTAACTCTGGCCACCCTCTTCCATTTTATATATTTATAAAATGTTTTGCTTTCTGTTTTTATATTTTGTGCCAATTTACTTTCATAATCCTTTTTCCCATTTCTTATAACCCACTTTGTAACCCTTTGTTGTCTCTTAAAGTTATCCCAATCTTCCAGTTTCCCACTGCTCTTTGCAGCTTTGTACACCTGCGCCTTCAATTTTATACTCTCCTTTATTTCCTTTGTTAACCAAGGTTGATTTTTCCCTCTCTTGCTGCCCTTTTTCCTGACCAGAATATATTTTTGTTGAGCATTACAAAATATTTCTTTGAAAATCTTCCACTGTTCCTCAACTGTTTCATCAATTAGCCTGTGATCCCAGTCCACACTGCCCAATTCCTCCCTCATCCTATGGTAGTCACCCCTGTTTAAGCATAATATATTAGTTTTAGATCTAACTATTTCCCCTTCCATCTGAATGAGAAATTCAATCATACTATGAGCGCTATTTCCCAGATGGTCTCTGACTATTACATCATTTACTCTACCTATCTCATTGCACAACACTAGATCCAGGAGAGCATTTTCTCTTGTGGGTTCCTTAACATGCTGTTCAAGAAAGCTATCGCGGATGCATTCTATGAAGTCCTCTTCTAGACACCCACGACAAACTTGATTTTCCCAATCTATGTGGAAGTTAAAGTCCCCCATGACTACTGCTGTATCATTATTACATGCCTCACTTATCTCTCTATTTATTTCCTATGCCACTAAACTATTGTTATTTGGTGGGCGATAGATAACACCCACCAATAATTTTTTCCCTTTGTTATTCTTTATCTCTACCCAAATGGACTCAACATTATGCTCTTTAGATCATATCATCCCTCACTACTGCCTGGAGCTCATCTTTGATTAAGAATGCAACTCCACCTCCTTTACCATCCTGTCTATCTCTTTGCACCACCTGATACCCTTGAAAATTTAATTCCCATTTAGGGTCACCTTGTAGCCATGTTTCCGTGATGGCTACCAAATCATAGATACCGATTTGCGCCTCTAGTTCACTAACCTTATTTCTAAATACTCTCATTCTGATTCCCACCCTCCTGCCAAACTAGTTTAAACCCTCCCCAACAGCTTCCCCCTCCAGTCCAAGTGCAGCTTGTCCCTTTTGTACAGGTCAGACTTGCCCCAGAAGAGATCCCATTGATCCAGAAATCTAAACCCCTGCCCCATCCTCCACAACTTCCTATTTCTATCCTCACTAGCCCGTGGCACAGGCAGAGGCAGCAATCCCGAGATCGCCACCCTCGAGGTCCTGCTTTTCAACTTCTTCCTTAACTCTATGTAATCCCTCTTCAGGTCCTCATCTCTTCTCCTATCTATGTCATTGGTCCCCACGAGGGCCACAACTTCTGGCTGCTCACCCTCCCCCTCCAGAATGCCGTGGGCTCAATCAGAAACATCCCTGACCCTGGCACCTGGGAGGCAATATACCAACCAGGATCCCCGATCTCATCCACCAAACCTCCTTTCTGCTTCCCTAACCAGCAAGTCCCCAACTACGAGTCCTACTCCTTTTCCCCCTTCCCTTCTGAGGCAACGCTTCAGCCCCTGTGCCAGAGACCTGACCTCCATGACGTCCCCTGCAGATCGACCCCTCCCACCCCACCAACAGCAGTATACTTGTGGTTGAGGGGAACAGTCACAGGGGGTATTCTGTACTGCCTGTCTCCCCTTTTTTCCCCCTTTTTCTCCCCCCTTTCCCTCCCCCCCCCTTCCTTTCCCTTCCCTCCCCTCCCCCTCCCTTTCCCTCCCCTCCCCCTCCCTTTTTTCCCTTTCTCCACAATCTCTACCGCTACCTCTTTCAGGACACAAGGGTGCGATCCATCTTGTCTGGGAGATTTCGACCATTCAGCTTTCTGAGCTCCTTTTCCCTTGAAATAGTAATTGCTCTCACTTACCTTCCCTGAATCCCTTTGATATCCGCCACACTGCTAATGTCTTCCACAGTGAAAACTCGTGCAAAATACTCATTTAGTTCCTCTGCCATCTCGTTTCCTTCTCCAGACTCATTATCTAGTCGTTCTTTATCTACTCTCACCTCTCTTTTACTCTTTATGTACTTGAAGAAGCTTTTTATGTCCTCTTCGATATTATTTGCTATCCTACTTTTATACTTCATCTTTTATATCCTCCTGAGTTTTCTGGATACCTTCTGCAAGTTTTTAAAAACTTTCCAGTCCTCTGTCTTCCCACTAATTTTTGCTTCCTTGTATGGCCTCTCTTTGCTTTTACATTTGGCTTTGACTTCCCTGTGATAATTTTCCATTCCAATGTTTCCTCTTTTCAGATGTGTATTTATCCTGCACCTTCCCCATTTCTCGCAGAAACTCAACCCATTTCCTGCTCTGCCGTCTTCCCTACTAGTGCTCCCCTTCCAATCTACTTCGACCAGTCCCTTTCTCATTAGGGTAATTCCCTTTACTCACTGAAATACCGATACACCTGACTTTAGTTTCTCCTTGTTAAATGTCAAATTGAACTCAATCATACTGTGATCACTGTCCCCTAATGGTTCCCTTACCATAAGCTCTCTTACCACCTCTGGTGTATTTCACAACACCCAATCCAGTTCAGCGGATCCCCTCGTAGGCTCATCAACAAGCTGCTCTAAAAAGCTATTTCATTGACATCTTCCAAATTCCCTCTCTTGAGACCCAGTCCCAACGCGGTTTTCCCAATCTACTTGCCTGTTAAATTCCCCCATGACTAGCATAACATTGCCCTTCTGACAATTCTTTTCTATTTGCTGTTGCAAATTGTTGATCGGTTACTGCATGGAGGCCTGTATATAACAGCCAACAGTGTCCTTTTACCCTTGCTATTTCTTAACTCAATCCACAACAATTCTATTATCTCTGAAAGAGATCTCACTTTCTAATGATTTAATTGTGTTCCTTACCAACAGAGCCACCCCTCCGCTTACCTGCCTATTCTTTCCAATACACTATGTATCTTTGGACATTCAGCTCCCATGACAGCCATCCATTAGCCACGACATCATTCCTGCCAATGGGTGGCTGTACTACAAGGTCTCCCTTGTTTATTTCTAATGCTGCTTACATTTAAATACAAAATATTTAAGCTTGCATTTGATACTTTTATCGACTCTGTGTCCCAGCTGCATTGAAACGCATCCCTGTGGCTGGAATTTTGCCCTCTCTGCCTGTCCTTCCACACAAACTCCCTACCAGCTATCCGTACCTGTGCACCAACCACCTCTTCCTCTGCCTCTTCACTTTGGTTCCACCCCCACCTCCCTCCACAAATCTAGTTGAACCACCCCCTCCCTCCCCAAAGAGCAATAGTGAACCCCCCTGCCAGAATGTTGGTTCTCCTCCAGTTCAGTCGCAACCCGTCCCACTTGTACAGGTCACCCCTTCTCCAGAAAAGGGTCCAGTGATCCAAGAAACCCTGCCCATCTTATCAGCCACTCATTTGTCTGCACTATCTTCCTGTTCTGACCTTCCCTAGCTCGTGGCACCAGGAGTAATCCAGAGATGACCACTTTTCAATACCTTTCCTAACTCCCTAAACTTAATTTGCAGAACCTCTACTCCTACCAATATGTACCATGACCTCTGGCTGATCACCATCTCCTCAAGAATATTCTGAACCCACTCAGAGACATCCTGGGCCCAAGCACCGGGGAGGAAACACATTATTCTGGAGTCTCTTTTGTGGCTGCAGAATCTTCTATTGGTTCCCCATCAAGCCCCCCCTATGGCTATTGGTTCCCCATCAAGCCCCCCCTATGGCTATTGGTTCCCCATCAAGCCCCCCCTATGGCTATTGGTTCCACATCAAGCCCCCCCTATGGCTATTGGTTCCCCATCAAGCCCCCCCTATGGCTATTGGTTCCCCATCAAGCCCCCCCTATGGCTATTGGTTCCCCATCAAGCCCCCCCTATGGCTATTGGTTCCCCATCAAGCCCCCCCTATGGCTATTGGTTCCCCATCAAGCCCCCCCTATGGCTATTGCTCTGATTAACTTCACCCTTCCCTTCTGAAGCTCAGAGCTGACCACAGTGCTATTGGACTGACTGCTGCCTAACTCAGATAGGTCATTTCCACCCCCCACCCCCACCCCCCCCCCCCCATCCCATCCCCAGCAGTATCCAAAGAGATATACTTGATTCTGAGGAGAAAGGTCACTCAGGTGCTCTGCACCGACTGCCAATTCCCATTTCATCTCCTAACATTAACTCAGTTACCTGCCTCTGAGGTGTGACTGTCTCCTTTTAGCTTCTGTCTATTACTCCCTTTGGCTCCCCAATGATCTGGAATTCATCAAGCTCTAGCTCCCTAATGTAAGGAGCTGCAGCTGGATGCATCACTTGCAAGCCTAGTCATTAGAGACACTTATGCTATCCCAAATTTCCCACATCCTGAAAATGGAGCTGCCATTTCCATTACCTACTCTGGGTTACTAAGGAAAGATCGACTTTCCCTGTACCTGTAGCTCGTCCTCAGCCTCTGCTTGCCAATGCCTCGTGATCCAAAGTCTTTAGCTGTCCACTCCTACAATGGACCACTCAAACAATGGGCGCTCCACTTGAGCTTCTCTTTTTTTATTTGCTGCTGCCTCTATCTGTAGCACAAACGCCAACCAATCGCTGCCCACTTTACTTATAAACACTCTGAATCAAAACACACCTCTCGACACTCACCAGAACATGTACAGTCAGATGATATAAACGAACAATAATTCACTTCTGGTCACCTCATTACAGGAAGGATGAGGAAGCTATGGAGAGGGGGCAGAAGAGATTGACCAAGATGTTGCCTGGATTGGAAAATAAGTCTCACGAGGCAAAGTTAGCAGAGCTGGGACTTTTCTCTTTGGAGCGTAGAAGGATGAGAGGAGACTTAATAGAAGTGACAAGATTATGAGAGGCGTAGACAGGGTGGATGGCCAGCACTTTTTTTTTCCCCAGGGCAGGAATAGCAAACACCAAAGGATGTCTGTACAAAGTGAATGGAGGGAAGTTTGGGGGAGACATCAAGGGTAAGTTTTTTATGCAGAGAGTTGTGGGGGCCTGGAATGCCTTGCCAGCAGTGGTGTGGTGGTGGAGGCTGGAATGTTAGGAGCATTTAAGAGAATCTCAGACAAGCACATGGATGGAAGAAAAATCGAGGGTTACAGGGTAGGGTGGGTTTAGTAATTTTTTAAAGAAATATATGGGTTGGCACAAAATCGCGGACTGAAGAGCCTATACTGTGCTGTAGTGTTCTAATTCAAAGATGGGTGGATGAAGAAGGATATAGAGCCTGCAGAGGGATATGGGCACATTAAATGAGTAGGCAAGTGTGATGTAGGAAAATGCCCACTTGAGAAAGGAGAAATAAAGTGACCAGGGAGTTCTGGAACTTGCAGGTCCGAGAGTGATGAGGTTAAGTTCCCACAGGATCCGATGCTATTTTTGTTGGGTAATATTAAGCCTATAAGACCTAAATTAAAATTAACTGTGTATCAAATTGAATTTGTACAAATTGCCTTAGCAGGTTCTAGGAAATGTATAGCTATCTCATGGAAGTCAGATACAGATTTGGGTATGGAAAGACGGCATGCAGAACTTCGTAGCTGTTAGAGAAAATTTCTTACAGTTTACAAAACAAATACAGTAAAACCTCATTAGAACAAGGTAGTTGGGGGTCCAAGATTTCATACCGCTTAACAGCCAAGATGCGGAACAGATGCATATATGTTATGATTCAGAAAGCAGGAAAACAGAAAACTGTGACTCAAACCCTATAATAAGACCTTTAAGACCTTTAAACTCCACATATTAACATACACATCTTGTAAATGAGTCATAAAAGTCCATTTTTGAGTTTATGGGTGTTAGCTACTGTTAGCCTGGCATCCTAAAATCAATGTTTGAGGTCCACAGACACCCGCGCTGTAAGCGATTCCGTGGATTAACGAATTGTGTTCTAACGAGGTTTCTCTGTATTGTGTATTTTGGAAAATTTAGCACCCATATTTACAAAATATGGGGTTGTATGTTGAATAAACTCTGAGGACCTCATTTCTTGGGAACCTCCAATATTAGACTTTATGATATAAATGTTTTATTCCCTTTGCATTCTCCAGTCTTTCTTTCTTAGTTTCTTCTTTTCCCTTTCTCTTTCTATGGGTTTGGGGGGAGGGGAGGTGGGAAGGGTGAAGTTTATATACAGCATGTTTAACTTTTTGAAATAACTTTTGAATTGAATGTAATGTATTCATTATCGTGGTTTAAAATTTGTAAGTAAAGTATTTTCTAAAAAAAAAGAGACAAGAGAAATAAAGTGACCAGGGAGTTCTGGTAATTTGCAGGTCCAAGGGTGATAAGGAATACTGATAGAATATTGCAGGGCACTAGCGAGATGACACCTGGAGTATTACATTCAGTTGGGGTCTTCATATTTAAGGAAGGAAGTGCTGTACTTACATTGGAGGCAGTGCAGAGAAAGTTCAAGTTGATTCGAGGAATGAAATGGGTAATGTGTGAAGAAACATTGAGCAAGTTAATCCTATACTCGTTGGTTTAAGAACAAGATGCTTATTCCTGCTCCAGTTTAATGTAAATAGATGTTGTTCACAGGCCAACTGATACCTGGCAATGGATGGAGACGACATTATTACCTCACTTGTACAATAATTCAAGGCTGACACTGCTTGGAGTACCACAGCTACAACAAGTCCGGTCCAAGGAAGGTGGGAACACTCACAGTGAGAAGAATCTGTCATTTCCAAGACCAGCCGGTAGGGCTTGGGCTGAGCGATGTATTGCCGTTAGACACCAGTGCACACACTCCAGCTCGCCACATTTGAAGTTGAAGCTGTTAGGCATTTCCCGTATGGCAAAGATTGGAATATTGGGGATGTTGCTACAACCTCATGGCCTGGGGTACTTTTCATGGGGACTGTAAGGTAGAGGAGCGGAGATAGACCACTCGGCCCACCGAGTCTGCTCTTCCATTCTATCATGAGCTGATCCGTTTCTCCCACTCTCTTGTCTCCTCCCTGTAATCCATAATACACTGACTATTCTAAACTTCTCGATCTCTACCTTAAATGAGTTGGCCTCCACAGCTACCCACAGCACCAAATTTCAAAGGTTGACCAGCATCTGGCTAAAGAAATTCCTGCATCTCTGTTTTAAATGGGCACTCTAAAATCATGAAGTTGTGCCATCTTGTCCTAGACACCCCCACCATGGGCACATCTACTATGTTTGAAAGGCTTCTTTGAGGTCCCCCTCATTCTTCTGAATAGTCCAAGAGCTGTCAAATGTTCCTCAGCAGAGTCAACATTTATGGTCATAAACGTGTCACGAAATTCGTTGTTTGGAGGCATCATCACATTGCTATAAATTACATTAAAAACCATGTCTATTTTGTATCTATTTCAGGACATTGTTCCTCAGGAGTTTACAGGCTATTCTCCAGTACTGATCCTGACATTATCTGCAGCCTGTACAACTCACTGAGCAACCGTTCGGTGTCCAGGAGGACCGATCACACTTGGCCATATTCATTAGATGACTTTGCGGAGTAAGAGCCAATATTACTGCTGATGGTTCAGCATGTTTCAGCTGTATTTTCTGATTACATAATCTTAGGTGTAGCAGTTGGGGCAATGCTCTCACAGTGCCAGTGGCCCAGATTCAAATTTGCTTCCGCCTACAAGAGTTTGTACCTTCTCCCTCGTGTCTGCATGGGTTTCCTCTGGGTGCTCCGGTTTCCTCCGATGTTCCAAAGACGAAGAGAGTTAGAAGGGTAAATGGTGGCCTGGGTGTATTCGGGCCGTGTGGAGCCAGAAGAGCCTGTAACACTAAAATGACAATAAATTTAATTAAGCAAAATTTTGTTAAATATTTAAAAATGGGTGAAATACATATAATGAGGGAGTTTTGTACAGTGTCTTCCTAAGCACGGTTATTCTGAAAAGTTGCTTCACATATCCCTCAAGAAGTCGGTGTTACAACGCGACTGTAAAATAAGAACTCAGTAAACGTTAGTCACGGCAATATGTGGCGTTGTAAACTCCGGCGGACAATAAGTTATAAAGCGTCAGCTGAAAACAAGCAATGAAGGGAATGCCTGTTCCTGCTCTCTGCAGTGGAAAGCACACCGGAGAGATGGCAATCCACACCAGCGGCCCATATACGCTGGAGCTTGGGAATAACTCCGAAAGAAGCAGTGCAATTTTGAGGGACTTGGACCAGAATGGCTGGATAGATGCAATGTGAGTAACTCATTAATCCATCTTAATTAAAGGGATAAGCAGCAACTAGGGTGTAAATTGAGAAGAGCAGAGGAATGTGACACTCTGACAGTATAAGAGTATGATTGTGACAGGGGAAATGGGAGTCATAGTCGCAGGCCCAGGGATACAGGCTCCTCAGCCCAACTCCTCATGTCGACCAGGTTGTGTACCAGAGCTAGTCCCTTTTGGAACTCTGAGATCTCCCCAGAACTTAAACAGATGTCCTCTTGTTTTTGGTATTGTTTCCCCAGGAAAAAGATTCTGCCTGGCCACCCTATCTGAGCCTCTCATAATTCTATGTAACTCTATAAGTCAACGCTTATCCTTCATCGCTCCCTAGCTCACTCAACCTTGCTTCATATGACATGTTATCCAATTCAGGCAACATCCTTGTAAATCTCCTTTGCCCCCCCTCAAAAACGTCCTTCCTGCAATGAGACAATCAGAACTGAACGCAATACTCCAAGTGTGGTCTAACCAGAGTTTTATTGAACTGCAATATTACCTCACGACTCTTGAACTCAACCCCTCTGACCAATTTTATTTGCATCTCAAGTCTGTGGAGCGATCAAAATCTTCATTCTGATGTTGTGGAGCAGGCCTTCTCTGACCAAAACAGGAGCATGCCCAGCTCCTCACGAGGCTCCCTTTGGGCTGGCCATTCCTTGAGCCATTCATTCAAAGATTTCACCTGCTTGAGTCCCCTCATTCACTTAGGCCTGTGGCATATCTGCCAGAAGGCAATGACCTTCCTTTTAAAAAGTAGCTCAGTTTGTAAATGATCAGTACTATATGGCTCCAAGCACATCATTTGGCTCAGTGTGAGCTGGCTGGGCGACACAGCAGTCGACGCTGCCACCTGCCAACCTGAGGACTCTGGGATTGGCCTTGGGTGGAGTTTGCACATTTCTTCCGGTGCTTCAGGTGCTTTCTCCAGCCCAAAGACATTGACTTTTCACCAGAACCCTTCCGCGTCAGTTAGTGACAAAAACAATTGAAGGGACGTGAGAGAGAATAACTTCCAGAGCCGCAGGGAAATAGGGAGAGGAGCAATAGGGCAGATGGGATTCAAGTTCAAGTTTATTATCATCTGACTGTGCATAATACATCCAATAAAGCAGCGTTTCACCAGACTTCGGTGCAACAATACATAGCATGTAATTAACACTCATCTACACAAAGATACTGGTTGACCTATCTCGGCTGCACCATTTCATTAGATGCAAGGATCGACAACGAGATAGACAACAGACTCGCCAAGGCAAATAGTGCCTTTGGAAGACTACACAAAAGAGTCTGGAAAAACAACCAACTGAAAAACCTCACGAAGATAAGCGTATACAGAGCCATTGTCATACCCACACTCCTGTTCGGCTCCGAATCATGGGTCCTCTACCGGCATCACCTACGGCTCCTAGAACGCATCCACCAGCGTTGTCTCCGCTCCATCCTCAACATTCATTGGAGCGCTTTCATCCCTAACGTCGAAGTACTCGAGATGGCAGAGGTCGACAGCATCGAGTCCACGCTGCTGAAGATCCAGCTGCGCTGGGTGGGTCACGTCTCCAGAATGGAGGACCATCGCCTTCCCAAGATCGTGTCATATGGCGAGCTCTCCACTGGCCACCGTGACAGAGGTGCACCAAAGAAAAGGTACAAGGACTGCCTAAAGAAATCTCTTGGTGCCTGCCACATTGACCACCGCCAGTGGGCTGCTATCGCCTCAAACCGTGCATCTTGGCGCCTCACAGTTCGGCGGGCAGCAACCTCCTTTGAAGAAGACCGCAGAGCACACCTCACTGACAAAAGGCAAAGGAGGAAAAACCCAACACCCAACCCCAACCAACCAATTTTCCCCTGCAACCGCTGCAACCGTGTCTGCCTATCCCGCATCGGACTTGTCAGCCACAAACGAGCCTGCAGCTGACGTGGACATTTACCCCCTCCATAAATCTTCGTCCGCGAAGCCAAGCCAAAGAAAGGAACACAAAGATATAACATAAGTAGACATCAATATTTTGGAGTGATTTACTCAGTTACTGGATTCTGATTATCATTCTCACGGCCTGTGGGAAGAAGTTATTTCCCAGCTGGATGGTCCCGATTTTGATGATACTGTACCTACTTCCTGATGGTAGTCAGTCAAAGATACTGTGTGCTGGATGGAAAGGGTCCTCAATAATTCTTTGAGCCCTATTTAAGCAACACTCCTGGTGAATGTCATTGATAGAGGAACGGGAGACCCCAATGATCTTTTGTGGCCATTTTAATGATCATCTGTATTGAATACTGAACTGACACTTTGCAGCCACCATACCACACAGAGGTGCACTCACAATTGTCTCCCTGGGGGATGGCAAAGACCTAATGGGATGAATGTCATGTTTCTATGTTGTTCTAAGTGTGGAGTAAGTTTCCAGTATCATTATGCTCTTGCATAGAATTATAGTGAAGCTTGAGCACCTCAGCTCTGTCGCCACAATAGCGTGAATCTCTCAGTTCCTTGCCCCAATCCCTTGCTGACATGTCTGTCCATGGTCTCATGTATTACCAGACTGAATTGGAGGAACAACACCTCTTCTTCCATCTGGGCCCCCTCCAACCAAATGGTGTTAATTTCGACCTCCATTTTCCATTAGAAACCATCCATCTCCATCTTCTTCCCCCAATCTCCTTTCCTCTAGTTCTCTCTCTCTCTCTCTCTCTCTCTCTCTCTCTCTCTCTTTCTCTCTTCCCTTTTCCCTCTGTTTCCTTTCACAGAGCCAAAATCAATCCTCAGTTTTCCTCATCATATCCAATTAATGTCTTTTGTCTGTTGGTCTGGACTCCTTCCCCTGTCTATTCTTCCCCCTTTCACCAGACTTTAATTTGTACTGTATTTTTTCACTCACACCTTGAGGAAGAGCACAGGCCCAAAACATCAGTTTTCTGTCTTTAACTCCTATGGCCGGCTGAGTTCCCCTGGCATCTCCGTGTTTTGAATACAATGAAGCAGAGTCAGCTGACCTGCGGTGGTGTTTGTATTCCACGAAACCTTCTTCCCATTCTTTTCCCTCGAATCCTGTTAGCGGGTCCTTTGTGTGTACAGCTAGTTTACTATTTCCTGCGTCCATGATTTCCACATACTCGTTCTCTGTGCATAGTTTCTGCTGAAATCCCTGTTGAGTTTAATGTCTTATGTTCTCCTTCCTTCCTCATCACAGGACACAGGCCTTGTTTATCGAGTTCACCCAGTATAGCCAGGATGTGAATTTGTACGCAGCGGTGAAGTTAGCTGTTGAATTCCAGCGTGCGATTCCTGTAGCACCAACCATCGATATTAAACTTTTCTCTCTCTTGCGTTCAAGCCAGGGCTTGGATCCATTGCTCTTGTTTATGGTAAGCCTTCGTACGACAAAGCACTTGCATGGATTCTACATTTTCAACCTGCGGCCAACACCAGTCACAGACTCTTCTTAAGAGAGGTCAAGTTAGATCAGTCCCCCCTCCAGTCTTATTTATGTATCAGATGTTGCGGTGCTGAGGTGGAGATGGTGGGCATTTTTTAAGTTCCTTGTTATAAACCTCTCCATTGACTTGTCCTGGTCCACACCACATCAAATTAGAAAGGACACCTCTACTTCCCCAGAATTTAAATTTTAAAGAAATGTGGCATGTCTCCAGCATTCCAGAACAACTTGAATTTAAATTTTGAATTGAGACATACAGCACGATAACAGGCCATTTCAGCGCACGAGTCCGGGCTGCCCAATTTACACTCAATTAACCTACAACTCCCAGTACGTTTCGAATGGTGGGAGGAACCAGAGCCCCCGGGGGAAACCCACACAGACACGGGGGGAACGAACAGACTCCTTACAGACACCATATAACCATTTAACAATTACAGTACGGAAACAGGTCATATCGGCCCTTCTAGTCCGCACCAATTTACGTGAAATTCCAACTAGTTCCACCTACCTGCTCCCTGCCCATAACCCTCCAACGCCCCCCGCCCCCCACATCCATGAACTCATCTAATCTCTTCTTAAATGACAGAATTGACCCTGCCACAACTACCTCTTCTGGAAGGTCATTCCACTCAGCCACCACTCTCTGAGTGAAGAAGCTTCCTCTTATACTACCTTTAAAGTTTTGCCCCTTAACCCTTAACTTATGGCCTCTTGTACCAATCTCCCCTACCCTCGGGGGAAAGAGCCTATTCACATCTACTCTGTCTATTCCCCTCATAAGTTTAAATACCCCTATAAAATCCCCCCTCAACCTTCTACGCTCCAATGAATAAAGTCCCCGTCTACTCAATCTTTCTCCATATTCTAGATACTGTGATCCAGGCAACATTTTAGTAAACCTTCTCTGCCCCCTCTCTACCTTATTGACATCCTTCCTATAATTTGGAGACCAGAACTGCACACAATACTCCAAACTGGAGCTGTGCTTACCATGCCACCCTACAGTCAAGCCTCCCTGGATCTGAGCTCAGGCCTGTGGTATTGGTTAAGTCCCTGTGACGCAGCACTAGGTTAGGGGACTGAAGATGCTGGAATTCTGGAGTATAAAACAAACCGCTGAGAAGCTCAGGGAATGGTCAACCATTTTCAGGACGGAAATGAACGTGTTGTCTTTGTGCAGGTGCTGCTTCTCTTCTTCGGCCTCATTTTCCTGTGCGTTGAAGCTGTTGCCCTACGCAGTGAGGGTCTGCCTTATTTCAGAACAGGCCAAAGGTGCCTCCAGCCTTTGGTCATCCTTCTCTCCATCCTCGTTCCAACCTTCCACTTCAGACGTCTCAGAGTGGCAGACGTGCAGCTTGACCGTTACATGAGGAACCGCCGGGGTTTCACCAGCTTCCACCATGTGGCCCTGCTGTCTGAAACAGTCACAGGCCTTGCTGCCTTGCTGCTCACCCTTCTCACTGTGCAGGTAGGCAAGCGAACCACACTTAGGCTGAGGGAGCCTGTTCACAAATGAGAGCAGAAGCTCCTCAATCAAAGGGACTGCAATCGAAAAGGCCCATGAGCCTGTGCCAGCTTTTGAAAGGTTTATGCACCCAATCTCACTCCAAGATTAATTCTCAGAGTTATACAGTGCAGAAACGGGCCTTTCAGCCCATCGTCTGTGTTGCGTTCGCACTAATCCTGCGCTGACCTATTTCAATCTCCCCACATTCCCATCAACTTCCTCCAGATTCTACCACTCACCCAGACATTGGGGGTGGCCAAATCACTTGCAAGCCCACAAGTCCCTTGGACACAGAGGAAACCAGGGGGAGCCCATACGATCGCTGAGAGAATAGCCAAACTCCAGGATTGAACCCAGGTCTCCAGTGCAATGAGACAGCAGCTCCACCAATTGTACCACCATAGGATGGGAAATACTTCCAGTTCCCTTTGGAAAGCTATTCTTGAATCTGATTATTCCAACCTTTCAGCTGTGTATCCCAGCGACTCTCTGCTTAAAATCTGCTCGCTCACCTCCGGCCTCTGCAAGTGACTTTCTCCTTATCAGAAGATTTCAAAATTTTTAACCTTTTTCTCATCTCTCAAGAGAACAACCTCTTCTTTAGCTTCACCTTGGGACCGAAGTCTTTCATTCTCTGGAAAACCATCCCTAACCCTCTCCCAAACCCATCAAAAATAGTTATACAAAATATAAATAGTTGCGAGACAAGAAAGCCAAAATTCATGCTGCTGATTTTACGAGACTCTACATGCATGTTCCTTGAAAAGGCAAACTATACTGTGATAGAGCAAGCCTTCCCTCTCAGAGATCTCAGTGTCACTCTGGTCAGCAAGATGCGAGGGGGAGCTAAGACATGAGTCCATTAGCCACAAGGAGCTCCTCGGCCACTCAACGTGTGAATGCGTACAGAGCAGAGCTAAAAGGTGGAGGAAAACGGCACTGATGTCACTTTTGATATCACTTAAACATGTTAAAGCTGCCTTTGTCAGGCAATTTAGGACTGGAGTATTGGACACAGATGTGGCCATCCAGCTCCAGGAATGGCATAATTGAGATGGAAAAGGTGCAGAAAAGATTCACAAGGATGTTACCAGGACTGGAAGGCTTGAACTATTAGGAGAGGCTCTTTAGGTTGGGACTTTTCTCAGTATAGGAAGCTGAGGGGTGACCTTCTAGATGTTTATAAAATTATGAGGTGCGTAGATATGGTAAATAGTTGGAGCCTTTTTCCCAGGTGAGAGGAATCTGAAATGAGAGGGCAAGATTTAAGATGAAAGTAAAATATTTACAAGGGGTCCAAGCAGCACTTCCTTTACACAGAGGGTGGTGGCTGTATAAAATGAGATGCCAGAGGAAAAAGGTTCAAAGGTTTATTGTCACGTAATAATACATTAGGAATGTAATATACATGATATACTTCAGCTTTTGCCACCCTAAGGCAAAGAGTCACCGTGAACATTGACCAGCACCCCTAACAATAGGAGAAAGAGAAGCAAAAGAGAGTCCCTTCAGAGACGCTGAGTGTCCGTGGATTTGCCTCCAGCCCTCCTGCAGCCTCTGCAGCCACATATTGCCAACACAAGCTCCAATGAGATCAGGGAGCTTTCAGCTCCCAAGGACCTTTGGGTGTCCTTGTTGCCTCAGATCCCTTTAAATACTTGGTTCCTGTGAGTCAGTCTCAGGAAGTCCACTGCCTGTGTGGATCCTTTTTTTTAAATTTTTTATTTTTCACACTATAAACCATATTGACCAAAATACATACAGACATTTTTTCTCTTGAATATATACAGTCATTTTCTCCCCCTTTTCCCCCCCTCCCTTCCTCACCCCCTTTCCCATTTATTTGTTCAATCTATAAGATACATTAAACCCGTTAAACGATGTTATCACAATAAAAATAAACAAGAAATTTTACTGAGTCATTCTTTTCGTTGTCTTCTCCTTCCGTCATTTTAGGTGGTGGAAGTCCATGGTAGGATTTCTCTATTGTATTTCATGTATGGCTCCCATATTTGTTCGAATATTGTGATGTTATTTCTTAAATTATATGTTATTTTTTCTAATGGAATACATTTATTCATTTCTATTTATTTCTTGTATTCTCAAGTTGTCTTCTAATTTCCAGGTTGACATAATACATTTTTTTGCTACAGCTAGGGCTATCATAACAAATCTTTTTTGTGCTCCATCCAAATCGACTCCAAATTCTTTATTTCTTATATTACTTAGGAGGAAGATCTCTGGGTTTTTTGGTATATTGCTTTTTGTGATTTTACTTACTATCTGGTTTAGATCTTCCCAAAATTTTTTCACTTTCTCACATGTCCAAATTGCATGAATTGTTGTTCCCGTTTCCTTTTTACAGCGAAAACATCTGTCTGATACTGTTGGGTCCCATTTATTTAACTTTTGAGGTATGATGTATAGCCTGTGTATCCAGTTATATTGTATCATGCGTAACCTCGTGTTTATTGTATTTCTCATAGTTCTGGAGCATAGCTTTTCCCATGTTTCATTCTTTATCTTTATGTTTAGATCTTGTTCCCATTTTTGTTTAGGTTTACTGTTTGTTTCCTCGTTCTCCTTTTCTTGCAGTTTGATGTACATGTTTGTTATAAATTTTTTAATTATCATTGTGTCTGTAATTACATTTTCAAAATTGCTTCCTTCTGGTAACCTCAGACTGCTTCCCAATTTGTCCTTCAAGTAGGTTTTCAGTTGGTGGTATGCAAACATTGTATCATGAGTTATATTATATTTATCCTTCATTTGTCAAAGGATAATAATTTATTTCCTGAAAAACAATTTTCTATTCTTTTGATCCCTTTTTTCTCCCATTCTCTGAAGGAAAGGTTATCTATTGTGAAAGGGATTAGTTGATTTTGCGTCAATATTAGTTTTGCTAGTTGATAATTTGTTTTATTCCTTTCTACGTGAATCTTCTTCTAAATGTTGAGCAGATGATGCAATACCGGTGAATTCCTACGTTGCACCAATTTTTCATCCCATTTATATAGTATATGTTCAGGTATTTTCTCCCCTATTTTATCTAGTTCTAATCTGGTCCAATCTGGTTTTTCCCTTGTTTGATAAAAATCTGATAGGTATCTTAATTGTGCGGCTCTATAATAATTCTTAAAGTTTGGTAGTTGTAAGCCTCCTTGTTTGTACCATTCTGTTAATTTATCTAGTGCTATCCTCAGTTTCCCCCCTTTCCATAAGAATTTCCTTATTATTTTCTTTACCTCCTTGAAGAATTTCTCTGTTAGGTGAATTGGTAATGACTGAAATAGGTATTGTATCCTTGGGGAAATGTTCATTTTAATACAGTTTATCCTTCCTATCAGTGTTAGTGGTAAGTTTTTCCAATGCTCTAAGTCATCTTGTAATTTTTTCATTAATGGATGATAATTGAGTTTATATAGATGGCCGAGATTTTTATTTAGTTGTATACCTAGGTATCGCATTGCTTGTGTTTGCCATCTAAATGGTGATTCTTTCTTAAACTTTGAGAAATCCGCATTATTCATTGGCATTGCTTCGCCTGTGTGGATCCTTCAAGCACAAGTTAACAACAGCCCGTTGTCCATATGGGTCCTTTAGCTGCTGGTTCACTGGCATGGTCAGTCCTGTAGGGTCGTCTCCTATGCTTCTCCTTCTCAACAGGGGTGGAGGGTGCTCTCCCCATTACTGGTGCTCTGCACTGGTCCACTGCTTCCCTGGAGTTTGCAACCCCTCGTGATCCACAGCCCAGCAAAAGCTCTGCATCTTGACGACAGATCTGCTGTTGCTGGATTTTGTTTTTAAAAGAAAACACTTTTATCAGGCCAGTACAGTGCCATCGACATTAGGCCCAGGCAATAGGACCCTGCAGAACAGCGCTGACTCTGTTCCTCGCTATCCCGGGTCCGCACCAGTGGCAGTACTGCCTTTACAGCAGATTTTAAGGAATAGAAATTGACCAAACCTGAATAAAATTTTAGTGTACAGTTTTGGTCACCGCACTATGGGAAGAATGTGGTAGCAATAGAGAGAGTGCAGATGAGACTCACCAACATGTTGTTTTGGAATGAAGGGCCATAATTAAAAGGAGAGATTGGATTGGCTGGGTTTATTCCCACTGAGTTTCAGGAGGCTGAAGGGTGACCTTATTTAGGGTGATAATATCATTAGGGATACAGATGGGATAGGTAGTCAGTGTCAAGGTCAAGTTTATTATCATCTGACTATACATATATTATCCAACAAAATTGCATTTCTCTGGACCACAGTGCACAAACATGGACACACAATACTCACTATATCATAACCACATGTATAAAGATATAATTTTGAATAATATTTTTTATGTGTGTATATGTATGCATGTGTGTATCAATGTGTATATTTATGTATGTGTGTCTATAAGTATGTATATTTATATATGCTTTTATATGTATGTATATGTTTGTATGTGTATGTATGTATGTGTATATATGTATGTGTGTATATGTGTGTGTGTATATATATGTATGAATATGTGTGCATATGTGTGTAGATATGTATGTATATGTGTGTATATCTATGTGTGTGTATGTATGTATGTATGTGGTATATGTTTGCAAATATGCCTTTACTAAGAAACCTGTGTTCGCTTTTAAAAAAGGATTTTCGCTTTTATGAAAAAATGTGGCAAAAGCAACGAGCCATTATAGAGGTTGCGCAAGCAGCCGAGCAGCTCTTTCTCTCTCTCCTACATCCCAGTCTCCTGTACCTCCCACCACCCCAACCTCCAAAGACTCGGCCCAACTACACTGTGCATACATTATTTCTACTGTGTATTTATCATATCATTCCTGCTTTTAATAAATGTTAATTTTAGGTTTTGCATGTTATTTGGTATGATTTGGTGGGCTATCTTTTGGGTCTGGGAACAGTCAAAAGTTTTTCCCATAGAAATCAATGGTAATTGCTGCTTTGCTTAGAAAGAGAGAAAGAGAGATTTGGTTTCAGGATATTTGGTTCATCAATGTCGCAGCCTGTGGGAAGAAGCTATTTCCAGCCTGACGCTCCTGATTTTGATGCTCCTGTGTCTCCTTCTTGATCGTAGTGAAGGGTCTTTTATAATTCTTTGAGCCCTATTTCAGCAATGCTCCTGGTAAATGTCACTGACAGAGGAAAAGGAGACCCCCAGTGATCTTCTTGGCCTTTTTGATAATCCTTTGTCTTGACTTCAGTCCAATGCTTTGCAGCTATCATCTCACACAATGATGCAGCCAGACAGAACATTCAATTGTGTTCCTGTAAAAAGTTGCCAAGATGGGGGCCAATAGCCTTGCCCGTTGTGGGTAAGCCTAGTCCAGAATTAGAGGGCACAGTTTTAAGATGAGAGCAGAGAAGCTTAAAAGAGATCTGAGGAGTAGATTTTGCACACAGAGGTTGGAGAATAGCTGCAATGAGCATAAATAATTTCCACATATAAAAGGCATTTGTTCAGGTACTTGGAAAGGAAAACTGTAAAGAGCAATGGCGAGAGCAGTCAAATGGGATTTGTGCAGATCGTCTTTGAGCAGGTGGACTGAGAGAGATTATTCTGTGCAGTACAATTCTGATTTGTTAGCAAAAACCCGATGCACAACTGTGGCAAAGTTTATTCAAATTGTATTGTAATAGATTTGGGTTGATCTTAGATTAATATTAAACTATATTTCTCATATATAGAAATGTCTTAGATACAATATTTTAACTCCACAATTTACTGTATTCTTAGTGAGTTGTGGGCTGGTACAGGGTCACACACAGGTCACAGCACATTAACAGAGAACCATTGTACTCAGAAGAAAGTTTATATTCAGAGTCACAGCATCTTGGGAAGACAGAGCTAATGGATTTGAAGTGGTTCTTAATTATTCAAGAACAATGGAGTGTTTGCTTTATTAAAAACTGAAATATCTAAGTACTCAATAAGAATTGTTGAAGGAAGCCACTACCACTAAAACTATATTCTGTCATATTTGAGCTACCAAAATGAACCACTTCACACTTATCTGGGTTGAACTCCATCTGCCACTTCTCAGCCCAGTTTTGCGTCCTATCAATGTCCTGCACTGTACTTGTCATTTCAAAATATATTTTATAACACCCTTAAGGATAAAGGTCTGATGTATGTCTAATCGGTTCCTTGTGCTTTCTTTACCATTCAATAAAATCATGGCTGGTCTTTGACATTTATGCTACTTTCCTGTACATTCCCCTGTTGCCCTCCATTTTGTATATACTTGGTGACTAAACCTCCACAGATCACTCGGGTAGAAATTTCTAAATATTTACCAGTGAACAAACTTCTCACCAAAGTTCTGAATTGGTGCAGACCCAACAGTGGAGACGTAGCGTTGCTCCGAAGGTTTAAACCACCTAGTCCTAATGCCCGCAGCTCACCATAGGCTTTAAATGGCTTGTTAAAGGAGCTGATGGTGTTTGTCAGTAAAATCCCGCAACAACAGAGGACTGTGTCCAAGATGGCAATGCCTGTGCTTGTCAGCGGCCACAAGGGGTTGCAGACATCAAGGGAGCAGTGACCAGGTGCAGGAAAATGGAGGGATATGTGTGTAAGGTAGAGAAAGTTTAATCAATGGTTCTCATCTCTCAGGCCTACCTGTCTTCCGGCCTAACATGCCAAGGTCCACCTGTGGCAATGTCTGAGCAATATTTTCAAGGCAAAGGCAACCATGCCCCACTGGCTGAGAACCACTCGATTAGATTGTTGAGTGGGTTTTACTGGTGACACCAAACCGAAGCCAGTGAGAACATTAGTCAAGCACTTAATGTGTTTCTCTTTTCTCTAGATTGTAGGACAGCTCCGTTTTTTCCGGAGGTGGTGTGTGTTTGGGAAGACATTCCAGCATATGTTCCAAGAACTGACAGCTGCCACCTTGATCTTCTTCCTACTTATCGTGGCCTATGCACTATGTGGATATGTGGTGGGTATTGGGAACCTTTACCGTACCGTGAGAGACGAAACTGCAGTACAGCAGGGCAGAGCGCAGGGTAACTTTAAGTGTTCCTCTGGAGGAATTTTATTTGAGGGAAGGTTCAGGCTGTGTTGTGAAGTCCTTGCCAAGGTGGTCAGTGACAGAAGGAAATCTGTACGTGATTCCAAACCCATTAATGTGATCGACTTTTAGTTACCCCTTCAGGGCTAACTTGGAATGGGTCATAAATGCTGGCATTGCCAGTGGCTTTAACAATCTAGG
This sequence comes from Narcine bancroftii, assembly GCF_036971445.1. Classification (NCBI taxonomy): domain Eukaryota; kingdom Metazoa; phylum Chordata; class Chondrichthyes; order Torpediniformes; family Narcinidae; genus Narcine; species Narcine bancroftii. The sequence continues at coordinate 331,240,187 of NC_091471.1, read as the reverse complement.
AATTAATTTAAAAAGATGCTAGAAACTAGTGAAGTGAAAGGCCAAGACTAATGAGGCAAAGGATCAGGGCACCCAGTGCACTACACCAGTGTTGATGGGTCAGAACACAGAACAAGAGGGCGTTGAGGTGAAGGGTGAGATGCATAGTGCAGGACTGGATGCAAAAGGTCAGGATGTGCTGTGCAGGACACCTGAAATGAGGGCCAGAAACCTAAGTGCAGGGCAGGAGACGTGACAGGACCACAGTTTGGGTCACTCATGCTTGAAATAGGATTGTACTTATTTTTGGTGCACAGAAGATGGCCGCATTTAATGCTCACAACTAACCAGGTTCAGTGTAAAATGCTTAGGCTGAAGGGTGAAGGGTGACCTTAAAATCTGTTTTAAAATGTTTGTGCATCATCACTTACAGAAATACGTGGTAAATGGGATCCAGAAAATTCCTCAGATACTGTGGTACATCTCCTAACACCACCACTCAGTATTCAGAGAGGGCATCGGCATTTAAAGACACCCTCCAGAGCAGTCTCACACTTCAGCTGCCGCAGAGAGGAAGTGGCTCAAAGAAATAAACCAATCTTGGTTAACAAGATACAAGGCGGAAGGGTCTGAAGGTGGGGAAGTAGGTGGAAAGGTGCCAGGAAACTCACCAAACCCACCCTAGGGGCTTGTGTGCAGTTGACAAATCCCCAGGGCCTGGTCAACTGCATCCTCACACCTTGTGGTGTCTAGGAAAGTGCAGATACCCTTGCAGAGATATTTACATAATCTTTGGCCTTGCATGAAGTGGTGCAAGACTGGAGATTAATGTTGAGTTGTTATTTAAAAAGAGCAGCAAAGATGTGCCAGAAATCCACAGTCTAGTGAGCCGGACTTCCACGGTTAGAAATTTAATGGAGGAGACTCTGAGGGATAGGATCTAGTGGCATTTGCACAGGCAGGGACCAATTAGAGGTAGTCAGCATGACTTTGTGAGTGAGATCTGCCTCACAGATCTGATAAATCTCTGGAAGAGATGACCAAGAGGATTGATGAGGCCAGCATACTGATGTTGCATGTAAGGGTTTTCGCAAGGACTTGGACAAGATCCCACATGGCAGGTTAAACTAGAAGGTGAAATCACTTGGGATCCAATGTGAGCCGGCCAATTGGATTCTAAACTAGCTTAGTGGAAAGATCTGGGAGGGTTGTAGTGGAAGGATACTTTTCTGATTGGAGCCCAGTGTGCCAATATGCCCAGTGTGCAGGAGTTGGTGCTGAATCTCCTGCTATTTGCCATCCAAACTGTTAATAAAGATGACAATGCAGTGAACATTAGTCCGTTTGCAGGTGACACCAAATCTGGGGGTCTATGGAGGGGTATTTAAGATTACAACAGAATCTTGATCGATTGGGAAGGCAGGCCAATGGCCAATGGAATTGAACTCTGACGTGTGAGGTGCTGTACTTTAGTATCTCAATCCAGGGCAGGATTGGCACAGTGTCAGAGAACAGAGAGACTGAGGAGTACAGGTGCATAGCTCCATGAAAATGGCAAGTGATGTGGAGAGGGTCTTGAAGACAGAATTTGGCATACTTGTCTTCATTGGGCAGGATATTGGCTGCAAAGTTTGTGGACCTCATGACACAGCTGCCCAAGGCCATTGGTGAGGCTGCACAGAGTACTGTGTGCAGTACTGGTTGCTTAGTGACAGGAGAGATGTCAGGAAGTTGGAAGGGGCACAAAGGAGATTCACCAGAATCTTGTAGGGACTGGAGGGGTTGAGTTAGACAGAGAAGTTGTATGGGTTGGGTCTTTATTCTCGAGAGTGTAGGGTGAAGGGTGACCTTGTGAAGATTTATAAAATCACTCAGGGCATGAATAAAGAGAATGCTTGCGGTCTTTATCCCAGGATTGATGATTGAGGGAAAATAGTGGTGAGGGCTCAGAGGACGGTCCAAATTTGGAACGAGCTGCTAGAGGACACTATATAAGTGGGTAGAATTACAATATTTAATATGCATTTGGACAGATATGTGGATTGGAGGGGTTTAGAATGTGATGGAACTAATACAAGCAAATGGGACTAGCCCAGAACGTCAATTTGGTCAGGCATGGATGAGTTGAGCCGAAGTACCTGGTTCTGTGCTGCTCCATCTCCACGGTTCCTTCAGGATTCAGAATTCCCACGCAATGGAAAAGTGCTGATAGAAAGTTTGCATTCTCGTGTAAGGTCTGAGTTCTTGAATTGTAATGCTCTCAAGAAATATATAGGGATGTTGCAGGAAACCACTGAAGCAATTGGAGCAAGAATTCAATCAGACACGAGTTATCTTTAGTGCAGTTGGGTAAGTAGAGTAGGATGTGAGGTCATGAGGTCATTTTATTCTCTTCTGGCTGATTATTAGTGTATTAATGCTAGTGCTAACATTTACTCGAAGTGAAGGTCATTTGGTTTCCATTGAAACTCAGACATCATCTGTGGAGAAAGTTCATTCCAATATCAAGTTGTCACTTGAGTGATGCTGCCAGCAATGAAAAGATGCAAGCATGGAGAAAGAGATTAGGACAAATGAAATTCAAGGAGGATTTGATAGATGTAATTGAACTATGAGGAATAATGGTAGAAGCAAAAGAAACACCTTTCTGTGGTTGAAGAGCCTGGAATGGAGATAAATAGAACATTAAATGTCAGAAATTATATTTGGAGGTTTGAAAGACTTGAAGAGTTATATTGGAACCAATGACCCAAGTAAGGTCACCATTTAATAAGACATAGGAGCATAATTAGGCCATTCAGCCCTTCGAGTCTGCTGTGCCATTCATAGCTGATGTATTTTACTGCCTTCTCCTGTCCTACCTTTGACACCTTAATCAAGAACCTATTGATCTCTGCTTTGGCCTCCACAGATTTACCACCCTCTGGCTCAAATTTCTTCTCGTCTCTGGTCCAAATGGACATCCTTTTACTCTGAGGCTGTGCCCACTGTTCCCAGACTCTCCCACTACCGGAAACATTTCCACATCCGCTCCTCTATATTTGATATCTTTTGATAAGACCCCCTCCCCAAAAACTTTTTTTTCTAAACTCCAGCAAGTACAGGCCCAGAACCATCAAATGCTCCTCATATAAACCCTCTCGTCCCTGGGATCATTGTCTGAAACCTTCTTCAGTCCCTCTCCAACACCAGCATATCTATCCTTAGATATGGGGCCTCAAACTGCTCACAATATTCTGGCCAACGCCTTGTGAAGCCTCAACATTACATCTTTGTTTTTATATGTTAACATTGCTTTGCCATCCTTACGACTGACTCAATCTGCAAGTTAACTTTACTGGAATCCTGCACAAAGTTCCTTTGAATCTCATCTTTTTGACTTCTCTCCCCATTTAGAAAATAGTCTACTTCTTTATTCCTTCTACCAAAGTACATGACCATACTCTTCCCATCACTGTATTCCATCTTTTGCTTATATTGTTTGACTTTATGTGTGGATGTGCATTGGCATGTTTTACACCAAGGACTGGAGAATGCTGTTTCGTCAGGTTGTATTTGTGCAATCAGATGACAATAAATTTGACTTGATTTTTTTATTGAGGGGTCGACCTGTTTTTCCACATTCCTGACAAAAGGCTCAGGCCCAAACTAGTCACTGCCTTTCTGTTCCTGTGGATGCTGTTTCTCCATCATTTTGTGTATTGCTGTACTCCATCTGCCACTTTTTTTTGCCAACCTTTCCCCCTGCAGACTCCCTACTTCTTCCTTACCACCCACCCCTCCACCTTTCTTTCTATCATATGCAAATTGTGGTGATATGTAATTACCACAGGAGTCATCCCAGTGACCTTATCTACAAAGCAGTCCAGAGCTACAGTCTAGCCTTCCAGGTTTGTCTTGCAGAGAGACAAGACCTCTTAGTGTACATATTAGTTTATTAAAGCTGTCTTATACTCGCACTGCTGGTGTAGTTGTTGTCAGTACACAAACCTGGCCACAAAGCCATCAATTCTATCATCCACATCATCTAGATACAGCATGAAAAGTAGCAGAACCAGCTTTGAGCCCTGCGGGATGTCACTAGTTATCGGCAGCCAGCCAGCCAGAAGAGGCCCTCTTTATTCCCACTCCTTGCCTTCTATCAGTCAGCCAATTTTCTCTCCATGCTAATTTTGCATGGCAGGGTTAGCATAGCAGAGAGTGCCACACTGTTACAGCGCCAGCAATCGGGATTTGAATCCTGCACTGTCTGTAAGGAGTTTGTACATTCTCCCCATGCCTGAATGAGTTTTCGTGGGTGCTCTCGCTTCCTCCCACCTTTCAAAAAAAAAAACATATCAGTGGCATAGGTCAATCAGGTGTAAGAGAGTGGCGTGGGCTCATGGGCCGAAAGCACCTGTTACCAAGCTGTATGTCTAAGTACCTTTCCCTTAACACCATGGGCTCCTAAACATCCACTGTTCCCCTGTGTCTGTCCTGCATGCTACTTCAAATAATTCCAACAGCTTTGTTAGGCATCTCCCCTAAAGGAAGCCATGCTGACTTTGGTGTACTTTATCTTGTGGTTTGAAGTACCCTGAAACCTCATCCTTAACAGACAGAATCTTGCCAACTTCTGAAGTTAGACTAACCAGCTTATAATTTCATGCTTTTGCTTTTGAAAATATTTTTATTGAATTTAACATACATACAAAGTCTTCTCATATAACAAACAGGTCATATCATATACATTACAAATTAATATAAATGCAAATTGAAAACCTGTCCATAATTGTTTATTTTTAAACAATATTTCTTTAAAACAGCAAATTCTATCAATCTGGTAATTAACTTCATCTCTTTATCATAATATAATCCAATATAGTACTAGATAGACTATATTAAACAATCCCTTTATTTAAACAAAGGGTAAATTCTGTCTTAATTTATATGATCCATGACAACCAGATTTAAACCCATGTTTAAGTTAATCTAAAAAGATAAGTTTTTTTTTATTTCTTGCCTTTTGCATCTTTCCCTTCTTAATGAGTGGAGTAGCATTTGCAATTTTTTGTCCAATGGAACCATTCCTAACTCCAGCAATTACTGGAGGTTCACCATCTCTCCAGCTCCCTCTTTCAGAATCCTGGGGTGTAGTCCGCCTGTTCCAGGTGACTTATCCACTTCTAGCCCCTTCAGTTTCTCAGGCACCTTCTCCACAGTAATAGTGACACTCACTTCTACCCCGATGCTCTCAAATTTCTGGTGTGTCAGTGGTGTCTTCCACAATGAAGACTGATAAAAATTTGGCTATTTCTTTGTTACTTCACCACTTCTCCAGTGTCTTTTTCCGGAGGTCCAAAGTCCACTCTTGCCTCTCTTTTACTCTTTATACTGTACATCAGAAAAAAAATTAAGAGTATTTCAGTAAATGATTGATAAAATAAAAAAAATGTGAGAACTGAACAAATACATGGGACTGGGATGAATTCTGGAGGACAGCTAGATTTTCAAGATTTCAAGATTCTCAAGAGTCAAGATTCTTTCATTGTCATGTAATAAAACAGATGTAACATTACACAATGTTGCATTTAAGGCAGACAAAGATTCACAATCTGCAGAAATTGCCTGGTGGCCCTTACAATCATAGAAAAAGTGAAAGAGTTCCTTCAGTCTGCGGATTCGCCTCCAGCCGACATGATTAGGAAGCTTTCAGCGCCTAGACCCCTCGGGAGCCCCTCCCGTCCTCGGCATCCTCTCTGATCGCAGTTCCAAGATACCTGTTACCCTTTCAGCCAGTTTCAAGCTCGTCTACAGCAGTCGCAGCCTGTTCTGAGTCCTTTGACCACAGGTCGCCAGCAGACCATAGCCTGTGTGGGGTCCTCGCATTGATAACAGCTGTGTGTACTTCAGGCACAGAGCCCCTAACTGGCCTGACACAGTGGTCACCATCCTTGGAGCCACCTCCTCACCTTCTCCTCTAGAGCCCTGTGGCAGTTCTGCTTCCTTGGAGCCTGTAATGCCTCAAGGCTGCTGCTAGCATGGGTGGCGCCATCTTGTGCCCAGACCCCAGGGTTGCAGGATTTTAAAGTAAAACAGTCAGCTTCTTTAACAGGCTGTTTAAAGCCTGCATGGGGCTGTTGGTAATTGGACTGGGCAGTAGAACCCTTCAGAGGAGCACTGTGCCTCCACTCCCTGCCCTCCCAAAGTTCGCACCACCATCTTCTTCATGTTGTAATCTCCACCGTATGATTATTTTTAGAAGGAACTGCTCCAACTGTTACTCCTTGTGTTCCCTGCAGATCTTCTCTCCAGCTCTGGAAGGCTTTCAATCATTCACTCGTGCTATGCTGTCTTTGGTCGCCCTGTCCAGAGGAGCCGTGGCATTGAAGCATGCAATTCAACAATATCCTATCACTGCATCCATTTACTTCATCAGCTACCTACTGTGCCTGGTGTGGATTGTTAAAAACCTCTTCTGTGCCATCGCCATTCAGAATTACAAGCACATCAGAGCAGAAATGTATCGTCCTGCCATTGAGCCTCAAGATTACGAAATGGTTGAGTTCTTCATTAAGAGGTTCAAACTCTGGATTGGATTAGCCAAAGCAAAGGAGGTAAATATAGAAATTGGTCAGGGCCACTCTCCAGTTGCAGTGGAGTTTTAAAAGTGACCAACAACATAAAAATGCCAATGCGGTTGGGGACATCACTGATGAAGTATAAAATGGATCATATGTGGCAGGAAGGCAGTGTGTTTTTAATTGAAAGGCATCAGGAGCTGAATGTCCTTGTACACCAATTATTAATGTCAAAAACCAGTGAGCAATTAGACAAATGGTACGTTTAAAGCAAGAGGATTTGATTACAAGAGAAACGACTTCATACTGAAAGTATATAGATCCCTGATGAGGTTTGACCTGGAACATTGTACGTTGGTCTCCTTACCTTCAGAGGCTATATTGCATAGGAGATGATGCATTGAAGGTTTACCAGATTGATTCCTGGGTTGAGATTCTTTTCACTGGGGAAAGATCAAGTAGACTGGATCCACTCTCTAGAATTTAGAGAAGTGATCGCACTGAAACATACAAAATTCTTGACAGAGATGATGTTGGGATGATGTTCCCCCTCGCTGGCTAGTCTAGGAACTCAGGGTTACAAGGTTAGAATAAAAGTCCCAGAATTAAATTTTAATTCTTCTTTCCAGGCTTACTGCCTGACCTGCTAAACATATCCCACACTTTCTGTTTTCCAGTTTCTACCACGTTCTGAGATTTTTTTTTGGTTTTCATAGGATCCGCCATGTTGTTCTTGAATTGCTGAGCAAGAGAAGGTGAGCAAATTTAAGTTCTTGGGAGTCACTATCTTAGCAGATATTTCCTGCAGAAACATACTAATGGCATCATGAAGAAACCACATCAGCGCCTCTACTTCCTCAGGAGTTTGAGGAGGTTTGGTACGACACCTGGCAAATTTCTACAGACGTGTGTGCTGACCGGCTGCATCACGGTCTGGTCTGGGAACTCCAATACCCCGAAACATAAAGCCCTGCAAAAGGTATTGGACACAGCCCCGGTCATCACAGGCAAAACCCTCCCCACTATCAAAAAAATCTACAGGAAACGCTGCCATCGGAGAACAGCAGCGATCATCAAGGATCCATACCACATGCTCTGTTCTCACTGCTGCCCTCTGGAAAGAGGTCTAAGTGCCACAAGACTCGCACCACCAGGTTCAGGAACAGCTGCTACCCCTCCTCCATCAAACCCCTCAACAACAAACTCAATCAGGCGCTCATTGTTCACATTTATTTGCTTACATGTGTACAGTTTTTTTGGCACTACCCACGGGTGGTAATTCTGCCTGGTCCACTGAGGGGAAAAAAAAGTTAGGGTTGTATGTGAAGTCGTGTAGATACTCTGACAATAAATCACGTCTGAGGCATAAACTGTTCTTGCTTCTGTTTCCTTTGTTAATTTCTGTATGACTGGGAAAATTGAATTTGGATTTACTTTCTGGCAAGTGTCAGGGAGAGTCAGGGTAGTGACTGGCAGTATACAATTCACAAGTCCATGTGGTGAATGGTGCTTTCACTCAATCTATGTGCAAGCCAGTCATTCCCACCTGCTAAGGTCTGTCCAGTGCTGCTCCACTCCTGACCCTCATCAACTGCAATCAAAGTACAAATTTATTGTCAGAGTATGTACACGACACCACATATAACCCCGAGATTCTTTTTCCTGCGAGCCAGGCAGAATTTATACTTTTTGGTAGTTTAAACTGTACTCAAGAAAAAGATCATTATAAAAGAGAAATGTAAACAAAGAAAGAAATATAAACAAACTGACTGCAAATACAGGAAAAAAAAGTTCAGTAATAAATAATATGCAGTTAAGAGTTTGTTGTTGAGGAGTCTGACAGTGGAGGGGGTAGAAGCTGTTCCTGAACCTGGTGGTGTGAGCCTTGCGGCACCTGTACCTCTTTCCAAATGGTAGCAGCAAGAGAACTGAGCGTGGGCAGGGTGGTGTGGATCCTTGATGATTGCTGCTGCTCCCCAACGGCAGCGTTCCACTTAAATTTCTCGATGGTGGAGAGAGTATGCCTGTGATGAATTGGGTTGCGTCCACTCCTTTTCCAAGGCTTCCCGCTCTGGAGAATTGGTGCCACCTCACCAGGTCATGATACAGTCAGTCAGCACTCTTCGCTACACATCTGTAGACATTTCCCAAGGTTTCCAGTATCATACCGAACCTCCACAAATTCATGAGGAAGTGGTTCTCCAAGATAGTGACTCCCAGGAATTTAAATTTGCTCACCCTTTCCACCTCGGAGTCTCCAATGATCACTGGATTGTTCACCTCTGATATTCCCTTCCTATTGTCTACCATCAGTTCCTTGGTGGTTTTGGTGACATTGAATGAGAGGTTTGTATTTCACCATTCAGTCGTTTTTTTCCAATCTCCCTCGAGTATGATGACTCATCACTCACTACTGTGGTGTCATAGGCAAATTTGTATATGGTTTCTCCCCTTCATTGTCTCCATGCCACTCACCAGGCTTCCCTCTCCGATCTCATCACTGCACTCCGCTCTGTCTAACTGAAGACTTCCCCCAACCTCAGTCCATCCTGGTTGCATCTTTCTCTTTCTGACTCCAGGCTCCCTCATGCGTGACGTGGTTTTGTATTCTTTTTATTTTACCACCCACTTGTTCCAAGCCTTCTGCCACCTTTTGTATGCATTCCCATATTTTTCTCATCCCACATTCTTTTCATCTGCGTGCAAATCAACAAAATAAAATTTCCTGATCTTATGAAAACTACAGTGACTTGTCTAAAACCTCATGCATGTCTCGAACCTGTACTCCTTCAGTAAGTTATAAGGCAGATACATTCACTCCAATATTTGTCACCTATTTTTTGTCTGTGCTATTTAATATGCTCAGGAAATGGTACTCCAAGACTCCGAGGTATTTTGAAACAAGATCACTGTATCTGTTTAATTCATGAAGGTGTAAAATTTTACTGTACAGAAACAGGCCTTTGGCTGAACGTCCCCATCAACCAAGTTGTCTATTTGAGCTACTCCCATTGCCTGCATTTCTCCAATATCACTCTAAACCTTTCCTATCCATGTATCTGACTAAATGCCTTTTAAACATTGCGATCGTACCCATAACTACCAGTTCCTCTGGCAGTTCATTCCACATACCCAGCACCTTTCTATGAAGAAGGTGCCCCTCGAGTCCCTTTTAAATCTTTCCTCTCTCTCCCCCCCCCTTTAAATCTGTGCCCCCTCACAGTAGATTCCTCTGCCCTAGGAAAAAACAACATTTCAATTACTTATTTCCCCTCATAATTTATCATGCCTCAATCTCCTAGGATCCTGAAAGAGTCCCAGTCAATCTAATCTCTCCTTGTAACTAAAGCCCTGAAGTCCAGACAACTTTGTGAATCTTTTGTGCACCCTTTCCATTTTAATTACATCTTTTCTATAATTAGGTGACCAGACCTGCACACAGTTCTGCAAATACATATTCTACAATCGTAACATCTTAACTCATGCACTCGATGCCCTTACTGATGAAGGCAAGATGGCAATGCTTCTTCACCACCCTGCCTTCCTGTGCCACCACTTTCAGAGAACTTTTACCCAAGAGTCTCCCCTTTCTCCACAACATATTTACTGTATAAATCCTGTGCGGATTTGATTTGCCAAAATTCATCAGCTTGCACTCGACAAAGTTAAATTCTGAGCTAAAGAATAAAAAAGTTAAGAAAAAGTTTGACATTCCTAACTGTGGATTTTACTTATTGGCCCTAAAAAGGGGAGATGGTACCTGTTTGGTGAACATTAACAATTAATATTGGAATTAATTGCACCAATCAACCTTTGAACCCTTTGGCCTCACTAGTTTGCGATCCAGCTAAACATAGTGTGTCATTTAACCTTTGCTTTCAGCAACCTTTTATTCATTTGATTCTAGTTCCGGCACAAAGTGAAGTTTGAAGGAGTGGAGTCTCTGCCAACAGGCATTTCCCAAACTTCCAGATTTTCCCGGTTGCCATCTGCAAGCACTGAGTCCCAAGCTTCTGATTGCACCACATTGTCTGGCTCTGTGCGATCCGAGGACACGAATCTTACGGAGAGTCCGACTGCAGAGGTGCATGACATCGAAATCTATCTGGATCGATTGCTACCCAGCATCAACAGTCTCCTCGATCAGTTTGACCGTGTCAATAAAGTCACCGAAGACTTGTATCGTATTGAGACTGATTTGGAGAAATTGCAGGATAGAATTAATAAGAAGAGATGGGGACAAGGCATGAAAGCAAAGAGTACTGCTGAGAAAAGGTCCATCCCTCCATCAAGCACGCACCTCCTCTGGTTGAGGACATACAGTGCAATTTCCGAAATGACAGTCTCCAGCCACCAGCCAGGCAGAGGACTAGGTTGTGAAGTAGTCAGGTCAATTCACAAGGACCTGTCTATGGGAGACAAGCCTTGCAATGCATCCAGTCAAAAAGCCTGGCCATCTGGGCTGCCACTGTCAGCAGGCATTGGCCAGAGGTCACTACTGAGCTCAGGGCTAGCTTCAAAACCCAGACCCAGAGGTGAAGAGCAGGATCAAGGATTTGGTAGACTGCTGGCACCAGTAAAGAGGAGAGCATGGCATAATGAAAGTGCAGATTGAAGCCATCAGTGATTACACAGTGAAAGCAGAACAGTTCAGAGAATATTTAAAGACAGCATTTGGAACAGGTTCGTTGTAAAACATCCTTTCATGGACCAAAAGCAAGACCCAGCTAACAGTTTATTTTGCATAGCAGAGGGAATCCCACATTATGTAAATGACCTAGATGCAACATATTATAAACAGCATAATTAATGATAGGATTTCAGTTATTTAATAATTCTGTTCAAGTTAATAATTGTAAAAAATCTATTATGATTTAAGACCCTAAGATCATAAGGACACAGGAATAAAATTAGTCCATTTAACCCATCAAGTCTCCTGCCTTCTCCCTATAACCCTTAATTTCCATCCTGATCAAGAACATATTGACCTCCACCTTAAATATACCCAATGATGGCCTCCACAGCGTCCATGACAACAAATTCCACAATTTCTCACCTTCCAGGTGAAGAATTTCCTCCTGATCCCTGTTCTAAAAGGATGCATTTGTATTGAGCCTGGGCCCTCCTTGCATGAGGACTCCCAAATCCCTCTGCCCCTCTGATTTCTGAACTTACTTGGAAAATAGTCTATGCCTTTATTCCTTCTACAAAAGTGCACCTCTCTACACTGTACACCATCTGCCATTTCCTTGCTCAAGCCAAGTCCTGAAGACTCGGTGCTTCCTCAACACTACCTGCCACTCCTCCAATCTTTCTATCATCTACAAACTGGGCCACAAAGCAATTATTGACATGAAAAGAAGTGGCCCCAGCACTGAGTCCTGTGGAACACTACTGGTCACCAGCAGCCAACAAGAAAAGCCCCTTTTATCCCCATTCTCTGCCTCCTCCCAGTCAACCAATCTTCTGTGCATGGGCTCTCATCTTGCCGAGCAACCTCAAAGGCCTTTTGAAAATCCAGGTACTTCCTAAAAGAATTCCAACAGGTTTGTTAGACAAGATTTCCCCTTCAGGATACCATAAACCTTCGATTTATTTTGCCGTGTCTCCAAGTGCACTGAAACTTCCTCAATAACATCTTACTAACCACTGAAGTTAGGCTGGCCAGCCTATAATTTCCTGTCTTTCGTTTCCCTCCTTTCTTAAAGAGCAACATTTGCAATTTTCCAATCCAGAACCATTCCAGAATCTAGCAATTCCTGAAAGATAACTGTCAATGCCTTCTTCAGCTGCCACTTTCAAAACACTTTCATCTGGTCCAGGTGATTTATTCACCTTCAGACCTTTCAACTTTCCAAGCACCTTCTCTTTGGTAATATCAACTACACATATTTCTGCCCCTTGACTCTAATCTCTGGTACAGTGCTGGTGTCTTCCACAGTGAAGACACAAAATACATATTAGGTTTGACCTCTATTACTCTCTCCCCAGTGCAGATTTCCAGTGGTCCAATGTCCACCATCACCTCTCCTGCTCTTTATGTACTTGAAGAAACTTTTCACATCCTCTTAAATTGCTGGTTCAGTTGTCTGTTAGCTTTTAAAATCTTCCCAATCCTCTTGCTTCCCACTAATTTTTGCCATATTTTGCTTTTATGCTGTCATGGAATCCCCTTGCCAGCCAGTTGCCTCACCCTCTCCTTAAATCACTTCATCCTTAGGATAAATATGTCCTGTGCCTTCCCAATTAATCTCAGAAACTCCAGCCACTGCTGCTTTACTGTCATCCCAGCTAGTGCCCACTTCCAATCAACATTGGACAGAAGTGTGAGGTAAGAGTCCACTGGTGTACTGACGCTTCAGATTTTAGTTTCTCCCTCTCAAACTGCAGGGTGAACTCTATTATATTATGATTACTGCCTCCTAAGGGTTCCCTTACCTTCAGCTCATTACACACACCCAATTCAGAATTGCCACAAGCTGTTCTAAAAAGCATTTCTGAAGGCATTCTATAAATTTCCTCTTGGGAACCAGCACCAACCTAGTTTTCCTCAATTGACTTGCATATTGATTATTGCAACATTTGCCCTTTTTGCACACCTTTTCTATCTCCCTCTGCAGTTTGCCTGCTACATCCTGACTACAGTTTGGAAGCCTGTATACAACTCGCATCATGGTCTTTTTACCCTTACAATTTCTTAATTCTACCCCACAGGGATTCTGTATCTTCCAATCCAATGGCTCCTCTTTCCAAAGATGTGATTCCATTTTTACAAAAGAAAACCATCCCAATCCACCAGCATGCCTGCCCATCCTTCTGAGACTGTCCTTGGATGTTTAGTTCCAGCTGTGATTTTCTTTTAGTTACAACTCAGTGATGCCAACCACATCATACCTGACAATTTCTAGCTACAATTACAAATCATCAACCTTATTTCTTGTACTGCAGGCATTTAACTAGACCTTCAGTGCTCACAAGATCACAAGACCAAGGAATGGAAGCAGGCCACTAGGCTCATCGAGTCTGTTCCATAAATCTACACGAAGCTACTCTACACTAGTTCCAATTTCCAGCCTTTTCCCCATATCCCTTGATGCCCTCACTAATGAGATACAGTATTCATCTCCCATTTCAATTTTGTCCCCAAAGTACGACAAATCCTTAATCTTACAGTTACCCTATCAACTGCCTGTTATGCTCACCATGTCACTACAGGCTGCAACTACTTGTGTATCATCTGTCCTATTCATGCCCACACATTCTGGTTCCTGAGTGTGCCCCCTATCCCTACCCCCCCATGCCAGTCTTGTTTATGTGAGTACAGTACTTTGGAGTGGGTATGTGCAGGACACAGATCTTTGTACTCTTAAGATGGTCTGACTTAGTGAATTGGAGCATGCACAAGGAATTAACCATTCTTCACTGTATTCAAGATTCAGTTGCAAAGGCTAGAGAAACAACTGCAATAGTGTCGAGTAATTGGAGCTATCAGGAATGCTAAAGAGATGCAAGAAAATGCAGGTAAGTGGGCAATACTAGAACTGTGGCCAGCCAGAACAGTAATGGGGGGGGGGGGGGGGGGTGGGGGGAAGAACAGGGAACGAGGTAGAAATGCCAAGCTCTGATCTTCATCAGTTACCCGAGAACAGCCAGTGCAGGAGTCAACAGTGATGATTCACATGTAGTTCCTAGTTTTGTGTGACATACTTTTTATTTTAACTGTGAGTGAAGAATAAAAGTAAGAGGGCATGATGTTTTGTTCCCATTTTTGGCAGTCTGACTAACACAAAGTACAACAGGAAAAGGACTGCTGTGGTTGGGTGAATCATGACAGGAAATTTCCCAGCAGGTGTCATCACTGAAAATGAATGCATTTCAAAATATGCAAAATGCTTTTGACACAGACTATGCACACAAATAGTGTTTTCTCTCCCCCAATCCAATGTATTTCCAAGGAGAACATCGAAAAATGTTGAGGCACCACACAAGGACAGAATTCTAACAATAGAACTGCAATGGATTATAAAAGTGGGCATATATTTCACAAGATAAAGAAGCAGAGGTAAGCCAATCGGCCCATCGAGTCTGCTCTGCCATTCTATCATGATTTATCCTCTCACTTACCAGCCTTCTCCCCTTAACACTTGATGGCCTGACTAATCTCTGCCTTAAATAAACCCAACAACCTCACTTCCACAGCCAACTGTGCCAATAAGTTCCACAGTCCCACGACCCTCTGGCTAAAGAGATTTTTCTGCATCTCTGTTTTAAAATGGCACTCTTTGATCCTGAAGCTGTGCCCTCCTGTCCGAGACTCCCCTACCATGGGAAACAACCTTGCTGCATCTACTCTGGCCAGGACTCAGCATTTGAAATATTTCCAAGAGGTCCCCCCCCCATCCTTCTGTACTCCCAACGTACAGTCCAAGAGCCAACAAATGTTCCCCTTTTATTCTTGACATCATTCTAGTAACTCTTCTCTGAACCCTCTCCAACGCTAGCATGTCTTTTCTCAAACAAGTAGCTTAAAACAGTACACAGTACTCCAAGTGAGGTCTCACTAGTGGCCTATAGTTTCAATGTTACATCCCTACTCTTATGCTATTCCTCTAGAAATGAATGCCAACAATGCGTTCGCCTCTTCACCACTGACTAAACCTGGAGGTTGACCTTTAGGATATTCTGCACAAGGATTCCCAAGTCCCTTGGCACCAATGAATGTTTGTAGTTTGGACGTCATGGTGCCAGGCAGTCTGTAAATGTTGTGAAAACTGAATGGTTGCACTCACCTAAACAGGATCTTGTAATACCTCTCCCCAACAAAGAAAATTTTGAGCTGCAAGAGCAAAAGTTTAACTGCATCCTACAATGTTTGAAACATTACATTCACTATTGTTACATAATACAAACAAATATAACATTATATTTTGAGCAATGCTGCAAACTTAACATTGTGTAAGGCAATCAGCAATTACATTATCCTTGCCTTGAATGAGTTATTATTAAATCATATTCCTGCAGAATTAAACTCCAGTTTAACAATCATCTATTTTTTTGTTTTTCATTTTACTCAAGGACACTGAGGGATTATGGTCAGCATACACAAGTATGCATCTGAGCTGTACAGATGTAACGTCAAAATGCTGCAAAGCCAAGGGAAAATAAATCTTTCTCTATGGTAGAATAATTTTCTTGATGATCACTGAATTTCTTGGATAAGTCAGTATCATCACCACCCTTCCTTTGTAATGACATTGCTCCTGCAGTGTCATCACCAGCATCCACTGCTAAAGAAAATGGCTTTTCAAAATCAGGTGACTCAATCAGGTGACATAAAATGCCTTTCAGTTTATCAGATGCTTCCTGATAAAGTTCTGTCCAAATTCTTCAACCTTCTTCAGAATTTTAAATTTTCTCTCCATCTAAATGATAGTCTGCCCGTCTATTTCTTCCACCAGAGTGTATGACCAGATACTTTCCAACATTGTATTTCATCTGCCTCCTCTTTGCCCATCCTCTTAATCTATTCAAGTCTCTCCTCAGTACCACCCACCCTACCACATATTTTGGTAACATCTGCAAATTTAGCCACAAAGCCATCTATTCCATAATGCAAATCATTTAAATCCAACATAAAACAAAGTGGCCCCAACACCTAACCTGCGGAACACCACTGGTCTATTGGTTAATAGACCACAAGAACACGATCCCTTTACTCCCACTCAGTTTCCTGCCAATCAGCGAATGCTCTAACATGCTAATATCCTTCCTGCATTTCCAAAGGGCTCCCATCATGTTCAACAGCCTCATATGTGGCACCTTGTCGAAGTCCAAATTCACAACATCCACTGCATCTCCCCTGTCTCTCCTACTTGTGATCTCTTCCAAAATTTGCAATATGTTTGTCAGGTATGATTTTCCTTTAAGGAATTCATGCTGACGTGGACCTATTTTTTCATGCAGGTAATCCGTAACTTTATCCTTGACAATAGAGTCCAACAGTTTCCCAACCACTGACGTCAAGCTAATAGATCTGTAATTTCCTTTCTGCTGCTTCTCTCCATTCTTAAACAGTGGAGTGACACTCATGATTCTCCAGTCTTCCGGAACCATGCCAGAATCCATAGATTCCTGAAAGATCATTACCAATGCTTCCACAATCTCTGCAGCAACCTCCTTCAGAATCAGAGGGTGCATTCATCCAGTTCAGAGGCCTATCTATTCTTAGACCATTCAGCTTCCCAAGTACCTTCTCTCTCATGATCTTGACTGCACTCTCAGAGATCCTTGAGAGTCTGGTCAGCTACTAACATCCTCTACCTTGAAGACTGATCCAAAATATTCATCCAGTTCCTCTGCCATCTCTTTGTCTCCCATTGCTATTTCTCAGCGTTGTTTTCTATCAATCCGATATCTACTTTTGTATCTCTTTTACTCTTTATAAATTAAAATATATATATTTAAGTGTTTAGTGCATTAGGAGGGTGAGACTGTTAAACCTGATGCAAGTAGCAAAGAGGTGAACAAATTACAAAGCTGACACTAAGGTCATCAGAGAAATTTGGAGCTTTAGCAAGTAGGGGCAGGACAGGAATCTATAGAAATAACCAGATGTTTAGAACACACTTCATCCTGCAATTGGGGTTAAACAGTTAATGGGATACATACTGTGAGTATGAATAGGTCAACAGCTTTGCTAAGTACACAGCTATGAGGAAGGAACACTTGAAGGAAGTACTTGTTTAAATTTTAATCTCTCGTTAATCTCAAATTTCACATTTAAGATGAAATTGGACAGGTACATGGATGGGTGGGGTATGGAGGTCTATGGACTGGGTGCAGGTCAGTGGGACTAAACAGATTAATAGTTCGGCACAGACTAGAAGGGCTGAAGGGGCCTGTTTCTATGTTATAATATTCTATGGTTATTTGCTGAGAGTCATTTTGTTATCCAATTTATTGAATGAGTTCTGAAAGTTTCATACAACTGAAAAATATATGTAATGATCATACAGGAATACAAATTCAACACAAAAGAGGGATTTACATCCATTAAATGACCTGCAAACAATGCTCATTATTGCCTGTGTTCACAATAACACCTCGTGCATTACACAGGAGCAATGCCCCATTGTACAGCAGTGGAGCTTGACAAAAGCATTAAGAAGTCAATCAAGGTAATACAGTTCCTGCTTCTTTTTGGATGAAAATGGTGATTTGCCAGGTCTAGCCACTGACAGTCTCCTGATACCCACGCAACCTCAGTGTATTTACTGTGGAAATTGCATCAGGGTTCCACCAGGGTTTGAACAGAGGAGCTGGAAAGACCTTGTGAATCATCCTCTTACTGCTCCAGGAATCTTATGCAATACAGGTGTCATAGCCACAACCTTCCTAGCCATGTCATTTGGAGATGACCCTTTGGGGAAGGAGGTTGGTTGTAGCAACTGTAGTAGAACAATGCACTTTATATTTTTATATAGGTTCTGCTGACTTGCTTCATTTTACCACAGCCAGATAGGGCATCAAAGTGAATAGATATTTTACGACAGGCACCTTGGGGGCCCCAGACTAAAATGTTGCCCCACCTCGAGGTTTCTCCATCACCTCATTACCATACACAAAAATGCTGGAAAAATACAGCATCTCTTAAGAATGTTTTGGGCCTAAGCCCTTCATCACAGTATGAGCAAAAAGATACTTAGTGACCTGCTGAGATTCCTCAGCATTTTTGTGTACTGCTCTACAATCAGAGTGTCGCGACCTTTCCCGTCTGCATCTCATTATTTGTATTTTAAACTTATGCTACATCACTGCAGTTCCCAGCCACATCCTAAAATCAAAATCCCGCTGGTTCAGGAAGAATATGCTCAGACGGTTTTCAGTCCTTATTACTCAAAAGCCTCTTGAAGATTCTCTTGTATTCCTTCCAGTCGCTGCTTAGTTTCACTGTACCTGTCCTGTTTCACCCGATTCATTTGTTCAAGCAGCCACTTCTTCCTGCAATCATCCACGATCAACCAGAGTGTCATTTCCTGGAAGACATCACTGATGGAAACCTATTGAAAGAAGTCAGAGCAAAACGTGGAAACCAACACAATATTGTTAAAGTGGTACAAAGAGGAGTCACCCCTCCACTAATAGTTCACTATGGGGCACAGTTAGTGCAGCAGTTAGCGCAACGCCTGTTACAGCGCCAGCGATCGGGAGTGGGGTTTGAATCCCACACTGTCTGTAAGGAGTTTGTACGCTCTCTCCGTTTATGCATGGGTTTCCTCCCACTGATCAAAACATACCAGGGTTGTAGGTTAATAGGGTGTAACTGAACAACGTGGGCTCGTGGGCCGAAAGGGCCTATTACTGTTCTGTATGTCTAAATTTTTTAAAAACTTAATTATCCCATTAAATACTTCCAGTGTAAGTTCAGCCTAAATTAGAGGATTTAATTATCTATGCCAAGTTAGGTTGTGGAGGACTCGAATTTTTGTCTCATTCCTTGATTTGAGACAAGATTAATTAGACAGGGTTTTCACTCCTGATGTCTACTCTGTGGAAAGGAGAAGCTCCCCTCTGTCAGGGTCATTGCCTCAATCTAAAAGCTTATGGCTAAGGCTCGTGCACATAAAATGGCCTATTGCAGAAATATTCAGCAAGGACAAGAGTAGGATCAAGAAGTTCAACTTCTCAGAGACAGACCAGAAAACTAAAACGAGCTGGAAAGCTCCACATTATGATTCATATAACTGAACTAAAATTATAAACAAGGAATATATGGCATCCAAGATTTGTATACAGATTCTATCAGTGAGAGGAGCACATGCATGCCATCTAACAAATTCAACGCAGTTGGTTTGCTGGTGTGGCATGATAACATGAAAAATGTGTAGTACCTCTTCAAAATGCAGATTTCGAAACATGGCAATGCTGATTGGATTTTCCAGGCTGATTTTGGCTTGGAATTTTGTTATTCGCAGTTTAGTCACTCCTGGAAAAGGAGTAAAACAATACTGAATTAAATATCTAGCATTCAACTATCATTTGACAGGTATTTTTGGCTTTACAAAAGCATCAAGCCTCATTCGCAGTAGAAGACTAAGACCCGACCTATAGGAATTTCAGAATGGTCAGAACTTGCTCGTCAGACAAATAATTTACATGTGCAAGGAGCTGGATTCTGTTGCTGTACTTAACACCGATGTGGCTGAGAGGAAATACAGATATTCTGCAGAAAGGACCAAAGCCCTGAGTCACTTTGGAGGTGACCCATGTTGGTAGGAATGAGATCACTGGTGTTAAGGGGAGTTAAAATAATTTTATTCAAATTGAAAAGAGGTGCAGGCACAAGATAGTTAAAGATTTAAAGAATTAAAACAGAAGGCAAAAAAAATCAAGGCAGCCTAGTTGGCATAGCAGTTAGCGCAACATTATTACAGCATCCAGCATTCAAATTGGATACTGTCTGTAAGGAGTTTGTACATTCTCCCCTTGCTTGTGCGAGTTTCCTCCGGGTGCTCCAGTTTCCTCCCGCACTCCAAAAAAGTACAAGGTTGATAGGTTAATTGGTATATGTAGGTGGCAAGGGATCATGGGCTAGTAGGGGCTGTTATCGTGTTATGTGTCTAATTTTCACATTTACATGCTGAAGCAGGGTTTTAGCCCAAATGTTGACTGTCATTTCCCTCAGTGGATCCTGTCTGACCGGAGTCCCTCCAGCACTTTGTTTTTGTTTTATCCTGTGGATAGCTCAGAACTGATGGTGCACATCCTATCACAGAAAATGTGGAGTGGCTGTGGGAATGGGAGCATACATGAGGAAACATGTCCCTTTGCTTTACTTGCAGAAAGATGAGGAGTGATGGAGGTGGAGCCAGAAACAATGCTTTGTGTTGGAGAAGAGTGTGGGGTTGCTCCTGCCTTTCGGGATTTTCCGGCATTATTACAAGTTCTCATTACAGACAGATTGAACAGTACTAGATGTTCAAAGTTGTTTGAAAAGTTGTGAACCTTGAAATTTGTGGTCAATGGTCTTTGGTTTTGGGTGAAAATAATATTCTCCTGGATTTAATGAGGTTCCTGCAAAATTAATAATGAGAACTCATATTTAATATCAGCGCATGCACAAATTACTGTGGAAAATGAGTTGAGATGTAAAGGTAGTCAAGCTAGGGAACGAGAGAGAGAGAGAGAGAGAGAGAGAGAGAGAGAGAGAGTGAGTGAGTGTACACAGATGTAGAAGATGGATATGGCTCTGATAAAGATCACGGTCATGCAGATGACTAGGAAGCATCAAGAGTGAAAGGATGGGTGTCAGCTGGTCAGAACTGTAGACGTGAAGGCCTCTGATCTCATGACCTTGTTGAATGGCTGGACAAGCCAGATGGACTATTCCTGCTCCTATTTCTTATGTTGTGTTAATGTTGTCTGTACAGATCAATGGGACATGCTGGGGTATGTTTAAAATGAATAGTCATTAAAGTACAGCTTTGCAGTGAATGCATTTATCCCAGGTCATCAAAAGATCATTTCCCTCACCATCTCTCCTTCTGAACATCACATCATAAAATTGATTCTTTTCTACTCATCAATTCATCAGTCTCCTGATTCCGACATTCACATTTGCTTTCATTGAAATATAATGAATTTATTTAAAGTTTCAAGATCAGCACGATTAATGCAATGCTATTACAGCACCAGGGTTCAAATCCAGCTCTGTAAGGAGTTGGTATGTTTACCCTGTGACCTGTGTTGGTTTACTCCAGGAACTCAAGTTTCCTCCCACGTTCCAAAAACATAGGGTAGATCAATTGGGTAACAGGAGTTTCAATAACTAGAATCAGCTTCCATCATGTTGTAAATCAATCTTAAATGTTAATCAACTGTAAGGGATGAGAATAAAATTGGTGGGTGCAGATTCTTACCAAAATACATCATCAACATTGTCACTTCTTTACCAAACCCCTTTCCTCTGAAACTAGGCTCTAAAAATAAACAGAATATGTAATATTACCACGTGCAATACAGACAATATTGGCACTGGTCCAAACACCAAGTGGAGAGCAGAGTGCGCCAGTACAACTAAAATCTGTGACAGAGCATAAAGCCTATTGTTAAAACTGCCACAGCGGCCCAGAAGGGACCCTGAGGAAGATGTGAATGCTGCATCCTGACAGTTTCCAAACCATTCTCCCAGCATTAGAACAGTCAAAAAGCTGTTCTCCTGACGCAGCCCCCGGAAAGGCACCATCTCAAAATGTTTTACACAGATCAAGTGGACTCAACTAAAGGCTGAATTCAAAAACAGATGCTTGGATATTGATGCAAGTCAGTGTGCTACTACCTTTCCCAATAATGACCACAGCCTCCAGCTAAACATATTGCGGGGCCCCAATACTGCAGCAACAGCTATTGTTAGTTAACGATCTTCACAGAGCTCGCGTGGGGGTGGGGGGGCAGAAGATTGGAGTGGAGAGGAAAAAATCTATCAGCTATGACTTGAAAATTAGAGCAGATTTGAGGGGCAAAATGGCTTAATTCTGCTCCTATGTCTTCTGGTCTCATTATCTCTTCAGAATAACGCTTGACGGCTGAAGTCAGGTGTTACGGATGACAGTTCACTGTGAGAATTTAACCAAGTATACAATTGAAGAATGGAAGAACATAAAACTCCAGTTTTCACAACTGGATTGGAGATCTTCAAAGAGGAACTAGAGAGGAGCTTCAAGGTCTTCTAGACTCAAGCTCAGATACTCATTTGCCTGCCAACAATTTCTACCACTGTAGACAAATCCAATATTTATTTCGTTCACCTTATCCCCACAACTGAGCACTATTTTTTTTCCCCTTCCAGTTATGCACCCACAAATGCTGGTGGAGATTCACTGATGCCCTTTTCTTTGCAGAGATGCCATGGAATTGCTTGCATCAGGAACTTTCATGAAAGAGGCATTGCGAACTATTATTAAAGTGGATTAACGGTCAGACGTTCTAGTAACAATCTGCTAATTGTTAATGAAACTCTCCACCACTGAAAAGTAAAGATTAACTGGAGTTTTATTTCCACTCATTATAATAGACAATGTGTGGTGTAAAATTATATTTTAAATGTCTTCATTCGTTCTTTTTTGTGTGCCTTATCTGATGTGCAATTACCCTCTGCATTAGACAGTTCAAATTATGCCCAAAATGTAAAAATGCCCTACATAACCAAAATCTTTGTGACATTTTAACTGGTACCCAACCTGCAATCATAACTTCAATTTCAGCCACTGTGAGGTCTTCAGGATCCGTAAAGAACAGATTCACATCTCCCACCATGCAATCCTCTTCTGTGCATAAACCACTCTCCCATTTCATCTTGTCCAACACAATGAAGGTACATTCTGTCACAAAACAAATGAAGAGCATCAGTTCACATACTCTAAAAATTGTGCTCACATTTGCTTTTTTATTCATGCTTACCATAAACCATAAATTTGTGCATAAACTGACAAGATCAGACTTTACCTGAAGGATCACAGCAGTAAGTACACAATAGCCAGCAAATTTTAACCTACACATTTGTTGTTTACTCAATGCTAATTGCAAACTGTTAGCACCATTTCCCTGATATAGACCATAGCCCATGGTGGCTACAGATGGACTCACATTAATTACACATTTCTTGTATCGTTTCAACTGGGACTGCTGGTGTAGGGAGTTATAGACTGCACTGTCATCTCCATTGGCAAAAGTGAAATCAAACCCAGAATAAAAGTCTGGCACCACTCCCTCAGTGTGTTTCTAACAAAACCACAGAACTGAAAAACTGATCCAAAGTTGGAATGTGTAATAATATATTGGAGAAGAAAATACAGAATCTTCCTGATTTGGGCCTGAGATAGCGTACACCAGAACAGACCTGATGTGCCTAATGTTGACCCAAAACCTCATCATATAGGGCTGTTTTGGTAATTCCACAAAAAGACAATTTTTGATCAGAGAAAATCTAATCGCTCTCTTTTGACATTTAAATAACAAGCATTAAAGCTATCCGCATTTCAGAGACCATTAACAACTAAAGACATAATTGGACCAGGCAGTTGCTACAAGCAGGTCAGAAACTGGGCATCCTGCGGCGTAACCATCAGATTCTCGGAGCATTTTTACATCTACAGGGCCCAAACCAGGAGCCCAGTTGAATGCTCACCATTTGTCTGGATAAGTGCAGCTCCAACAATTCTCAGGAAGCTCAACGGTGATCAGCTAGTTCGAATGACATCTCATTCACCACAGAGGTATCCATTTCTTAAACCCACTCAGGAAGAATTTAAGTTTTTAAAGTTAATTTATCACAAAAAAAACACCCAGAACAATGAGAAGGGTTTATCTGCGAACAAGCCAACATGATATCTCCAGCATGATATACAACCATTGTACAGGATTACAATGTCAAGGAAGATCAATTACCGCCAGACAAGGGTTAGGAGCACTGCTATTAGATTCATTTAGAAGCCTCATGCTGTCGGACAGAAACTATCTTTAAGCCTGTAGGTGTGTGCTTTCACTCTTAATCTTTCTCCCCCAATTGGAGGAGGTCAAATAGGTATATTGAGTGCCTTTCCTAAGGATCGGGAGATACTGATGGAGTCTGTGGAGAGGAGGGAAGTTTGCGTGACTTTCAGAGCTGTATTCAGCACCTACGTAACTTATTCTGATCTTGAGCAGAGTAGCTCCAGTACCATGCTATATCTTACTTTCAATGGTGCACCTGTAGGGGTTGTTAAAGAGCAAGTGGTCATGACCAACTTCCTCAGTCTTCTACAACAAGCATCGACGTGCTTGTCCCAGGTCAGGTCACTGGAGATATTTATTCCTAACACTTCTCTGTGGATTGTCACCTTGTCATGACGAAGAAGTTTGTGTGATAGAGAAATCCGTCTGGAGCTATGCTCCTGGTAGGACCACCCATGGCGGTAAGATCGAGGGTGAGGTCCCTGACAATCCAACCAAGACCTCAACAGTGGAAGAGATGGTGGAACTCAATGGCTGTGAAAGTTGATGAAGGTTGCAACAAGTCCATCAGCTCCAATCGTCGTGGCTTTCATGCCACTGCAACTAGTTGGTTGATTTGTGAAGTACCATACGCTTCTTGGAGGGCAACATCAAGTACATGTTAAACAAATATGTGCACAGGTGTCTTTGCTCAGTGGGCCACTTTCCAAGATTGGACTCATAAGCCACTTCAGAGCCATGATGATTCCCAACAACTCGAAGCCATCTATTGTTTCCCTACTTCACCATTAGCATGAACACAGCTGCCTTCCTGCTCAATGATCGTCTCTTTCATTTTATTGATATTGAGAAAGAGGTAATCTTGCCACCATGCCACTAGTTTTTACAATCTCTTTCCTGCACCATCTCACCATTATTTGATACCCAGCCCACTATTGTGGTGCAATAGGCAAATTTGACAGTTGTACAGTCATGGATGTAGAGCAGGGGTGTCAAACTCAAATTCACAGAGGGCCAAAATTAAAAACTTGGACTAAGTCGAGGGCCGAACTAAATATTTATTGAAAATTTTCAACAACATCTGCATGTTTTCTCTTCTTTCAACATATGTAATGTTAAACTTTTTCTTATTAAAATAAATGTTTAATAATAGTTTTGGATAAACTCTTTCATTGTCATTGCCATTGGCCCATTTCCTTTAGCGTCTGAAACCGTGCACATGACGAGTCAATGAGGGATGATTAAAGCAGTGGTCTTCAAACTTTTTCTTTCCACCCACAGACCACCTTAAGCAATCCCTTACTAAACACAGAGCACCAATGGTACAGGGACGCGAGTGGAAAGAAAAAGGTTGAGAGCTGTTGTATTGTGGTAACTCCACAACTGATTAGGTTAATTGTTAGGCAAGTGGTCAGAGAAGGACCCCCCCCACCCCAAGAAAGGCTTAAATCACAGGAACAAAATAAGCTTCTGTCTCACTGCTCCCAATCTTACACACAGTCCTGATGTGGAATGTGGGGTCGCAGCTCCGCGTTCACCCGAGTTCAGGTGTTGTCTGTGTGGAGTTTGTACGGTCTCCCCTTGTCTTGGACCAACAGGTCGGTCGCCTGACAAAGGCACCCGAACCCCCCGTTGAAACGCCGGCATCCGGGGCGGTGGAGGAATTGGCCGAGAAGAGCGCGTTGCTCCCACCCCCCTCTCATGGTTGGAGAGGGATTAAACTGCGATCTCACGGCACCGGGCTCGTCTCCAACAAAAGGAGCGGGAGGCAGGGTCCGCTGCGTACGGAGCGAGGGGGAAGGCATCGCCAACGAGACGTTCAGTCCGGCGTCGCTGCTGAAGCGCAGACCCAGCGAGGATGGTCCCCAACTCCAGCTGCGTCTGTGTGTCCGGGAGCCAGGCGGGCTGAGTGCGGCGCTCTGATCCCCGGGATTCGGGACTCTGAGATCCCTCCACACCTCCGGCGTCTTCATTTTCACCTTCAGTGTGCATGCGCTATACTGGCACGGCGGCCAGCGGACCAACTCTAATATATATTTAATATGATCTTGCGGGCCAAATATAATTATATCGCGGGCCAAATTTGGCCCACGGGCCAGAGTTTGACATGTGTGATGTAGAGGGAGTAGAGAACAGGGTACACATTCTTAAGGAGAGCTGGTGTGAGTGTGTTGTTATCCATCTTCGCTGATTGCAGTCTGTCCAACAGCATCCAGCTGCACAGGGAAACTTGTGACCGCCACTGCTGAGAAAGGCAACTGTAGCACATGCAGTTAGTTCACAAACCTAAGAACATAGAAAATTAGAGCAACCTTTCATCATGATCATGGCTTGGTCTCAAACCATCGTACCATCTTTCAGCATGGTCGCCACATCCAGATTACTGCACATGAACTGCAATGATTCAAGGAATGTGGCTCACAAGCCCACAAAGCAATTAGCTTTGAGCAATAAATGTAGGCCTTGCCATCAGCAAGCATGTCCAGGATAGAAAAAGTTTATGAAATGGAAGCATAGCAATTCCATAGCATCAGCATTCCTCAAATTGGTCAGCCAGAACATAATTTTGTAGTGTTCTGAAAAATATGCACAGTCAGTAATAGAAAATAAAAGATGACCAAAAGGAAGCCAACTCAAGTTACTAAATCCTTACTGTCATCATCCTCCTGCCAACTTCTCTGCATCTGATACTCCTGTTCCAGGGTGAGAGGCTCTGAAGCTGTGAGTTTTAGCAACTCTTCTGATTTCATCCACTGGTGATACCTGTAACCAATGACATGTCAATCAGGTACAGAAATCAACGTGTCATCGACTACAAATAACGGTGGAGAAACATAAAAGGTGCTCTCTCCTCCCAGTCTACCATGTGCAATAATGTTATAAGCCACTGTGAATCAACAGCTTATTTTACAACAGTCCACTGAAGTAAATGTTAGTAAGAAATGTGAGAGAAGCAGGCCAATTTTCCAGCACAAATTTATGGTATAGCCTAAAATCTAGGTTACTCTCTGCCACACGAGATAAGTAAAGTAATTCTGTAAACAATGTTTAGCTTAATTCTCCACTTACAGTACCAAGAGCTAATACCCAAGCTGTGGTCACCAACAGTCTCTGCAGAGAGATTCTAAGTGCTTAGTTCCAGCTGGTGATTCTGGTTCAGAAATTACTCTGAATCTCTATCAACACGTACGTTTCTTCTGCAGAGTTTGCATGAGAATCTACCATGTAAAAACCTGAGCCCAGACAAACACAAGTGGATAAATGAAAGTAGGAGATGATGTAACCCTGCTCTCACTTTATCCTGTTTCTACCCCGGCAGGTCATAAGTGTGCACTATGAAATGAAGGATGGAGATCAAGAATTTGGTTGTGCTGTGCCAGAACAGCATCTGCTGATGTTGAGAACAAGAATGAAGGTCCCTTGACTTCATTAATGGGATGAAGGAAGAGGGGCAGTACCTTCAATTTCAACTCCATCCGCACATGCGCGACACCCAGTTATCACAGCGCACAGAACATATTAACTGGCCCCTGCCCCGGCCCATGAACACGCATTGGCCCCCTCGCTGAACAGACCGTAGGTGAGCACGGATCCTCCCCACCCCCCTTCCCCCGGGGTAGGGGGGTGGGGGGAAAGGGTTACAGCACACGAGCGCCCCCCCCCCCCCCCCCCGCGGGCCGTGGGCCGTGGGCGAGCACGGATCCTCCTGCCATCATTCCTCACCTGGGCACGTGCCGTGTGCTGTAGGGCACGAGCGCCGCCAGCTGACCCAGCAGCACGACGTCCTCGTTCAACCGCATCCCCGGCGGTCGGAAACTCGGCGAAGCATTGCGCATGCGCAGCAGGCGTCGTCACGCCCCACCCGTGCGACAACCAATTGCGCCTCCCACCTGTGAGCATGCGCAATTCTGAGACAGTGGATACAGTGGAATGGTGCACTGTATCCATTGTAAAACCAGATTTTGCCGTTGTATAAGACGGTCTGAAATATAAACATTTCACCTTAAAATGAAGGGTCGTCTTATACGAGGGGACTAAATTTCTCGTCTCAACGCCGCCGCCATCTTTCTGCCGGTTCCCACGCTATCGCGCATGCCCAGTTATTTGCGACGCCTCAGCGTTTTCCACTTGGTCCATCTGCCCGTTTGTTAGGAGCAGGCTCTGCCTAGGCTTTAAACGGCTGGTTATAGGAGACCTCAACAATGAAGACGCTGTTTACATCCGGTACCGCACGGATGGCAGTCTCTTCAATCTGAGGCGCCTGCAAGCTCACACCAAGACACAAGAGAAACTTGTCCGTGAGCTACTCTTTGCAGACGATGCCGCTTTAGTTGCCCATTCAGAGCCAGCTCTCCAGCGCATGACGTCCTGTTTTGCAGAAACTGCCAAAATGTTTGGCCTGGAAGTCAGCCTGAAGAAAACTGAGGTCCTCCATCAGCCAGCTCCCCACCATGACTACCAGCCCCCCCACATCTCCATCGGGCACACAAAACTCAAAACGGTCAACCAGTTTACCTATCTCGGCTGCACCATTTCATCAGATGCAAGGATCGACAACGAGATAGACAACAGACTCGCCAAGGCAAATAGCGCCTTTGGAAGACTACACAAAAGAGTCTGGAAAACAACCAACTGAAAAACCTCACAAAGATTAGCGTATACAGAGCCGTTGTCATACCCACACTCCTGTTCGGCTCTGAATCATGGGTCCTCTACCGGCATCACCTATGGCTCCTAGAACGCTTCCACCAGCGTTGTCTCCGCTCCATCCTCAACATTCATTGGAGCAACTTCATCACCAACATCGAAGTACTCGAGATGGCAGAGGCCGACAGCATCGAATCCACGCTGCTGAAGATCCAACTGCGCTGGGTAGGTCGCGTCTCCAGAATGGAGGACCATCACCTTCCCAAGATCGTGTTGTATGGCAAACTCTCCACTGGCCACCGAGACAGAGGTGCACCAAAGAAGAGGTACAAGGACTGCCTAAAGAAATCTTTTGGTGCCTGCCACATTTACCACTGCCAGTGGGCTGATATCGCCTCAAACCATGCACCTTGGCGCCTCACAGTTTGGCGGGCAGCAACCTCTTTTGAAGAAGACTGCAGAGCCCACCTCACTTTCAAAAGACAAAGGAGGAAAAACCCAACACCCAACCCCAACCAACCAATTTTCCCGTGCATCCGCTGCAACCGTGTCTGCCTGTCCCGCATCGGACTTGTCAGCCACAAACGAGCCTGCAGCTGACGTGGACATTACCCCTCCATAAATCTTCGTCCGCGAAGCCAAGACAAAGGATAGGAGCTGAGTGCTTTATTTTAAAATATCTTCAAAATTTAAATCTTTAAATGATCATTTAAAATATTGTGATTTGGCTTTAACAAGATCCTCTGGTCAGCGGGAAAGGCCATATAACCATATAACCCAGATTCTTTTTGGGGGGGGGGGCGTCTTATACAAAATGGTATCACTCAAAAACATTTCGGGTAGAAACTCGGGTCGTCCTATACAACAGCATATATTGTATATCTAGGGAGCATATGCAATAGAGAAATTAAACAACCATTCTCAACAATTTTGGCTGTGGACTCCTCTCCTCAAAGTTTATGGGTCTTCTTCCCAGTGGCGGATTAACCATTAGGCTGATGCCTAGGGGTCCAGAGGGTCATAACCACGGGCACACCTTGTCAATATGGGTGTTAAGGCTCGCGGAAGTACCGCGCTTACCTGTCAATCAGCAGCGGGAGCTCAATGCTACTGATCCCAATGTTTCCTGTCAGCGTCACTCAGGAGGTTTACTTTCTTAAACAAGACTCTCCCTTTTGTGTTATTTTGTATCAAGACTTTTTTTTTAAAGAACTTGTTATTTTTCCTTTTGTAACTAACAGACTTTTCAAATTATTCAGGGCTAGCATACGGCTTCTGTAGGATTAAGTTTTGTTTCATTTTAATGAAGTTTTTCCTACCCTCCTCCAGCACGTACCTGGTGGATAAATTCAGGATATGTGAGGGCATCACGCCCAAAGGCTAATATATGGAACAAATTTTACTTTATTCTATTCAAATGAAGGGTAGGGCAAGGTCAGGGGGCCTTACTAAAGCTCAGCCTAGGAGCTGGGTGGTAGTTAATTGCCACTGCCTCTTCCATGTGAAGCAATCAAGTTTTGGTTTCTTCTGTACCTCTGCAGTGAAAACTCAGTATTAAGTAATATACTGTTACATTTTTATACTTTGAATTTAGACATACAGCACAGTAACAAGCCATTTCTGCCACAAGCCCTCGACCCCTAGTATGTTTTGAATGGTGGGTGGAAACCAAAACCCCCAGGGAAAACCCATGCAGACACGGGAGGATGTACCAACCCCTTACAGACAGCACAGGATTCGAACCCCAGTCCCGATCACTGACACTGTAACAACATCACGCTAAATGCTACGCCAACAGTTCCACCCCTAGCACACTAACGAGACAGGGACAAACACACACTCCCAATTCCCTGTACCAACAGAAGGGACGGCTCATGCTAAGTACTGCCAAAAAATACTACAGTCCCTCTCTAAGTGTAGTACGCACCTTACCAACGACTCCTCCAGTGAGGTTCACAGTTAAGCAACCTGGTGTAGAGCAAAGAGAACGTACAAAGCCCATGGTGGGCTTTTAAAGTATAGTAAGCTGGGGAGTCCGGCCCAGGTGATCAGTAAGTGATTTTAAGGGGCCAATGGTCGGGTGTACATTAATGGGTGGGCAGAGTCCCACCTTGATTGCCAAGTGATGAGACTTGTGACTAGATTCCAGACGGAGAGGTCGCATGACCCTTCACATTCCACATTTCCACCAAGTTCCAGACGGAGAGATCACATAACTCTCCCCAATCCACACTACACCAACCCCTTTTTACAGTTCTGGTATCGCAACACCTTCTCACCTTCTTCATCAGGACCCCCCACCACCACATTCTTGCTCCAAAACCAATCTACAAGTCCTTGCAGCAAATCCAATGACCTTTTTGACCTCTGGAGCCTGTCCTGCAACCAGAACATGTCCCTTGTCTCTTCATGGAGGTAATTGTCAGATGTAGCTATTAATTGTCTTCTGAGGGAGCTTCCTTTCTTTTCAAAGCATTTTTATTGAATATATACAAAGTCTTCTAATATAGCAAACAACAAGTACACATATACACATCACAAATTAAATCTAAATGTCACTCGATAAACCTGTTCACATTTGTTGATTTAACAATATTTCTGAAAAATAAATCTGGATAGAAACCAAGTAAATCCCTTGGTCTAAACAAAGGGTAGATTCCATCTAGTTTAATGATTTGATCGATGACAAACATAATTAACCCATATTAACAAGTTAATCTAAAAGAACGGAAAAAAAGAAACAAAAAAACCCTAAAACCAAATCTAATCTACCCTTCCCTCTAATCAAGGTTACCTTTTAGAAAAGGATCTCTGAGGGTCGGAGGGACCTTCCTAACACCTCATTTAGGAATAAGTTTAAGAGCGCTGCCCGGTTATCGTAGTCGTTACAATCTTGTCACAGCGCCAGAGGCCCGGGTTTGAATCCCGCGCTGTCTGCAAGTTTTCTCTGTGTCTGCGTGGGTTTCCTCTGGGTGCTCCCATTTCCTCTCGCCCTTCAAAAAACATGCGGCTTGCAGATTAATTAGAATATTTGGGCTCGTGGGCCGGAAGGGCCTGTTACTGCGCTGACTCTCTAAATTTATCAAAAGTAATGGAGGGCAAGGTGAGGGTGCAGGGGAAACAAATGATTGGATAGGGAGGTGCTATAGAAGTTTAAACACAATGCTGGAGAAACTCAGCAGGTCAAACAGTGTCCTTTATAGAGCAAAGATAAAAATGTATAACCAACATTTCAGTCTTCAGCCCTTCATCAAGGTGTGGAAAAATGTAGACAGGCGCCTATCGTATATTACTCCACTCACACGAGACGAGGTTAATCCTTTGGATCTTTATTTAATCTAAAATGGTTCTACTGTGTCCCACAATACAAAGCTGTTATCTAATGTCACACACATGCACGTTCCATAACACTCTTCCCCCAAAACAAAACTAAAACTAAACTAAGAATACCAACAATATAAGTCAGCGGCAACAAGTAAATTACTAAGCACGGTATTTCTCTTTTTTTTTAATTTTTTTATTTTTCACACTATAAACCATACTGACCAAAATACATACAGACATTTTTCTCCCCTTTTTCCCCCTCCCTTCCCTCCCTCCCTCACCCCCCCTTCCCATTTATTCAAAGTTCAATCTATAAGATACATTAAACCTGTTAAACAATGTCATCACTTAATAAAAATAAACAAGGAATTTTTGTCTTTTACTTTTATATACTGAGTCAGTTCATTTCGTTGTCTTCTCCTTCTGTCATTTTAGGTGGTGGAGGTCAAGCACGGTATTTCTTAATCAATCATGGGACAAAGGCCTTCAAATGTTTATGGAGGATGTTTCTTACATTCAGATCTTCTTGGCGATGGAAGACTTGGAGGACTTTTCGATTTCTCAGGAGAACCCTTTGGTCTTTCCAGGGAAACTACCGGTCTCGCAGGAAAACGTACCACAGCTAACCCTGGAGATTGGGTAGCTACCATTGGGAAGTCCGGTGGCGGATCATCACTCTCCTGTGTACCCAACGGCGAGGGTATCTCTAGAACCGGTATCGACCACCAGGGTCACTTTTTTGCCTGGGTCGTACTGAATGAGAACATTATCTTTAGAGGTCAGCATTTTCTTCAACCGCTTGAAAGTTTTCTCTCTTTCTGTGGTCCAACACTATTGTTGATCCTTCTTTAGTTAACCAAGTTGCACAATGTGGACATGTTGGGGACATGTTTTTGATAAACCTAAGAATGGCTGTAATTCCACTTGACTTGTTGAGCAAGGTGCCTTACGGACGGCTTCAGTACCTGCTGTGTTCATCCGGACTCCTTCGCTGTCGATTGTAAATCCCAAATATGTCACTGAGGGTACCATAAACACATATTTATCTTGACGTAGTCTGACCTTGGCTTCCTTCAGTTGGGTTAGTATTTTTTTCCAGGTTTCCCAAGTGCTCTGCGTCATCGCGACCAATAATAATAACGTTGTCTCGATAATGTCCCACATTTATTCCATGCAACAACTTAACTTATCCGCTATTGATTGAACTATCGCGATGCTGTTGATATGCCGTACGGCATTCTGGTATACATGAACAATCCTAAGTGAGTATTAATTGCCACATATTTTCTTGACTCAGAATCCAATTCACCTTGCTGATATGCTTGTGATAAATCCAATTTCATGAACTTCTTACCACCATTCAATGTTTGAACCAAGTCTTCTGTTCTGGGAATTAGATGTTGGGGTACTTGCAGAGCTTGATTAATGGTGACCTTTTTCGTCACCACAAATTCGAATGTCACCATTGGGTTTTCTAACAGGAACTATCAGGCGGCCCATTCGTTGTATTGATGTTTCTCGATGATTCCTTCGTTTTGAAGTCTGTTAAGTTCAGCTTCGATTCCCTTCTTCATCAGAAAAGGAACGTCCTTAGTTTGAAGAATTTGGGCTTGGCCTCTGATTTCGTGCTGTCTGGCCTGGACTCCTTGGATTTTCCCCAGGTCTTTTCCAAATACTTTCTGGTACTTTTGGAACACTTGCTCCAGTTTGGATTTTTGTTCTGGCTCAGTCTGTACAGTTTTTATTGTCCCAATGTCCTTCCAATCCAATTGGATTTGTGACATCCAATCTCTTCCAAACAAAGAGGGTCCCTTTGTGTCCATGATGTAAATGGGTAATCTTTTAGATGCCTATCCCTTATATTCGACGTCTACCTTGCATTTTCCCAGTACTTTGATGTTCTCTCCAGTGATTGTTTTCAACACCACGTTGTATTGTCCCACCTTGAGATTGGGTAATACTCTTGGTTTTTAAGCTCTTTGACATTAAGGACAATGCAGCCTCAGTGTCCAGTCACATCCGAAGTGGTTTGTTGTTAATGTTAACAAGATTTCCAAATTGCGGTTTGTCACGTCATTATCATGCATCATTTCCATCGCCTTGTCCTCTTCAGAGCCACTTGGGTCGTTGCTCGGACTTTGGTCAGAACCTTCCTCTTGTGTGTTTTATTTCTCGACTTCTGATTTCCCTTCTTGGGGTGATCCTCTTTTTGCTTTATTGTCCCTTTCCTTTGGGCATCTGCCCCTCTTTGTAGCATAGGGTAAATTTGACTTTTTGGAAGAAACAATTATCTGGACTGTGATGACTTTTTCCACAGCGGAAACATTCTCAGCGTTACATTTTTTTTTAATTTGATGTTCCCACTGCTCTCCTTGCATAATACCCTGGTGGCAGTTGGTCGTTTCGAAACTCAGTGCTATTACATGTAGAAGTGCTTCATGTCTTATGTTTGGCAGTGCATGAGGTCATGAATAGATAAGTCAATGTGGGAATGGTGTGTGGAATTAAAATGGTTGGCCATTGTACTACAGATAGTCCCCAACTTACAACTGTAATGGGGAGTTGTAACTCGGCTTTTGCTCATAAGTTGGGGAACAGGGACCTTAGGCTGCCACAGCGGGTGGGGGCCATTGTAATTTTAATACAAAATATAAACGTACAGTAGATTTAATGAAGATTTTTTAAAAATGTTGATCATATGTGTGAGTGGATGTAACTGGCGTAGGTCTGAAGTCGAGGACACCCTGTACAATCATCATGCCTGCAGCCTTTCGTGTTCAACAATGAACTTACAACCAGCCATTGTAAAGGAAATTAGATCTTCCTTCGCTGGATCTTCATAGGTTGTATCCCATGGTGGGAAGAGGGCAGAAGTTCAGGATTGAAGGATGGCCACTTAAAACAGAATTCATAGTCATTTCTTCACCCAGAGAGGGGTGAATCTGTGGAATTTTGTTGCCACAGGTGGTTGAGGAGGCTGGGTCATTGGGGCAGATTGATAGGTTCCTGATTAGCCAGGGCATCTAAAGTTATGGGGAGAAGGCCAGGCAGTGGGGCTGAGTGGGGAAATGGTTCAATTCATGATTAAATGGCAGGGATGACTTGATGGACCAAGTAGCCTATTTCTGCTCCTATGTCGTATGGTTTTATTGTCTTATTGCCTAATGAAATCTTTGACTTTCCTAAGAATATGTGAGGATTGAATATTCTCTGGCAATACTTCCACTGAGCAATCTGATGCAGACTGGGTTTTTTTTTCCCTAATCTAGAAATCATCTCGAAGGATGTGTGGATGAAAGTCTCAAAGTTCTGGAGGTTTGCTCGTGACTCATTCAGTGGCTGGTTGGTTACTAATTGGGTTAAACCTGGCCATACCAGCCCAGTTCCCAGAGATTGAGCACAGGATGTTATCTTTAATCTAATTCATCATCAAAACAAACTAATTGGATGTGCTGGACACTGAATGCCTTTGTTACAAGCGGTCTTGTTCATTTCTCTAAACCTAATTCGTGATATTTTTCAGGAAATAGGCATTGGTGACCTCATAATCTGTGAGACAGGTCTGATTGAAGTTCAAAATCAATGTGTAAAACCAGATCCATACCTGGTTTTTTTACATTGTACAAAGATATTCAGAGCATTTAACCATATAACCATATAACCATTGACGGAGCGGAAACAGGCCACGTTAGCCTTTCGAGTCCGCACCGGTTCACTGATTTTGTGCGCCCTCTTCAGGCATTGGTCCCGGTAGATCTTCATTCAATAACGATGGACGAATTCAATGCAGGTGGAATCAGTCGTAGAAATGTTTGTTAACAGGTCCAATCTTGACTTGGGCCTGTACCCCATCAGCATCTGCACTGAACTGCGTGTAGTAAAATCATTGAAATAGATTACAATAACAAGAATAAAATGTTCTAAAAATTTTCATTACAATAATAAATGTTGTCAAAAGTTTTGCAATTCTGTTAATCAATGAAGAACATGAACGTTGAGAGAAATTAAAGTCAAGTAAATCCATCTTATCTTTTCGTGTAAGCTTGAGAACATAGTGAATGTAAGTAGAACACACCTTTTACAGATTTACTCACAATACCACTGTGGTGAGTAGTGGGCTGTATAGAGGGGCGATGAGTCAGCATGCAGGAGGGGGATTGAACACAAGGTTTGAATGGGCACTAACAACAAGCTCTCACTCATTGTCACCTCCAAGAAGTTTGTAGACTGTAGGAAGAGAAAACTAAAAATGTATGATCCAGGACCTCCTTATGAGGTTGAGCCTCCCTCTGCAATTAGGGGAGCCCTCAGGCAGTCTGGATCGGTAACATCACTTCCAAGACCTTAACACTGAGCACGCCCCCTCCCCCCGGGGCTGCGTGCTTAGTCCACTGCTGTTCACTCTGCTGGCCCAAGACTGTGCAGCTAAACACAGTTTGGACCACAGCATCAAGTTTGCTGACGACATGACCGTGGTGGGCCTGATCAGTAAGAATGAAGAGTTAGCGTACGGAGATGAGGTGCAGTCGTTAACGGACTGGTGCAGATTCGACAACCTGCATCCCAATTTTAAAAAAACAAGAGACAGTTGTCAACTTCAGGAAGGCCGGGGGGAGGGGGAACACCACATTCCGCTGACCATTGGTTGTTGAGGTCATTAAGAGTATCAAGTTCCTTGGAGTGCACTTGGCAAGAATCTCACCTTAACACCAGCTCCTTGGCCAAGAAAGCCCAGCAGCGCCTTTACTTCCTTCAAAGGCTGAGGAAAGTCTATCTCCAACCCCCCTCCCCACCCCATCCTCACGACATTCTACAGAGTATTTATCAAGAGCATCCTGTACAACTGTATCACCACCTGGTTTGGAAGCTGTACCTCCTTGGACCGCAAGACACCGCAGAGGAGAGTGAAGTCAACGGAAAAGATAATTGGGGGCTCCCTTCACACCATGAAGGACATTTACAACACTCGATGCAGGCAAAAGGCAATAAACATTGTGAAGGACTCCACACACCCCTCATGTAAACTGTTCTCCCTTCTGCCATCTGGTAGGAGGTACTGCAGCACTCGGGTCCTTAGTCCAGATTGGGCAACAGTTTTTTTTCCCCCAAGCCATCAGGCTCCTGAACTCCCAGAACATATGTGGATAATGTACCATGGACTTTTACTGTATATGTCTTAATATTTTAATATGTGTTTAACTTCTATTCTAACATATTTATGTAAATAGGCTCCGTGGTCCTGGAGAAATGCTCTCTCGTCTTTACCGTGCGAGCATGGAATGAGCGATAAATAAGGGTGACTTGACTTGAAAGTTACCCCTGGGAGATCAGAGGTGGAGAGGGCGAGCAAATTTAAATTCCTGGAAGTCACTATCATGAAGGATCTTTCCTGGACCCATCATATTAATATCATTGTGAAGAAAGCATGTCAGCACCTCCACTTATGCAGGAGTTTTCGGAGGAAGAAAGTGACTGACTGCATCTCAGTCCTGTGTGGGGACACCAATACCCCTGAACAAAAGGCCATGGACACAGCCCAGGACATCACAGGCAAAACCCTCTTCACTATTGAGAACATCTACACGGAACACTGCCATCGGGGACCCACAGCCATCATCAAGGATCCACACCGCCCAGCACACACTCTGTTCTCGGTGCTGCCATCGGGAAAGAGGTATCGGTGCCACAGACTCGCACCCCCAGGTTCAGGAACAGCTGCTCCCCCTCCACCATCAGACCCCTCAATGACAAACTCAATCAGGGATGTATTTAAGGACTCGTATTTGTGCACTTTATTGATTACTGAATATTTTTTCTGTATTTCAGAATCAGGATTTATTGTCATGAACAAGTCTTGAAATTCGGTGTTTTGTGGCAGCGTCACAGAGCAAACATTCATATTATAACCATCTTAGAGCATTATTATAAAATAACAGTGCACAAAAAATCAAAGTAAGGCAGGAATCTGATGGCATTTGGGGAAGAAGCTGGCCTTGTGCTGCTCAGTGCTCATCTTTAGGCTCCTGTACCTTTTTCCGATGTGTCATCGGCAAATTTGTCGATGGCATTGGAATTGTGCCTGGCCACACAGTCATGGATGTATAACAAGTAGAGCAGTGGGCTAAGCACGCATCCTTGGGGTGCGCCTGTGTTGATGATCAATGAGGAGGAGACGTTTCCAATTCGTGCTGACTGTGGTCTCCAATGAGAAAGTCATGGATCCAGTTGTAGAGGGGGGTACCGAGGCCTAAAATTTGTAGCTTTTTGACCAGCACTGAAGGCCGAGCTGTAGTTGATGAAGAGCAGCCATGTTTGTGAACTGCTGTTTTCGAGGTGATCCAGAGCTGAGTGGAGAGCCAGCGATATTGCATCTGCCGTGGAGCGATTGTGACGATAAGCAAATTTCGGTGGGTCCAGATCTTTACTTTGGTACATGTTAATTCTAGCCATGACCAGCCTCGCAAAGCATTTCATCACAGTAGAAGTTAGTGCTACTGGGCAATAGTCATAGAGGCAGCTCACGCTACTCCTCTTGGGCACCATTATGATTGATGCCCTTTTGAATCAGCTGGGAACCTCTGACTGCAGCAATGAGAGGTTGAAAATGTCTGTGAACACTCCAGCTAGATTGTTGGTGCAGATTTCCAGTACCCTGTCAGGTACGTCATCAGGACCTGACGCCTTGCGAGGGTTCACCCTCTTGAATGATGTTCTGATGTCAGCCCTCAGAGACAGATATCGCAGGGTCCTCAGCCTTTTCAGGGATTCTAGTAGCCACTGTTTGGCTCTTCTCCAACCAGGCATAGAAGGTGTTCAGTCATCTATGGCGTTTGCCCTCGCTTTGTAGGCTGCAATGGCCTGCACTCCCTGCCATAGCTGGCATGTATCTGTTTCGGTCTCTAGCTCCTCCGGAAATGCCACTTTGCTTCAGAGATGGCCTTCCGCAGGTCACACCTGGATTTCTTGTAAAGATCTCAATCCCCGGCCTTAAATGCACAAACAGTTTATTTATATTTATTACTTCTTTTTGTATGCATTATCTTTTGTCCTGAGTATAATTTACAGTAGAAATTCTGCATGGCCTGTGGAAAAAAGACTCTGAGGTTTGTAAGTCATGACACGGATGTAGTCTGACAATAAATTTGAACTTTGAAAATCCCTCCCCATCCGGGTCTTCACAACTTCAAGGGCCACAGTGCCTGTACTGTGCTGTATAGTTCTATGTTCTCCCCCCCCCACCACCATGGACTCCACCTACATCTCATACTACTTAGGAAAGGCAGCTAACCTCCTGAAAGACCCACCACACCCCTGTCGCACTCTACTCTCCTCCAATCAAGGAGAAGGCCCGCCACACCCCTGTCGCACTCTCCTCTCCTCCGATCAGGGAGGTTTAAAAATGTGAAAGCATGAACCAGCCTTAAAGACAGTTTCTTCCATGCCACCATCAGGCTCCTGAATGGACCCCCATAACATGGCTGCCATGCTGCCATTGCTTTTTTTTTGCTGGTTAAAATTTTTTTTTGTTCATGGATGTGAGGGGGTTGGAGGGTTATGCTGCCCTTGCTTGATGCCAGTTGATCTTCTGTTTAATTGTAATCCTTTACTCTTTAGTCAGAGTTCAGATCACACACAATCCTGAAGTTCTTTTTCCTGCAGGTCAGCTAGAAGTTCTGCTCTTTATGCCACTGTGTGAAATGTTAGAGCTAGCCTGATAATCTGTTCACCAAAGAGCCCTTCTCACTGCACATGGCATTTAGTGATAAATTATGTACCCCAGCAAAATGCCACCATATCAAATCAACCCATTCAGGAGTATCATCAGTGATGAGACCAAGGCAGAGCATGAAGTTGAATGCCTGGTCAAGTTGCAGAGAGCTGACATGAAAGTCAAAGGCACGCTGACCAGCGGAGGGGAAATGGGCCATGTTTCTTAGCAAACTCTCTCACAAGCGTCCAGTGTTGCTCTCCTGGACATATATTTAATTCTTCAAGGAATGAGTCTCTTCCTTCAATACTGTCATTAATTTCCCATCCCTATTGACAGGAAGGTACATAATAATGTATCTTACAGTCGTATACAATTGAATTAGAAGATAGTGCATGCAAAAATAGATAAAAACCACAATTATCCAAGTTCAAAAAAGAAGGGACTGCAGTACTGCAGACAATTGTTTTGTGATGACACAGCAGTTGTCGATTCGTGTAACAAGGAGAGGTTCAAGAGCCTAAGTGCTGTCCAAAAGAAACTGTTGTTGAACCAAAGTCTTCAGGCTTCTGGACCTTCTGCCTCAAGGTGGCAGTGAGAAGAGGTTGTGACCAGGGCGACGGGGGCCCTTTATGATGTTGGCTGTGTTTTTTCAATCCTTTTTATTGGTTTTTATAATAAATACAGAACAATGAAGAAAAGGGAACGAAACAATATCACACACAAATATATATGTATATAGATAGATAGAAATATAAAACTTCAGACAGTATAAACTCAGTCCCCTCCACTACACTGGATGAAAATGTAAAAAAAAATCATTGAAAAAAAACACCAAACCTACTCTAATAAAAGCCAACAACTCACAAAAAACATCTGAGCAGCTTTTTCCTGAGGGTCCCATATATTTTGTCGCTTTTGATTCGTACAGTGAATCAAAAAATAAAGCTAAGGCTATATTCTCATCTGGAAGAGTGAGTACATCTACATTTACATCAAATTAAAGTAAGTCATAAAAGGTCACCAAATTTCACTGGTGAATCAAATACATGATATCTAATCTTTTTCCGAACTTAAACAGGACATAATAAGCAAGAACCATTGAAACACTGTTGGAAGTCTAGAGGCTCACCATTTGAATAAGATGGCTCTTCTAGCCAACAACATGGAGAAGGCCACAACCTGTTGAACAGGTATATTTTGTTGGCTGTCATGAGGCAATGCTGCACATAGATGGGAATTTGGAGCCTGTGATGGACCTGGCTACGTTTGTTGCCTTTGCAGCTTTCTGCATTCCAAGACAATCAGATTCCCAAGTCAGGCTGCAATGTAGCCAGTCAGTATACTTCCCACAATGCATTGGTAGAATAGCTTATCCAACGACATGCCAACTCTCCTCGTGCTCCTTAAAAGGTAGAAGCATCGGTGTGGCTTCTTCGCGCTTGCCTCATTGGGCTGGCTCCAGGGGAGGCCATCTGAAATATGAACTCCCAAAAGATTGAAGTTTCTAATCCTCTCCATCTCTGTCCCAACAATGCAGACAGGTGCCTCTCCCCTTCCTAAAATCAACAGTAAGTTTCTTGGTCTGATAACACTGAGACACCTTGATGAAGGGCTCAAGACCAAAATGTCGGTTCTGCATCTTTATCTTTGCTATATAAAGGACCTGCTGAGTTTCTCTAGCATTGGGTTTTTATTGTTATTGTTATTCTGGCACCACCCAACCAGATTCACAATCTCCGTTCTGTACTCTGTCTAAGCATTCTCAGTTATACCACCAACATCTGAGGTATCGCCCACCAACCTGTAGATTGAATTGGAGTAGAATAAGGACCTAAGCACACAGCCTTGGGCTGCCCCTGTGGTGATGATCAGAATGGAGGTCATTCTCACTGGCTGGGGTCAGCCGATGAGGAGGTTGAAGATACAGTGGCAGAGGGACGGACAGAGATCCAGATCCTTTCATTTGGTTGGACATTTTGCAGGTCTGATGGGGATGAACACCAAGCTGCAGTCAATAACCAACAGGCTGGGAGGAGTCACGTGATGGAGTAGTGGCCGGACGGTGAACTCCAGCCCTCTCCAGAAAAGTCGGGAAAAACAAAGAAAAACACAAAGGCACAGAAATAAAAGTTACAGAAAAGTGAGTATAAAGGTGGAAAGAAGATGGCGACAAAAAAAGAAAAATCGAAAGCAACGGTAAGAAGAGAGGAAGAGAAGACAAAGGAGGAAAAAGGTGAAGGCCTTACCTGTCCGAAGAGGCCCGCTGCGGAGAGAGAAACCCGCTCCCTCAGGTCGGTAAATAATGGAGTACAAAAATGGCTCGCAGAGCCGAGTAAAAGTGTGCGCGATGCGAATGAAAAAAAACACACTGACGGGAGGGGGGACCAGCTGGGGAGTCGATCTCCACAGCCGGCAACGACAGCTGCAGAACACCTGTAGCAAGAAGAGACCACAGAAGACAATAGAAACAAGAAAGAAGAGGAGGAAAGGGCACCAAAGAAACAACAGATGGCCAACCCAGAGGAAGAAGAAGAGGAAGAGGAAGAGTACAGAGAAATAGAAGAAGAAAAGAAAGGCAAGTTAAAGGATATACTTGCTCTTATTAAAGGATACATGGAGTCATTTAAAGAATGGCAAACACAGGAATTTGAGGATTTAAGAAAAAGAATAAACAACACAGAAGAGAAAATAAATAAAATGGAGATGACCTTAACAGAAATGGGAAAGAAAATGGACAAGATGGAAGAGCGGGCAGTAGCAGCAGAAATGGAGGTAGAAGACTTAAAAAAGAAATTGGAGAAATCTAATAAAAAAACTAAAGAGACACAAGAACTACTAGCTCAAAAAATAGATACAATGGAAAACCATAACAGAAGAAATAACATAAAGATAGTGGGCCTTAAGGAAGATGAAGAAGGCAAGAATATGAGGGAGTTTATAAAAGAGTGGATCCCTAAGACCCTAGGATGTCCAGAACTACAGCATGAAATGGAAATAGAAAGGGCACATAGAGTATTGGCCTCTAAACCACAACCACAACAAAAACCAAGATCTATTGTAGTAAAATTTCTAAGATATACTACAAGAGAAAAGGTACTGGAGAAGACAATGGAAAAAGTAAGAGAGGGCAACAAACCACTGGAGTATAAAGGGCAAAAAATCTTCATTTATCCAGATATAAGTTTTGAACTCCTAAAGAAGAGAAAAGAGTTCAATACAGCA
The DNA here is from genome assembly GCF_036971445.1 of Narcine bancroftii. Classification (NCBI taxonomy): domain Eukaryota; kingdom Metazoa; phylum Chordata; class Chondrichthyes; order Torpediniformes; family Narcinidae; genus Narcine; species Narcine bancroftii. Next base: position 331,197,254 of record NC_091471.1, on the reverse strand, counting down.
AAGGCGATTTTATGGAAGAAAGGGTATAAATTTATACTAAAGCATCCAGCGGTATTGAAAATATTTATTCCAGGACAACAAAACAGACTATTCTCGGATCCAGAAGAAGCACGAAAATTTGCAGAACAATTACAAAAATAGACTGAGGGAGGAAGACGGGTAATGAGAGTTAAAATGATCACGATTGATATGTATGTGGGTAAAGACAAAAATAGACTGAGGGATGAAGACGGGTAATGAGAGTAAAAATGATCACGATTGATATGTATGCGGGTAAAGAGGTATAAGAGTGAATAGAGACAATGAGCATACATAAATGTATCTGTACTTAGAGGAAAATATAGATAGTATAGACAAGAATTAATAAGGGAAGGTAATGGAATAGAGAGAATAAGGAGGGAATTAAAAGAGTGACCTTTGTGACATATGAAAAGTGAAATCTTTTCTGGGGGAGGCGGGGTGGGGGGAAATAGTGGTCACTGCAAAATCAGTTGACGCTTGCGAGTGGATTCGCAAATCCAAATGGAGAGGGGAGATGTGGTTGTCCGACAAGGGATAAAGGACAACTCAGGAGGTGAAGGGGAGATTGGGGATAAATAAGATAGAAATAGGAGAATAAGGAAAATGTTGGATGTTGTAGGAATGTTGTCTTATAAAGAGTTGAAAATAAGAAAACAGAAATGGAAATGGAGGAAAGGTAATGATGGAAAAACGGAAAGAGAAGATAAACAAAATATAAAAGGGCTACGCTGAACTATATGTCTTTAAATATTAATGGAATACATAACCAAATTAAAAGGAAGAAACTACTAAATTTAAATGAATAAATGTATTCCATTAGAAAAAATAACAGATAGGTTAAGAAATAATATTGAAATATTCGAGCAAGTATAGGAGCCTTACATTAAATACAATAGCGAAAACCTACCGGGGACAAACAGTACCTAAGTTGATGGAAGGAGAAGGAAAGAAAAGAATGGACTCAGTAGAATTTCTGGTGTAATTTTGTTGAATGACAACATTGTCTGACTGGCTTAATGCAACCTAGATTGTATACCTAAAATGGATGAGAGGGGGGGGTGGGGGGGTGGTTTGGGAGGAAAGTGGGGGGGGAAGAAAAAGTCACTGTATATGTGTGAAAAAGAAATAGTGTATATCATGGCTAATGTGATTTATGGTGTGAAAAATAAAAAATTTAAAAAAAAATAAAATAAAATAACCAACAGGCTGATTGAGGCTTCCTGTGCACCAGGTGATCTATAGCAGAGTGAAGGGCCAGCGAGATGATATCTGCCTGCTGTGATGATTGGTGAATTGGAGTGGGTCCTTCCTGAGATCGGAGTTGATTCACTTCACAACCATCCTTTCAAAGCATTTCATCACGGTAGATGTCAGTGCCACTGGCCAATAGCTATTGAGGCACATCACCTTAATCTTCTTGGGCACTGGTACAATGGATGTCTTTTTGAAGTAAGTGGGGACTGTTGTAGAGAGAGGTTGAAGATGTCCACAGAACATTCAGTCAGTGAGTTCCACAGTGTTATTGGTTGGAAATGAAAATGCTTCCATTCTATCACTTAAGTTCAAATATGTTGACCCAGTGATGAGGAAGAATTCCCATGTCAGAACAGTGTACGAGTTGGAAGGGAATTTGGAGTATGGCTCCCATGCTCCTACAGCCCTGGTCTTCTTGGCCAGAGAAGTCATAATTTTGGGAAATAATGCAAAGGCAATGACAAGAAGTAGCAGCACACCTTGTAAAAGGTGGAGGGGGAGCAGAATGGTTAACAAGATAGATGGTAGCTGCTTTGTCCCGGGTTCATTGAATGTTGTTGGAGCCGTAATCATCCAGGCAAGTGGACATTTTTTCCATCATATGCCTGACTTGCTTTTTTTCAATATAATTTTTTTTTTAATTTAGACACATGGTAACAAGCTCTTCTGGTCCACAAATCCATGCTGCCCAAATACACCAATTGACCTACAACCCCAGTTTGTTTATGAAGGGTGGGGGGAAACTGGTGCACGTGCAGACATGGAAAAATGTACAAACTCCTTACAGAAGTTGAGAGATGATCACAGCTGACTTCCAGAAAATTGACAGTGGGTTGATAAAATTCACCAAGGTATGTCTGTAATCTTTCTGGAAATGGTCAATCTTTGTATCTGCATGGGTTTTCTCCTGGGCCTCCGGTTTCCACCCACCATTCAAAATGTACCAGGGTTGTAGGTTAATGGGGTGTAAATTGGCCAGCATGAAAATGGCCTGTTACCGTGCTGTATGTCTAAAAAAAATCTACAGAGGTCAGGTGGAAAGTGTGCTGAGTGGCTGCATCACAGTTTGATATGGGGTTACAAATACCCCTGAGTGTAAAGCCCTCCAAAAGGAAGTGGACACAGCGCAGGACATCACAGGCAAAACTCTCCCCACTATTGAGAACATCTACAGGGAATGCTACTGTCAGAGGGCAGCAGCAATCAACAAGGATCCACACCAACCACCCAGCACACGCTCTGTTCTCACTGTTGCCATCAGGAAAGAGATATCGGTGCCACAAGACTCACACAACCATCAGACTTCTCAACAACACACACAATCAGGGACTCATTTAAGGACACTGGTGCACTTTATTGATTTTTTTATTCTCTCTGTATTGCACCGTTTGTTCACATTCATTATCCATTTAGAGTTCTTTATTTGTTTACATATGTGCATTGTGTACAGATTTTTTTTCCACTACCAATAAATGGTAATTCCACTGCACCCGCAGAAAAAAAAAATCTCAGGGTTGTATGTGGTGTCATGTATCAAATAAATAAATCTGAAATCTGAATTTGACCAACTACTTGATCATCCACAGCAGACAAAGAATTGCTGGATGAATTCAGCAGGTCAGACAGAATCCATGAGTTGAAATGGTCAGTCAATGTTTCAGGTCTAAGGACTAAGATTAAAAGAGTGAGACATGTATAAAAGGGAGAGGCCCAGAGATGTTGGGAGTGGAAAGTGGAGAGACAGGTGGATGGAGAAACAATTTGGAAGAGAAGGTAAAGAAGAGACAGAAATGTTGGCATTATGTGAGAATGAGGGGATTAGTAGGACCACTGTTGAGTCCTGGACCTCCAGCACTGCGTCAACTTGCTGGGGTGTGGCAGCTCGACCGGAGTGACTGGGGCGGGGACGGGGCTAGGGTGCCATGGTATGTAGTGCATGACCATGGGAGGGGGGTGTTATTTGGTGGGTAAACTCATCGGGGACCCCTTCACACATGAGGTCCCAGACGGAGAGAGTTTTCTTGCACACATCCAGGTAGGCCACATATGCATATTGGGAGTTTGCATGGAGGAGCTGGATCCTTCCGACCAGTGGGTCAGTTTTATGGCCCCTCACGTGCTTCCACAGCAGGACTGGCCCTGGGGATGCCAACCAGGATGGCAGGGTGGTCCCCAATGTGCACTTCCTAGGAAAGGAGAAAATTCTTTCATGAGGGATAGAGTTCGTGGTGGTACATAAAAGCGACCTGATCATGTGGAGTGCTTCGGGGAGGACCTCCTGCCAGTGAAAGAGTGGTAGTCCTCTGGGCAAGGAGGTTGGCTTTCCACATGGTGGCATTCTCCCTCTCTACCTGACTGTTCCCTCGGGGATTATAGCTTGAGGTTCTGCTGGTGACGATACCTCTGGCCAGCAGGTATTGGAGCAGCTTGTCACTCAATAAACAATGATCTCTGCTCGCTGTGGATATACGATGGGTACCCAAACAGGGTGAGCAAGTTGTGCAATGCCCTGATGACTGTGGTAGTGGTCATGTCTGGGCAGGGGATGGCAAAGGGGAAATGAGAGTACTTTTATGAGTCCAGAGGACCCCAAAACCCAGCAGCAATAGATATGCACCACGACAAAGGGATACTTAAACAAAAGTTGCTTTTAATTGTCTTTGAACATGAAAATAGAATCAAACTTTAACTTATCTCTATTGACTCACTTAACCTACTTAACCCCCTTCTAATTCGAAGTGCAGGTGTGTGTAATGTGTGTGTAAGTTCAGCAAAATTCTTTGGTTCACAGTCCAATCTCACTGGTTGCAGGCAATTCTTGTACTGTGCACAGAAGTTAATATTAATAAAGTTCACCAGGCTTTGGTGCTTAACAGGTAAATGGTTACCACTCAGAAGGGTTCTTGTTGGTTTTCAGAGAGAGTTTTTCTTGTTTCTTGTCACCACAGAGCTCCTTTCTGTTCCTCCTATTCCAAGGGAAACACCGGACAGCCAGTCCTCTCCTTTGACCAGGCCGTCTTCCAAAGCTTGCCAGCTTGTCCCTCAGGAACCGATGTCGGTGTCTCTCTCCTCTCTCTCTCTCTCTCTCTTTCTCTCTCTCTCTCTCTCTCTCCTCCTCTCTGAGAGCAAAGCCAGTTTTTTTCCTGCTCTAAGCCTGCAAAGATCACATGACTCGCCAGACAGTAAGTTCTGTTTTCCGGATCAAACTGCTACTTCCTGTTGTTACATTTGTTGCCTTTTGTAAATGACAGTTCATCATGAGTCTGAGCACTTGCAAAAGCTCCTGCAAAAATTCTGTGTTTTAAAGTGTTTGTGTGTGACCTGATCTAACAAACCTTTCCCATTTTATCTCCCAAACACCTCTATATACTCTCACAGTACTCATCGATGACTACGAGGAAATAACGTTGCAGTTGGGAGGGGGCCCTCAAAGTCCATGCTCAGGCATTTGAAAGGCCGTATGGTCTTTACACTCCACGCAGACCTGGTAGTCCCGAGACATGTCTCTGACATTCCCGATGAAGTATGGGAGATTTTGAGATTTAATGAAATGGAAAAGTCTTGTGACTCCGGGGTGGCAGAGGTCATTGTGGAGGGTTTTCAAGCGGTCTATCTTGGGACAGGGCTTCTGGGGGCTTGTTGAGCTTCCCCAACTAGTGCAAGATGTTGTAGTTATAGGTGGAGAGTTCAATCCTCTACCTCAGGATCTTGTCGTTCTTTATCTTTCCCCACTGCTTGTTAAACTGAATGTCTCAGCCTGTTGGTCTGTGAGCAGGGTAAAATGTCTGCCAGCCAGATAATGCCTCCAGTGCCACACCATCTCAACTATTGTTTGAGCCTCCTTCTTGTGAGAAACAGAAGTACCTTCACAGATTTCACTCGAGACAAAAATTGAGAACAAAGAACATTTATTGTACAACAGTGCAAAGTTGGGTGCTTCCCCTTACCATGGGAATACACACATATACTGGGGCTCACCCAACTTTTATACAGTTCATTTCAGTGTAGAGGTACCCTCCCCCCCTTAACATTCTTCTGCCTCCTGGATTGGTTTAGCATTTCTGTCTGCCTACGTGCTCTGTAAACTTGAAAGACCATGGGGTATCCTGTCTGGGTCCCATCATGTCATTGTCCTTATTCATGAATCTGCCTTTGTTCTTATTCACACATCTCAACCGCCAGGACTTACTAATTCTATATGCAGAACTTGCTAATTCTTTCTTTCACCAAAAAGACCCTTATTCTATTATACTTGGGTAACCCTTCCTCACACCTCTTATCGGAATTCATCCCTACTCAGCACTTACTTAACTTCCTCTAGTCCTAGTCTATTATTCTTTATTTCATTCATACTAACTTTACTTCCTATATTCTATTATCTCTCATAATCCACACTTTTTCTTTAGCTACGCTTAGTAAATTTTCAACTGGAAACTTCTTGGTCTTTTTCCCAGCGAGTCAGCAAACAAACTGTAATCTCAGTATCATCAGATGGAGTTTGGGAAACATACATCCTTTGGGTTGTAGTGATCTGACGAAGGGTCCGTTGAATTAAACGCTGGACACAAGTCATTAGGCAGGGAAGTATCATGATGGCTAAAGTAATGAGTCCAACTGCTATAAGGGCTGTGTGTATCCACCTCCAGTCACCAGTAAAAAGTTCAACCGCCTGACCGTTGTGACCGTTGTCATCAATCAATCTTCCACAAACACCGCCCTCAGCAGCTAACAAGTAATCGAGAGCCAGGCGGTTTTGATAAGCTGTAGCTCGTATCTGTCGTTGTTCTTCAGCCAATAAATCCAAGACCGTCACTGTCTGTTTGGTGATAATCTCCAAAACTGCCTGGAGTCTGATTAAACGGTTTAAATGCCAAACAGCTGTGGTATTCTGGAGCAGCTTGAACCATTTACAACTGGAATCCCCCTTATAGTGATGGCCTTTAGCCTTCCGAATGTATTCGTGACCCAAAGGATGATTTACAAGATGCCAAGTTGGAGGGGAGCATTTATTGTTACCTAACCTGTGAGTAGCAGCTTGTCTGCGAGCATTAGCATATATACCCCCTTTATCCCTACTCCAGGTATAGCCCTGACTAATCTTCTGCCTATCATTTTCCCACCATCTTCTTTGTACCATATTTTTACCACTCATCTCTTTAATATCTGTAGAGGCCAGGACGCCATCCCAATCCACTCCCCTAGGGCAGTTCTGTTTCCCTGGTCCATGTTGGAATCCTAAATTAAACCATACTAAATAAGGTACCCCACTATGAATACACTCTATACCTGTGCCCTGTCTGCATTCTAAAAGTAAACTTGTCCATTCCTCAAAGTAATTATCACCTCTGCTGCCCCTATTCCAGGAGGACTTAATACATTGTGTACAATTGGGTGGTTTCCCAAAAATTGGGAACCAGCAGAAAAACAATACAGCAAATAATAAAAATAACATTACAGCACTTTTTCCCGGCGTAGCGTAACTTTCAGACCAGAAGGATGCAAGACTGCACGCCAGGTGGAGGGTGTATTATCAACGTCTTTAGTTCGTGGGTTAGCTTGTTTAATGCATTGTATGTGAGTCCACCCCTTTTCTTTTGTTCACACTGGAGTGTCTGTAATCAGAAGTACACAATAAGTGCCGTCCCATATCGGTTTTAGTTTATGGTCTTGCCACGCTTTTACATATACCCAATTACGTTTAACAGAATGAATAGGATAGTCCAGGGGTGGGTTTTGAGCTAATAAACCCTTCTGTCGTAAGTCATACAGAGAAGTAGAAAGTCCCTGTAAATATTTAGATATGTACTGGTCATTAGCCTCAGGGGTAGGGGTATCAGTGTGGAATCCCATGTAAGGAAGACCAAACATCATTTCATATGGTGAGACAGCAAGGTCCTTACGAGGAGCTGTGCGAGTCCTGATTAAAGCTAAGGGTAAGCATTTAATCCAGGGGAGGCCAGTTCCCTCATGAAGTCGAGTGAGTTGATTTTTCAGGGTCTGATTCATCCGTTCAACACGGCCTGAACTCTGGGGGTGTCATGGGGTATGTGACTGCCAATCTATTCCCAGGATTTTACACACACCCTGGAATACCTGAGAGGTAAAATGTGTACCTCGATCTGAGTCAATGGGAGGAGTCACGTGATGGAGTAGTGGCCGGTCAGGGAACTCCAGCCCTCTCTGGAAAAGTTTTTAAAAACACACAAAACACAAAGGCACAAACATAAAAATTAAAACAAAGTGAAAGTAAAGGTGGGAAGAAAATGGCAGCGAAGAAAGAAAAGTCGAAAGCAACAGGAAGAAGAGAAGAAGAAAGAACGTCGGAAGAAGAAGGTGAAGGCCTTACCTGTCCGAGGAGGCCTGCCACGGAGAGAGAAGCCCGCTCCCTAAGGTCAGTTGAAGTCCCAAGCTCGGGACTACAAAAATGGCTCGCCGAGCCAAGTAAAAGTGCGCAACCGGGCATGAAAAAAAAACACTGACAGGAGGGGGGACCAGCTGAGGAGTCGATCTCCACAGCTGAGGATGACAGCTGCAACACAACAACAGGAAGAGAACATGATATAGGAAAAAGAGTGGACAAGGTGGAAGAACGAGAAACAGCCGTAGAAATGGAAGTAGAGGACTTAAAAAAGAAATTAGAAGAATCTAATAAAAAAGTTAAAGTGACACAAGAGCTGTTAGCTCAGAAGATAGATATAATGGGAAATTATAATAGAAGAAATAATATAAAGATAGTGGGCCTTAAGGAAGATGAAAAAGGCAAGAATATGAGAGAATTTATAAAAGATTGGATCCCCAGGGTCCTAGGAAGACCAGAATTACAGGAAGAAATGGAAATAGAAAGGGCACATAGAACATTAGCCCCGAAACCACAGCCACAACAAAAACCAAGATCTATTTTAGTAAAATTCTTAAGATATACAACAAGAGAAAATATATTGGAGAAAGCAATGAAGAAAATAAGAGAAGACAAAAAGCCACTGGAATACAAAGGTCAAAAAAAATTTTTCTTCCAGACATAAGTTTTGAGCTCCTGAAGAAGAGAAAGGAGTTTAATACAGCAAAAGCGATCCTATGGAAAAAAGGATATAAATTTATGCTAAAGTACCCAGCGGTACTTAAAATAGTTATTCCAGGGCAGCAAAATAGACTATTCTCGGATCCAGAGGAAGCACGAAAATTCGCAGAACAACTACAAAACAGGCAGAGAGATGAAGACATGTAACGAGAGTAAAAATGACCACAAACTATATGTATGTGTGTATATGGGTATATATATATATATATATATATGTGTGTGTGTGTGTGTGTGTGTGTGTGTGTGTGTGTGTGTGTGTGTGTGTGTGTGTGTATGTATATATGGAATCATGTACATGAGTCTATCCATATTTAAAGGAAAATATATAGAGTATAGATAAGAATTAATAAGGGAAAGAAAGGGAAGAGAGGAAGTAAGGAGGGAATTAAGAGAGTGACCTTTTATATATGAAAATTGAAATCTTTTCTGGGGGGGGAGCTGGGTGGGGAGGAGTTACAGTCACTGCGAAATCAGTTGACGCTTGCGAGTGAATTCACAAATCCAAATTGAGAGGGGAGATGTGGTTGCCCGACAAGGGATAAAGGGCAACTCAGGAAGGGGAGGGGATAGTGGGGTTAAAGAAATTTTAGATAGGAGAATAAGGAAAATGTTTGATTTTTTAGAAATGTTGTCTTATAAAGTGTTCAAAACAAGAAAGCAGAAATAGATAAGAAGGAAAGGTGATGATGAGGAAACGAAAAGGAAAGATAAACAATGTATGAAATGGCTACGTTGAACTATATGACTTTAAATATTAATGGAATACATAACCAAATCAAAAGGAAGAAACTGCTAAATTTACTGAAAAAAGAAAAAATTGATATAGCATTTGTGCAAGAAACACATTTAACTGAAATGGAGCATAAGAAATTAAAGAGAGATTGGGTAGGACATGTAACAGCAGCGTCATATAATTCAAAAGCTAGAGGAGTAGCTATATTAATCAGTAAAAATGTACCAATTAAAATAGAAGAGGAAATAATAGATCCAGCAGGGAGATATGTAATAATAAAATGTCAGATATATTCGGAGTTTTGGAATTTATTCAATGTATATTCACCTAACGAAGAAGATCAAAAATTTATGCAAGATATTTTTTTGAAGATAGCAGACACGCAAGGGAACATACTAATAGGAGGGGATTTCAACCTTAATTTGGATTCAAACATGGATAAAACTGGGAAAAAAATTAACAGAAAGAACAAAGTAACCAAATTTATAATTAAATCGATGCAACAAATGCAACTTTTGGATATATGGAGGAAACAACACCCAAAGGAAAAGGAATATTCATATTATTCGGGTAGACATAAAACATACTCAAGAATAGACCTATTCCTGTTATCAGCTCGTATGCAAGATAGAGTAAGAAAAACAGAATATAAAGCTAGAATATTATCGGACCACTCACCCCTGATATTGACAATAGAGTTAGAGGACATCCCTCCAAGAATGTATAGATGGAGGTTAAACTCCATGCTACTTAAAAGGCAGAATTTTAGAGAATTAATTGAAAGACAAATTAAAATGTACTTTGAAATAAATACGGAATCAGTGAAAGATAAGTTTATACTATGGGACGTAATGAAAGCGTTCATCAGAGGGCAAATAATAAGTTATGTAACCAAGATGAAGAAGGACTACAATCAGGAAACAGAGCAGTTGGAAAGGGAAATAGTAAATATAGAAAAAGAATTAGCAATGAAGGAAGACACAACTAAAAAAAGAGAATTGGCAGATAAAAAAAAAATATTAAACACTACAAACATATAAGGTGGAGAAGAACATAATGAAGACAAAACAGAAATATTATGAACTAGGAGAAAAAATGCACAAAATTCTAGCATGGCAGCTTAAGACAGAACAAACTAAGAGAATGGTATTGGCATCAAGGAAAAAAGACAAACAAATCACATATAATCCAACGGAGATTAATGAAAACTTCAGAGAATTCTATGAACAATTATACCAAACTGAAAACGAAGGGAAAGAAGACAAAATAGATGAATTTTTAACTAAAATTGAACTACCAAAACTACAAATAGAGGAACAAAATAAATTAACAGAACCATTTGAAATAGTAGAAATACAAGAGATAATAAAAAAAAACTACCAAATAATAAAACAGCAGGAGAGGATGGATTCCCAATAGAATACTATAAAACATTTAAAGATTTATTAATTCCTCCCCTCCTGGAAGTAATCAACCAGATTGATAAAACACAAAGCTTACGAGATTCATGTAAAACAGCAATAATTACAGTAATACAAAGACAGGGAAAGATCCACTCGCACCAGCATCATATAGACCAATATCTTTACTTAACACAGATTATAAGATAATAGCTAAACTATTAGCAAACAGATTAGCAGAGTATGTACCGAAAATGGTAAATCTAGACCAAACTGGATTTATTAAAAAAAGATGAACAACAGACAATATTTGTAAATTTATTAACTTAATTCATGCAGTAGAAGGAAATAAAGCTCCAACAGTAGCAGTTGCTTTAGATGCAGAGAAGGCCTTTGACAGAGTACAATTATTTATTCAAAGTATTACAAAAATTAAGTTTACCAGAGAAGTATATTAATTGGATTAAAGCATTATATAAGGGGCCATTGGCGAAAGTGACAGTAAATGGAGATATATCAAAGTAATTTAACTTAAGCAGATCAACAAGGCAGGGATGCCCACTATCACCCTTATTGTTCGCGTTAGCTATAGAACCACTAGCAAAATTGATAAGAACAGAAAATAAAATAAAAGGGATAAAAATAAAAGACAAGGAATATAAAACCAGTTTATTTGCAGATGACGTTATAGTATACTTAACAGAACCAGAAATATCAATAAAAGATTTACATAAGAAATTGAAGGAATATGGAGAAGTGTCGGGTTACAAGATTAACGCAAATAAAAGTGAAGCAATGCCAATGAATAATGCGGATTTCTCAAAATTTAAGAAAGAATCACCATTCAGATGGCAAATGCAAGCAATACGATACCTAGGTATACAAATAAATAAAAACCTCGGCCATCTATATAAACTCAATTATTATCCACTAATGAAAAAATTACAGGATGACTTAGAGCATTGGAAAGACTTACCACTAACACTAATAGGAAGGATAAACTGTATTAAAATGAACATTTTCCCAAGGATACAATACCTATTTCAGGCATTGCCAATACACTTGACAGAGAAATTCTTCAAGGAGTTAAAGAAAATAATAAGGACATTTTTATGGAAAGGGGGGAAACCGAGGATAGCACTAGATAAATTAACAGAATGGTATAAACAAGGAGGCTTACAACTGCCAAACTTTAAAAATTATTATAGAGCCGCACAATTAAGATACCTATCAGATTTTTATCAAACAAGGGAAAAGCCAGATTGGACTAGATTAGAACCAGATAAAATAGGGGAGAAGATACCTGAACATATATTATATAAATGGGATGAAAAATTGGTGCAACGTAGGAATTCTCCAGTATTACATCATCTGCTCAATATTTGGAAGAAGATTCATGTAGAAAGGAATAAAACAAATTACCAATTACCAAAACTAATACTGACACAAAATCAGCTAATCCCTTTTACAATAGATAACCTTTCCTTTAGAGAATGGGAGAAAAAAGGGATCAAAAGAATAGAAAATTGCTTTTCAGGAAATAAATTACTATCCTTTGAACAAATGAAAGATAAATACAATATAACTCAAGATACAGTGCTGGCATATTACCAATTGAGATCCTACTTGAAGGACAAATTAGGAAGCAGTCTGAGTTTACCAGAGGGAAGTAATTTTGAATATGTGATTACAGATACAATGATAATCAAAACATTTATAACAAATATGTATATTAAACTGCAAGAAAAGGAGAATGAGGAAACAAATGGTAAAACTAAACAAAAATGGGAACAAGATTTAAACATAAAGATAAAGAAGGAAACATGGGAGAGGTTATGCTCTGGAACGATGAGAAATACAATAAACACGAGGTTACGTATGATACAATATAACTGGATACACAGCCTATACATTACACCTCAAAAGTTAAATAAATGGGACCCAACAGTATCTGACAGATGTTTTCGCTGTAAAAAGGAAATGGGAACAACAATTCATGCAATCTGGACATGTGAGAAAGTGAAAAAATTTTGGGAAGATCTAAACCAGATATTAAATAAAATCACAAAAAGCAATATACCAAAAAACCCAGAGATCTTCCTCCTAAGTAACATAAAAAACAAAGAATTTGGAATTGATTTGGATGGTGCACAAAAAAGATTTATGATAGCCCTAGCTGTAGCAAAAAAATGTATTATGTCAACCTGGAAATTAGAAGATAACTTGAGAATACAACAATAGTATATAGAAATGAATAAATGTATTCCACTAGAAAAAATAATATATAATTTAAGAAATAATATTACAATATTTGAACAAATATGGGAGCCATACATGAAACACAATAGAGAAAACCTACCGGGGACATCTACCAACTAAAATGACAGAAGGAGAAGGAAATGAAAAGAATTGACTCAGTGGAACTTCTTGTTTATTTTTATTGAGTGACAACATTGTTTGACAGGTTTAATGTATCTTAGATTCTGAACTTTAAATGAATGGGAGGGGAGGTAGGGAGTGTGGGATGGGAAGGGGGGGGGGGAGAAAACGACACTGTATATATTTGAAAAGAAAAATGTATGTATCTTGATCAATGTGGTTTATAGTGTGAAAAATAAAAAAATTTTTAAAAAAAAGATCTGAGTCAATGGTTTGAACAATGCCATAACGCAGAATAACAGACTCTAGTAATATCCAGATAACGGTGCTAGCACGATCATTAGGGGTCAGGAAAGCCTCAACCCATCGAGTAAAATGATCCACCATCTCCAGGAGGTATTTATAAACCCCTATCTTAGGTAATTCCATGAAGTCAATCTGTAGTCATTGAAACGGGTGTACGGCTATATCGCGACCTCCAGGCACTACCTGGCGCATGACTTTCTTATTCACTCGCAGACAGATTGGGCAACCCCGAGTACTTTGCTTGGCTATGGTGTATATTCCTGAGCAATTAAAGGACCGTACAAAAACATCAACAAGTGCCTGTGTTCCCCAATGTGTCTGCTGGTGGAGCTGATCAATAATCTGACGACCCAAGGCTTTGTTCAGTACTTGGCAGTACAGACGGCAGTCCCTCTGCCGTCCACCTTAACCCGTCAGCAGTTTGACACATTCCCTGGTCTTTCATATAAACCTCCTCTTCCTGTGAAAAGATGGGAGTCTTTTGAACCTCATGTGGGGTGGGGAGTAACAGCTGCATGTCTATTTTGTCTGTGAATGCAGCCTGTTTGGCAGCTTCATCTGCCCATCTGTTCCCCTGTGCTTCAGGACTGTCAATAAGTTGATGGCCCCATACATGAACTACAGCTATCTCCTCAGGTAACATAAGAGCATCTAAGGATTGAACAATTAAGTTTTCATGGATCAACTTTTGTCCTTTCCCAGTTATCATTCCCCGCTCTTTCCAAATCTTTCCAAAGGTGTGCACTACACCAAAAGCATACTTTGAGTTGGTATAGATTGTGCCCACCTTTCCCTCTAAACCCTGGAGAGCTCTACAGAGGGCATATAATTCACAGGATTGTGCCGACCAATGACCGGGAAGATGACCGGCTTCAATCACAACTCCTTCATTCCCATCCACTACACTATACCCGCTATAACGAATGCCGTCAATGCAGCGGGAAGATCCATCAATAAACCATCTTTCACCCTCCTGTAAAGGTTCATCACTTAAATCATCTCTAATTTTTGTCTGTAAATCTATCACTTCTAAACATACATGCTCTAAATTATTGGGAAAGAATCAGAATCTGGAGAAACCAAGAAGGCAGCTGGATTCTGTTCTTTGTTTATAATCAGTGTCAAATCATCCCTATCCATAAGAATCGCTTCATACTTTAAAATTCTAGAATCAGTAAGCCACCTCCCGGCACATTGTAAGAGAATGGTGCAGACTGTGTGAGGGGTGTGAACTAACATCGGGGCACCAAACGTAATCTTTCGTCCTTCCTCGACTAAAATAGCAGTGGCTGCAATTGCTTGCACACATTCTGGCCAACCACGACAAACAGGATCTAAAATTTCTGACAGAAAGGCAACTGGTTATCTAAAGCCTGCCCTCTCTTACGTTAATACTCCCATGGCCACACCGTCTTTCACATTGGTATATAGATCAAATAGCTTATTTAGGTCGGGTAAAGCCAAAACTGGGGCACTAATAAGACGCTGTTTCACCAAGGTAAAATCTTTAATCTCCTCCTCCGTCCAGACAACAGTTTCACTCCCTAGAGTTGCAAGTTTATCATAAAGAAATTTGACCAGGCTAGAATAATTCTCAATCCAAATTCTACAGTATCCCACTAAACCAAGGAATTTTCTAATTTCTTGAGCACTCTTTGGAGGCGGGATCTGCAGAATACCACATGTTCTCTCTGGACTTATCTTCCTAATTCCTTGACTAACCAGATGACCTAAGTATTTAACTTCAGATTGAACAAATTGTAACTTTGATTCGCTCACTCTAAGACCCTTGTTCCCTAGGAAATTCGGAAATTCAACAGTGTATTGTTTAACCACATCATACGTTTTTCCCGTGATTTATAAATCATCAACATATTGTATTAATTGACAATTCTCTCTCCGAGGGGCCTCATCTAGTTCCTGTTCTAAAACTTGGCCAAACAAATTTGGGGATTCTGTAAAACCCTGGGGAAGGACCGTCCACAGGTTTTGATTTTTCCGTCCTGTAAAAGGATTCTCCCACTCAAATACAAACATGTCCCTACTGTCTATTGTCAATGGACAGGTCCAGAAGGCATCTTTGAGGTCAACTACACTAAACCACTTACTATGGGGATCAATTTTACCCATTATCATATAGGGGTTAGGTACAACCGGATAACGGGTGAGAATGATTTTGTTTAACTCCCTCAAATCCTGCACTAATCGATAGGTACCGTCTGGTTTTTGGACAGGTAAAATTGGGGTATTAAGAGGTGACATACAAGGTTCGAGTATACCACCTTTCACCAATTGGTCAATTACTGGCTGCAGCCCCTATCGGCCAGCCATAGGAATTGGATACTGTTTTCGTCTAATTACTTGGTCAGGGTCTTTTAAAGTAACTTGCAGGGGAGGAACATCTAACCCTCCTCTATTGCCTCTTTTTGCCCATACTCCAGGATTTATTAGTTCCCGATCCTCCTCTGTTAGTACATAAAATGGAACCCCGATACCTGATCCCTGTGGTCTGGCACCGATAGCCAATTGGTCTTGTAAATCTCATCCCAACAGGCAAACTCCAGCTTGGGGAACTAGTAAAATATCCTCTGTTATTATCTTTTCTCCCATTTGTATCCTTACATTCTTTAGTATAGGGACCGTAAAATCTCTTCCTCCCACTCTCGAAACCAGCACTCTCCCTTCTGTTTTAACACCCTCGGGTGGTTGTAAAATACTAGACCGGCTGCCCCAGAATCAACTAGAAAAGTCATCTTGTCACTGTGGGGTCCTATGCTTAAATTTACCAATAGTTCTCCGTGCAGCCCCACGGTGTGTATTGACTGAGAACCGTGACCCCCCTATTCATAATCTGCCTCCATCAATGCATAAGATCGCGTCTCCCTGGCTCACATTGGGCATTCCTTCTTAAAGTGCCCCTCCTTTTTACAATAATAGCAAACTAATGCTCCTGTTTCCCAATTTCTACCAGGGTCTCCGCAGGGTCCCGGGGATGGTTGTCATCCCCGGAATTCTCCTCTACCCCTGCCTCTGCTCTGGTCTCTACTTCCCCACCCCTGGCGCTCCTCCCAACGTCCAGGAGCTGGCACACAGCTCCTAACATTTCCCTGCTGTCCCTCCACAACTTCCTTGACTGCCTGGATCCAAATCTTAGCCTTTCCTTTCTGTTGATCTTCAGACCTCTGGACGTATGCCCTTTGTGCGATCTGTAAAAGCTGTGTTATTCCCTGTTCATGCCAATTCTCTGTCTTTTGTAATTTCTTCCTGATATCTGGGGCTGAATTAGTAACAAAGCCCGTCAATACCAACTGTTCACCTGCTGGGGATCCTATATCCAACCCCCCATATTGCTATATGGCCGCACGCAATCTATTCAGAAATGCAGAGGGGGTCTCCTCTGGACCTTGGGGAACCTCAAATGCCTTCTTAAAGTTCTGTCCTTTTGGAACAGACTCCTTCATTCCTTTTACTAGATTAACCCTGTACTCATCCATTTGCATGCGACCATCATTAGTAGTCTTATCCCAATTTGGGTTTACCAGGGGAAATTTAGCTTCTCCAGGTATTGCCTCTGGTCCCCCTTGGTGTTCCCTATCCCAGACTCTAATCCCTGCCTGGCGAATCATTCCACGCTCATCTAAAGTAAATAGAGTCTTAAAGATAGACATTAATTCATCCCAGGTATATATATTAGGTCCCAAAAATTGATCTAATTGTTCTGCACATCCCTGAGGGTCTTCTATCAGAGAGGTCATTTCCTTCTTAAAATTGCGCACCTCCGTACTGGTCAGAGGCACATTTACAAACCCAAGACCCCCCATATCCCCTCCCAAGGGAACCTCTCGTAAAGGTCTCATCCAGTTAATTTCTGGCTTATCCCCTCCTCTATGATGTTTATGTTCCTGCCCTCCGGGAGACAAATCAAAGGGTTTTGCCCTTCCCTTCCAAAGGTTCTGAATGACCCTCATAATCAAAGCCTCCTCCCTTTCGTGTCAATTGAGGCGGTAATCTTGTACTCTGTGAGCGGGTCATCATACCACCCCTACTTTCTTTTTCTTTCTCTAACTGTGGAGGAGGAGGTGAAGGTAAAGAAGGGTAAAGCGTAGGTGAGATGGGAAAGATAGGAGCCGGCACAGGGGGAGCATAAGGTGGAGGAAGGGAATGTAACACATCCCATCCTTGTATTTCAGGGGAAGAAGGTTCCTCATCCTTCTTGTTCTTACATTCCTTTTTGCTCAAAATCATTTGATCAAACGATCCACTGAGCCAACAGGCTGCATGTTCTCTGCTCTCGGTATTACCTCCTTGAGTTTGGTAGAGCCAAATGTTCAATGCCTGACACATCCAGTCCTCGTCGGATCCGAACTTTGGCCAATATACTGAACTCCTTTTTATCGGATTCTTAACCCATTCCTGATAGTAATACCTGACCATGGTCTGTTTATCTTTTCCACAGGTTTTCCCCGCACCCCAATCAGATAACATTAATCCTAACGGACTATGTTTAGGTATCTGATCTTCCCGTCCTTCTCCAGGACTGTTTCCCTTGCTACTTACTCCTCCCATACTAGCAGGTAAATAAATTCCTCTTACCGGGATCCAGTAGCTATTCCTAGCGCGCTTCCTTAACGTCCTCCTGTCGTTTGTTCTCAATACCTCTTCTCGGATATCACTCGCTTCATCCACTGACCAGTCACCCGCCATCCGTGAGTCCAGCTGAATCAGCCGGGGTGCACCTACCCCCGTCGTCGGGCACTCTGTCAGTGGAGGGAGTGGGATCCCGGACGAGCCCCCATTTGTGAGAAACAGAAGTACCTTCACAGAATTTGCTCGAGACAAAAATTGAGAACAAAGAACATTTATTGTACAACAATGCAAAGTTGGGTGCTTCCCCTTACCATGGGAATACACACATATACTGGGGCTCATCCAACTTTTATACAGTTCATTTCAGTGTAGAGGTACCCTCCCCCCCTTAACATTCTTCTGCCTCCTGGATTGGTTTAGCATTTCTGTCTGCCTACGTGCTCTGTAAACTTGAAAGACCATGGGGTATCCTGTCTGGGTCCCATCATGTCATTGTCCTTATTCATGAATCTGGCTTTGTTCTTATTCACACATCTCAACCCCCAGGACTTACTAATTCTATATGCAGAATTTGCTAAGTCTTTCTAAGACCTTTCTTCTATTGTACTTGCGTAACCCTTCCTCACACTCTTATCAGAATTCATCCCTACTCAGCACTTACTTAACTTCCTCTAGTCCTAGTCTATTATTCTTTATTTCATTCATACTACTTCCTATATTCTATTATCTCTCACATTCTTGATGGAGGAGTGTCGGACTTCAGGACCCTGGAGGGTATGGGCCAACTTGCCTTATTAAGGGTGGCAGTCAGGGTGAAATCAACGTGTTGCTCTCCATTTGGAATGGGGCAGATTCATCCACCACATACGTTACAACTTTAGCTCTGTCTTCTTTTATGCCACAGAAGGCTGTCCAGGCCCCACATATCAGGGGAAAGGATGTGGACATGATGAGGGTGTGGGCTTTGTCCGCATGATTGGAAGTCCAACCCCAGCAGCACTTTTGCAGGGCTTTGAGGCTGTGGGGAAGGGGGAGCTCTAGCAGGGGGCACACACATGTGGTCAGGGTCAGGGTCGGGGCCAGTGACTCCATTCTCCACAACACAGCCAAGAATCACCAGGCGGGAAGTTACATGTTGTAGGTTAGATTGAGGTGTTTGACAGTCATGGGGAATTTCTGGAGGTCATCGTCGTGATCTTGCAGGTCATGGCTGCAGATCTTAATATTATCCAGGTAGGAAAAGGTGATGCACAGATCATTTTTGTCCAATTTCCAGTCCATCTCTCATGGTAACACTGAAGGGGACCCTGAGGAAATGATAGAGGCGGCCATATGCCATATGTCCTCCAGATGGGTAAAGAGCTGGTGGTAGGCTGATTTTAGGTCTATCGTGGAGAACACACAATATTAGGTGATTTGATTGACCATATCCGCTATGTGGGGACGGGATGGGGGTACACATCCAGCTGTGTATAGCGGTTGATGGCCTGGCTGTGATCAATCAACCTTCAATGTTCTTAACCACCACTACCTGAGCTCTCCACGGGCTGGTACTGGCCTCGATGATTTCCCCTCATTCAAAAGCTGCCACACCTCAGCTTTAATAAATGCTCTGTCCCCTTCACTGTATCGCCTGCCTTTTGTGGTGACTGGTTTACAGTTGGGGGTGAGGTTGGTGAACAGTGGTGGGGGGGGGATTGATGTGGAGGGTGGAGAGGCTGCATGTCGGCCTGTGGTGGGGGGGAAGAGAGTGTGGTTTGGGATGTGGGGAAACAGGGGTTGGTCGGAGAGGAGGACGGTTGGCTTGCGAACTGTGGGTTGCAGATCATGGGGAGGCAGGGGACCGTCATACCACATCGTAACACTTTTGAGGTGGCAATGGAAGTCTGACCCCAGCAGCACTGACGCGCAGAGATGCGGCATGACGAAGAGCTTAAAGTCTCTGTAGGTCGTGCCCCCACATGGTCGGTGTCATGGTGGTGCAGCTGTGAATCTCAGCCGAGTGGGATTTTGAGGCTTTACAGTTTACTGGCCTTGCTTTAAGCGAGTGACGCTGCACAGTGTTGGGGTTGGGAGATAAAAGTCTCTGTGCTCCCGCCATCAAAAAGGCATCTCGTCACCTGATCATCAACCGAGATGTTCATCATTGTTGATGCGGGCTGTTTTGATCCAATACCATGGAAGCCAGTGTCGATTTGTGGTCTGGCCCGTACTGACTCGCAGTCTGGGAGCATAATGGCGGTGCCCATGCCGTGGCATGTTCGTCCCCGGAAGATGGCAGCCCTCCTCGTGCTGGAGCTAGAAAGTGGCGGCGATCGGCATACTTTTGCCTAATGCCACTTCTTCCTGGATAGATTGGGTTGGAAAAACAATCCTGTTTGACATCGGAAAACCAACAGTGAGAGCGATTTGGGCCTGAATGGTTACCCTTTCACATCCTGATAATGCTGCAGACCCTCAAGACTGAATTTCACTTCAGTTTTGTAGGTCCTAAAATGCTTATTGAGACCACTTTGAGAACTGCAGGCTCATCTGCTTATGTGTTATGGCGAATGGAGTAGGTGAGTGGATAATTAGTGTGGGCAATGCATGGTCTGGAATACCACCCTGAATGTCCATTCCCCACTTTGGCTAGGCATGGATCAGGCATGCCCACTCCTCCCAGAAGTTAGAGGGAGGAGTGGGCATCTTCAAGGAAGCTCTATCTTTTACACTGTGATGAAATTCCCCATTGCCTTCAATGCATCTTCATTGTATTTAGCTGATACTGGAAAAGAGTATTTGAAGACAAGCATCTGGCACAAAACACTCTGTCTACAAGCAGCAAGTGATCCCTTCTACTTGCTTCTGAGAATATCTACTGTAGGCCCTGGATCAACATTACCAATGGTGTTACAAGCCCAGAGGACCCCAAAACCCAGCAGCAATAGATATTCACCACGACAAATGGTTACTTAAACTACTTAAACAAAAGTTGTTTTTAATGATCTTTAAACATGAAAACAGATTCAAACTTTAACTTATCACTATTAACTTAACTACCCAACTTAACCCCCTTCTAATTTTAAGCGCACGTGTATGTAACATTTGTGTAAATTTAAGAAAAGTTCTTTGGTTCACAGTTCAATCTCACTTCTCGTTCTTCCAAGTTCTCTGGTTGCAGGCAATTCTTATACTGTGCACAGAATTTAACATATATATAGTTCACCAGGCTTTGGTGCTCAAAAGGTAAATAGTTACCGCTCAGGAAGGTTCTTCTAGAGTTGCAGAGAGAGATTTGTTGTTCCAGGATTTCCACAAGTGAGGTGCCCCCATTAGTCACCTCAATGTCTCACTGATGAAACTTGCCCCATCAGGGTTCTCCAGATGATAACCTCTTCCTTTCAGGCTATCACAGAGTTCCTTTCTGTTCCACTTATTCCAAGAGAAACATCAGACAGATAGCACTTCCAGCCATCTGCCACTCTGGAGCATCTGTTTCAGTTCCAACAAGCTTCTCCTGGCTTGTTGCAGCTGTGTGTCTCTCTCCATCTGAGATTCCAAATGCCAACCACATGTCCTTCTCTCTCTCACTTGCAAACTGCCCCCCCCCCCACCTTCTCCAGCAAACAATAGGAGATAGTCTTCTGCTCCCTTCTGTTGTTTTAGGTAAACAAACCTCTCAATGACCTTTGCTACAGGTTCGGGTGAGGAGTCAGAGGAGGCGGAGGTTCTGCGCTCGGGTGATCGACAGAGAGGAGGAGGAGCTATGAGAGGACATGGGATTAATTGGTCAAGGGGCCAATAAAAGGAAGGTAAGTATAAGGGAGCAGCCAGTGAGTGAACGGCCCAGTAAGTGAGCAGCCCAGTGAGTAAGCGGCCCAGTGAGTGAGCGGCCCTGTGAGTGAGCGGCCCAGTGAGTGAGCAGCCCAGTGAATGAGCGGCCCAGTGAGTGAGCGGCCCAGTGAGTGAGCGACCCAGTGAGTGAGTAACACAGTGAAGGAGTGGGTCCTTGAGGCTTTGGCTTGAGAAGCTTTGGTGAGCAGAGGCTGAGGACGAGGCTGAGGTAAGATATTCACAGTTAATTTAATAAGGTGTGAGGAGAAGGAGGAAGGATGAGAGTGAGGGCAGTTTTCTGCTCTCAGTGTCACATGTGGGAAGTCATGCAGTCTTCACGTCTCCCAGACATCCACGTATGCACAAAGTGGGCTGAGCTGCAGCGTCTAAGGGACCGAGTCGGAGAACTTGAGCTGCAGCTCGATGACCTCACTCTGATTTGGGGGAATTAGGCTATCGTAGACAAGAGCTACAGGCAGGTGGTTGCACAGGGACCACGGGAGGAGGGGCAGTGGGTTACCGTTAGGAGGAGGAAAGGTAGGGGTCAGGTTCATGTGCAAGCACCCGAGTCTGTAATCTTCAGAAATCGGTACTCCATCTTGAGTACTGAGGAGGGGGATAGTCAGACTAAGGTGCGCAGAGGTGTGGTGTCAACCTCTATGGCCCAGAAAGGTAGGGATAAAAGGAAAAGGGTGAAAGTCATAGGGGATTCAATGGTTAGGAGGATGGACAGAAGATTTTGTGGACGCGATAAGGAAAACCGAATGGTGGTTTGCCTCCCTGGTGCCAGGGTCTGGGATGTGACTATGCGCATTCAGAACATCCTAAAAGGGGAAGGTAAGGAGCCTGAGGTGTGGTACATGTTGGCACTAATGATGTTGGAAGGGAGCAGGAAATGGTCCTGCAGAATGAGTATAGGGAGTTGGGTAGGGAGCTTAAAAGGAGGACCACTAAGCAGGTAATCTCTGGATTGCTTCCTGTGCCATGTGACGGTGAGGACAGAAATAGAATCAGGTGGAAGTTAAACTAATGGCTAAAGGGTTGGAGTAAGAGACAGGTTCTTGGACCACTGGGGCCTTTTTTGGGGGAGGTGGGACCTATATCAAAATGATGGGTTATATCTGAATCCCAGAGGGACCAGTCTCCTGGCAGGAGCATTTGCTAGGGCTGTCAGGGTGGGGTTTAAACTAGTATGGTTGGGGACAGAGTTTCAAGTTAGGCAGGGAGAGGGTTTGTAAACTAAAGAAAGAGGCATGTTTAAATAATTTGAGGGAGGAACAGTAGGAAGTAGTAAAAAGATGTTGTAGTGACAACTGTGAAAATGGTAGAGAGGAGGATAGGCAGAAGGTTGGATGTAGGAGATCCCTGAGATGTATTTATTTTAATGCGAGGAGCCTAGTAAGGAAGTTGGATGAACTACAGGTGTGGATTGAGAAGTGGCATTATGATGTTTGTGCCCATTAGCGAGACGTGGTAGAAGGAAGGTTGTGTCTGGCAGTTAAATATTCCAGGATTTCGCTGCTTTGGATGTGACAAAGTTGGTGGAGTAAGAGGAGGAGGTGTGGTATTACTTGTCAGGGAGGATATTACAGCGGTGCTGAGGCAAGATAGACTGGAGGGCTCATTGAGGGAGGCAGTGTGGGTGGAACTAAAAAATAAGAAGGGTGAGGTTACTATTATGGAGGTATATTATAGGCCTCCAAATGGGGAAAGGGAACTAGAAGAGTAAATGTGCAAGGAAACAAGTGAGATGTGCGGTAGAAATAGGGTGGTGTTGGTTGGGGATTTCAATTTTCCAAACATAGTAGGAAACGCAGTCAGTAAGGGAGCAGGATGGCTTAGTATTTATGCAATGTGTTCAGGATTGCTTCTTGCAGCAATATGTTGAGATGCCCACTAGAGGGGGAGCAGTGTTAGATCTGTTGTTTGGGAATGAAATAGGGCAGGTGATGGAGGTGAGTGTTGGAGAGAACTTCGGATCCAGTGATCATGGATCCATTAGCTTTAGCTTAATGATGGAAAGGGATAGGTCAAGTCCAAGGTTGAAGGTCTTCAAGTGGGGGAAGACTAAATTTGGAGAAATGAGATTGTGTGGGCTGATCTTTTTGCCGGAAAGGATGAAGAGGAAATTTGGAGGGCATTTAGGGGTGAGATTTGGAGAGTACAGGATCTTTATGTTCTAGTCAGGCCAAAAGGAAAGACCAAAGGTTTGAGGAAGCTGTGGTTTTCTGGTAAAATTAAGAAGTTGGTTCTGGACAAGAGATTGCAGGAAGAACCTTGAGGGAAATTAGAAAGGCAAAAAGAAGTTATGAGGTGTCCATAGCTAATAAGGTGAAGGTGAATCCTAAGGGTTTTTTTTTCAGATATGTGAACAGTAAAAGGAGGGTTAAGGATAGAATAGGTCGACTGGATGATGGGACCGGTGGACTATGTAAGGAACCGTATGAGATGGGAGAAATATTAAACAATTTTTTCTCATCCATCTTCATGAGGGAAAGGGACATTGAGCTATATGAGATGAGAGGCAAAGGGCTTAGTTATGGAGAGGATAGGGATTAGTAAAGTGAGGGTTTGGAGCTTCTAGGGTCAATAAAGGTGGATAAATCTCCTGGTCCTGATGAGATTTTTCCCAGGATGTTATGGGAGGCCAGGGTGCACATAGCAGGAGCACTGACAGTGATTTTTCAATGATCACTGGAGGAGAATGTGGTGCCGCAGGATTGGAGGGTTGCAAATGTAGTTCCATTGTTTAGAAAAGGCATTAGGTATAGGTCAAGTAATTATCGGCCAGTGGGTTTGACTTCATTGGTGAGGGTATTCTTCGAGATACGCATATCTGGAGAGGCAGGGATTGATTAGGGGCACCAGGCATGGGTTGTAAAGGGAACATCATATTTAATGAACCTTGTTGAGTTTTTTGAGGAAGTGACAAAAAAGGTGGATGAAGGTAGGGAGGTTGATGTGATCCATTTGGATTTTAGTAAGGCTTTTGATAAGTTTCCGCATGGAAGGTTAATAAGGAAGGTTCAGTCACTAGGAATTAGTAGGGAGGTAATGAGATGTGTTCAGAGGTAAGATAGACAGCAGAGAGTCATTGTAGACAAATGTCTGTCAGGTTGGAAGCCTGTGACAAGCAGGATGCCTCAGGAATCGGTGCTGGGTCCCTTGTTGTTTATCATTTATATTAATTTGATTTAGAGGAGGGTGTGGTCAACTGGGTAAGTAAATATGCAGATGATAAGAAAATAGGGGGAGTGGTGGATAATGAGGTAGGTTTTCTTGGATTACAGAAGGATTTGGTTTGTTTGGAAGAGTGGGCTGAAAGATGGCAGATGGAATTCAATGTAGACAAGTGTGAGGTGCAGCATTTCGGTAAAAGATAACTAGAATAGGACATATGCAGTTAAAGGGAGGGTATTGAGGCACACAGAGGAGCAGAGAGACCTGGGGGTTATGGTACAGAGTTCACTAAAGGTGGATTCCCATGTAGACAGGGTGGTTAAGAAGGCATATGGTATGCTGCCCTTCATAAATCATAGTATAGAGTAAAGGAGCTGGGAGGTGATGCTGCGGCTGTTTAAGGCATTGGTGAGGCCTGGTTTGGAGTACTGTGCTCAGGTCTGGTCTCCAAATTATAGAAAGGATATAAATAAGGTGGAGAGGGTGCAGAGAAGGTTTACAAGGATGTTGCCTGTCTTACAGCATCTGGATTACAGGGAGAGATTAAGGAGATTGGGACTTTATTCATTGGAACATAGACAACTGAGAGGGGACTTGATAGAGGTATTTAAAATTATGATAGACTAGACATAAACAGACTTTCACCTGAGGCCAGGGGAGGTTGGGACAAGAGGGCATGAGTTAAGGGTAGGGGACAAAACTTTAGGAGAAATATTAGAGGATGCTTTTTCATTCAGCAAGTGGTGGCAGAATGGAATGATCTTCCAAAAGAGATAATAGCGGCAGGGACCCTTCTGTCATTTAAGAGAAGGTTGGGTGTGTACATGGAGGTGAGGGGGTTGGAAAGTTATGGGCAGAGAGTGGGAGGGCTGAGCTAGTGGAGTTGTTCAAGTGAACCAATGCAGACTCAAAGGTCCGACGTGGCCTGTTTCCGCACCATAAACAGTTATATGATTATATGGTTAGATGTCAAAAGCCTTGCAAAAAAAGTCCAACAAAGACAACCTGACTCCGGTTGTTCTTCCAAGATAATGGTCTGTTCATTTCATGACATCATTTCAATTAGCACCTAATTGAGAAATGTGCATAGCATTCTCCATGGTCTGTAAAGTCACTGTGAGAAACAGAAGTACCTTCACAGAATTTGCTCGAGACAAAATGAGAACAAAGAACATTTCTTATACAACAATGCAAAGTTGGGTGCTTCCCTTTACCCTGGGAATACACACACATACTGGGTCTCACCCAACTTTTATACAGTTTATTTCAATATAGAAGTACCCTCCCCCTTACATTCTTCTGCCTCCTGGATGAGTTTGGCATTAGGCAATCCTGTCTACCTACGTGCTGTTTCTGTGAACTTGGAGGACCAGGGGGTATCCTATCGATGTCCCATCATGTCATTGTCCTTATTGTCCTTATTCACAAACCTGCCTTTGTCCTTATTCACACCTTCCCGACCCTCAGGGCTTACTAACTTCTTATATGCAGAACTTGCTAATTCTGTCTAAGGCTAGAAGACCCTTATCTTATTCAGACTAACTTTACTTCCTACATTCTATTATCTATTATCTATCCTTTCATACTGGCTTTATTCATCTCTCATATTTTCATATTAGCTTTACTCATCTCTCACAATCCTCACTTTTCTTTTAGCTACGCTTTGTGAATTCTCAACTGGAATGTAACTTGGTCTTTTTCCCAGCGAGTCAGTAAACGAACTGCAGTCTCAGCATCATCAGACAGAATTTGGGAAACATACATCCTTTGGGTTATAGTGATCTGACGAGGGGTCCGTTGAATTAAATACTGCACACAAGTCTTTAGGCAGGGGAGCACCATAATGGCCAGAATAGCGAGTCCAGCTGCTATAAGGGCTGTGGGTATCAGACTCCAGTTACCAATAAAAAGTCTAGTCCATCCCACACCAGACCAAGGTTGCCAAGTCTGAACCTGGGCATGGGAAGATTTTCGAACTCCTGAAGAAGTGTTTTTAACCGCCTGACCGTTGTGAGCATTGTCATTAACCAGTCTTTCACAAACGCTGCCTTCAGGAGCCAACGAGTAATCGAGAGCCAGGCGGTTTTGTTGAACTGTGGCTCATATCTGTCGTCTTTCTTCAGCCCATAAATTCAGGGCCATCACTGTCCGTTCGGTGATGATCTCCAAGGCAGGCTGGAGTCTGATTAAACGATTTAAATCCCAAGCAGCTGTGGTGTTCTGGAGCAGCTTACGTCATTTACAACTGGAACTCCTCTTACAATGGTGGTTCTTAACATTCCGAATGTCTGTGTGACCCAAAGGATGATTTACAGGAGACCAAGTTGGGGAGGGGTGTTTCCTGTCACTGAACCTGTGAGTTGCAGCCCTGTCTGTGAACATTAGCATATGTATTCACTCTATGCTACATGTACAATCCTGACTAACATTCTGTCTGGCATTGTCCCACCATCTTCTTTGTGCTATCTCTTTAAAACTCCTCTTTTTAATATCTGTAGAGGCCAGAATACAAACCAAGTATACTCCCCTAGGGCCGTTCTGTTCCCCTGGTCCATGTTGGGATCCTATATTAACCCATACCCCACTATGACTATACTCTATACCTGCACCCTGTCTGCATTCTAAAGGTAAATAATTGTCACCTCTGCTGCCCCTATTCCAGGAGGACTTAATACATTGTGAGCAATTTGGTGATTTCCCAAAAATTGGGAACCAACAAGTAAACAAAACAGCAAATGATAAAAACAACATTACAGCACTTTTTCCCGGCGTAGTGTAACTTTCAGATCAGAAGGATGAAGGACTGCACGCCAGGTGGAGGGTAGATTATCAATGTCTTTAGTCCGTGGATCAGCAGCTTGTTTAATTCGTTCTATGTGAGTCCACCCCTTTTCTTTCATTCGCACTGCAGTGTCTGTAATCAAAAGTACACAAGAGGGGCCATTCCAGACAGGTTTTAGTTGGTGATCTTGCCATGCTTTTACATATACCCAATCAACAGATTTAATAAAATGAATAGGATGCTCCAGGGGTGGGTTTTAAGCTAATAAACCCTTCCATTTTAATTCGTATAGAGAGGCAGAAAGTCCCTTTAAATATTTGGATATGTACTGGTCGTTAGCCTCAGGGGTAGGGGTATTAAAAGGTGACATACAAGGTTCGAGTATACCATCTTTCACCAACTGGTCAATTACTGGCTGCAGCCCCTTTCGGCCAGCCATCGGAATTGGATACTGCTTTCGTCTAATTGCTCAAGATCTTTTAAAATAACTTGCTGGGGAGGAACATCTAACACTCCTCTATTGCTTCTTTTTGCCCATACTCCAGGATTTATTAGTTCCCGATCCTCCTCGGTTAATACATACAATTGAACCCCGATACCTGATTCCTGTGGTCTGGTGCCAATAGCCAATTGGTCCTGTAAATCTCGTCCTAACAAACAAACTCCAGCTTGGGGAACTAGTAGAATGTCCTCCGTTACTATCTTCTCTCCCATTTGTATTCTTACATCCCTTAATACAGAGACCGTAAAATCTCTTCCTCCTACTCCCGAAATCATCACTGTCCCCTTTATCTTAACACCCTCGGGTGGTTGTAAAATACTAGACCGGGCTGCCCCAGAATCTACTAAAAAGGTCATCTTGTCACTGTGGGGTCCTATGCTTAAATTTACCAATGGTTCTCCGTGCAGCCCCACGGTGTGTATTGACTGAGAACCGTGACCCCCCCCCCCAATTCATAATCTGCTTCCATCAGTGCGTAAGATCGCGTCTCCCTGGCTCGCATTGGGCATTCTCTCTTAAAATGTCCCTCCTTTTTACAATGGGTAGCAAACTAATGCTCCTGTTTCCCAATTCCTACCGGGATTACCACGAGGTCCCGGGAATGGTCGTCGTCCCCAGAATTCCCCTCTATCCTTGCTCCTGCTCTGGTCTCTATTCTCCCACTCCCGGAGCTCCTCCCAATGTCCAGGAGCTGGCACACAGCCCCTACCCTTTCCTTGCTGTCCCTCCACGACTTCCTTGACTGCCTGCATCAAAATCTTAGCCTTTCCTTCCTGTTTATTGGGCATTCTCTCTTAAAATTACGCACCTCCGTACTAGTCAGGGGCACATTTATAAAACTGAGACCCCTTCCCACGGGAACTTCCCGTAAAGGTCTCATCCAGTTAATTTCTGGCTTATCCTCTCCTTTATAATATCTAGATTCCTGCTCTCAGGGAAATGAATCAAAGGGTTCTGCCCTTCCCTCCCGGAGGGTCTCACACTGTTCTGAATCAAAGTCTCCTCCCTCTCTTGTCAATTGAGGTGGTAATCTAGTACTTTGTGAACGGGTCATCATACCACCCCTACTTTCTTCTCCTTTCTTTAGCTGTGGGGGAGGAGGGGAAGGTGAAGAAGGGTAGAGCATAGGAGAGAGGGGAAAGATTAGGAGCCGGCATAGGAGGAGCATAAGGTGGAGGAAGGGAATGTAACACATCCCATCCTTGTGTTTCAGGGACAAAAGGTTCCTCATCCTTCTTGTCCTTACATTCCTTTTCATTCAAAACCAGTTGATCAACCGATCCACTGAGCCAGCAGGCTGCATATTCTCTGCTCTCAATATTATGTCTTTGATTTTGATAGAGCCAGATGTTCATTGCCTGACACATCCAGTTCTCATTGGATCCGAACTTTGGCCAAAATACCGAATTCCCTTTTATCGGGTTTTTAACCCATTCCAGGCAGCAATACCTGACCATGGTCTGTTTGTCTTTCCCGCGGGTTCTCCCCGCACCCCAATCAGATAGCATTAATCCTAACGGACTTTGCTTAGTTATCTGATCGTCCCGTCCTTCCTTAGGACTATTTCCCTTGCTACTCACACCTCCCATACTAACAGGTAAGTAAAATTCCTCTTACCAGGATCCAGTAGCTATTCCTAGCGCGCTTCCTTAATGTCCTCCCATCATTTGTTCTCAATGCATCTTCTTGGATATCACTCACTTCATCCACTGACCAGTCACCTGTCGTCCGTGAGTCCAGCTGAATCAGCCGGGGTGCACCTACCCCCGTCGTCGGGCACTCTGTCAGTGGAGGGAGTGGGATCCTGGACGAGCCCCCATTTGTGAGAAACAGAAGTACCTTCACAGAATTTGCTCGAGACAAAAATTGAGAACAAAGAACATTTATTATACAACAATGCAAAGTTGGGTGCTTCCCCTTACCCTGGGAATACACACACACACACTGGGGCTCACCCAACTTTTATACAGTTCATTTCAGTCTAGAAGCACCCTCCCCCTTACATTCTTCTGCCTGCTGGATGAGTTTGGCATTAGGCAATCCTGTCTGCCTACGTGCTGTTTCTGTGAACTTGGAGGACCAGGGGGTATCCTGTCTGTGTCCCATCATGTCATTGTCCTTATTCACACCTTCCCAACCCTCAGGGCTTACTAACTCTTATATGCAGAACTTGCTAATTCTGTCTAATACTAATTACATATGCAGAACTTGCTGACTCTCTCTAAGGCTAGAAGACCCTTTTCAGACTAAAACTTTACTTCCTACATTCTATTATCTACCCTTATCCTATTCATACTGGCTTTATTCATTACACATATATCCATACTAGCTTTCTTCATCTCTCATATTTTCATATTAGTTTTACTCATCTCTCACAGGATGAAGCAAGTGAAAAGTACCAATGATAAGTGGAACGGGGGAGGCAGCTGAAGGATTGTGGCCGGTGCTACTGGAAGGTAAATGGTAGCAGGTGGTGTGATGAAGGAGCAACAGGACGTAGGTCAATCAATCTGATTATCTTTGCAGACCCGCTTAAAGCATTAAAATACTGTCTGTATTGTATTACCAGCCTCTGAGCCCCTCCTGGCCTTCAAAGCAGTAAAGGTTGAGGATTTAAAAAATGCTGTGGGTGAAGACTTGATGAAGAAATGTAGTGCATCTTGTGGATGGTGCCCACAAGCAGAGGGATGAACTTTAAGTGAAATGCCACAGATACTTAAAAACCTGAGCAGGACAGACAACATCTGTGGAACAAGAAACAAAGCTGGCATTCCCTCACTTTTCCAGATCTGCTGAAGAGGCTCCGGCCTGAAACGTTAACTCTATTTCTCTGCCCGGAGATGTCGTCCCAGTGTGTCATCGACATTGTAAAATTGGAAAACCGTCAGACATGAATTGCTTCTGATGTCGTAGTCCACTGTGAAGATGCAGCTCTCCTTTGGAAGACTATTCTCTTCATGGAACAAATCAGGCCACTATTACCACATGCAGGGTCAAAGCAC
This sequence comes from Narcine bancroftii, assembly GCF_036971445.1. Classification (NCBI taxonomy): domain Eukaryota; kingdom Metazoa; phylum Chordata; class Chondrichthyes; order Torpediniformes; family Narcinidae; genus Narcine; species Narcine bancroftii. The sequence goes on along the minus strand of NC_091471.1, from coordinate 331,166,214 downwards.
ATGCATGCTATTTTTGTCTATTGATTTATCCAGTGCCTTAAAGTTCAAAGTCCGAATTTATTATCGGAGCACATACATGACATCACATACAACCCTGAGATTCTATTCCTGCAGGCCAGGCTGATAAATTTCTGTACCCATAACTGTAAACTGAAATTATTATATATTTATAGATGTGTCGCGAACCGTCACCGGCAAGGTTCTGCGGGCCATGGAACAAATAAACAAACAGGTGAATACTCACCTAACGGAGCGGTACTGCATGCTGGAGAACAGCGCGTTGTCCCATTGAGTCTCCTGCCGGAAGGCACAGGACACTCACAAGGTTCAATTTAAACCTGCCGGTCCCGTGGATCGATAGCATTCCAGTTGCAACATCCCACCTTGTTTCATAAAGCCCGGGACATGCGGGGTATAAAAGAGGGTTGTAAAACCTGAATAAATTCAGTCTTGAGTTGACTAGTCTGGCATGTGTGTCTGTATTACTTTAGTAGCTGTATAGCCGCCACAGATGTATATTTGTCCTGCATATGTATATTGCTTGTCTGTGTGTGTCTGTGGGCTTTGTACTGAGAACCGGAGAACACTGCTTTGTCAGGTTGCACTTGTGCAACCGGATGATGAACTCATCAAGAACTGTAAACAAACTGACTGTGCAAATGCAGGTGTAGGTAAAAATACCCATGTCTCCAAATCCCGATCAGTCTTCTGCTTGTTTCAGTGTGGAGCAACAGAAGTTGAGTTTTCTCAGGGCCCTCACGCCTATCGAGGTAAGGACAAGGTCACATTACTGACTCAAATGTTGCAGACCTTTCGAGTCCCATTACTTTCAATCGGCTGCCTTACATCATTTCCATTACAAATGGCTTTGAGGGAGCCAGCTGCTTTCAAATTATTATTTTTAAGCATATAAGTGAAATACCATGGCAACGCTAAGTACATCTTGGCTGAACATAAAATGAGCATCATTAATGACATGAAGTGTCACCCAGAGAGAGAAGTGACACTTCTCTCTGAAATAATGAAGTTATTATTTTTATGCATTATTCCTTCTGAAGAATTGATATGATTGACGTCAATGGTTCGTAGGCTGGCTTGTTGCAAGAGGACTATTGGGAAGAATTTAAGATTTACTATATGAAATATTCATATTCATTCAGACAATGTTGGCACTGTTAACAAGACCAGCAATTATTGCTGCCAGGTGCATTTTTTAACAATAACATGGCTGTTGTTATTCACTTTTATTCATAGGTTTATATTATTAGGTGAATTCATGCCTCCAGGTCATTATTTCAGGCCTCTGCACTGTCCATGCTGCCCAATTTTTTTTTAATTTTTTATTTTTCACACCATAAACCACATTGAGCATGATACATACATTTTCCTTTTCAAATATATACAGTGCCATTATATCCCCCCGCTCTCCCTCCTCCCATCCCACCCTCCCTACCTCCCCCCCATCCATTTAAAGTACAAAATCTAAGATACATTAAACCAGTCAAACAATGTTGTCATTCAATAAAAATAAACAAGAAATTCCACTGAGTCAATTCTTTTCATTTCCTTCTCCTTTCGTTAATTTAGGTAGTGAATGTCCCCGGTAGGTTTTCTCTATTGTGTTTCATGTAAGGCTCCCATATTTGTTCAAATATTTCAATATTATTTCTTAAACTAAATGTTATTTTTTTCTAATGGAATACATTTATTCATTTCTATATACCATTGTTGTATTTTCAAATTATCTTCCAATTTCCAGGTTGACATAATACATTTTTTTGCTACGGCTAGAGCTATCTTAACAAATCTTTTTTGTGCACCATCCAAATCAATTCCAAATTCTTTGTTTTTTATGTTACTTAGGAGAAAGATCTCTGGATTTTTTGGTATATTGTTTTCTGTAATTTTATTTAATATCTGGTTTAGATCTTCCCAAAGTTTTTCTACTTTCTCACATGTCCAGATTGCATGAATTGTTGTTCCCATTTCTTTTTTACATCGAAAACATCTGTCAGATACTGTTGGGTCCCATTTATTTAACTTTTGAGGTGTAATGTATAGCCTGTGTATCCAGTTATATTGTATCATACGTAACCTCGTATTTATTGTATTTCTCATCGTTCCAGAACATAACTTCTTCCATGTTTCCTTTTTCATCTTTATATTTAAATCTTGTTCCCATTTTTGTTTAGTTTTACCATTTTTTTCCTCATTCTCCTTTTCTTGCAGTTTAGTATACATATTTGTTATAAATCTTTTGATTACCATTGTATCTGCAATCACATATTCAAAGTTACTTCCCTCTGGTAAACTCAGACTGCTTCCTAATTTGTCCTTCAAGTAGGATCTCAATTGGTAATATGTCAGCACTGTATCTTGAGTTATATTGTATTTATCTTTCATTTGTTCAAAGGATAATAATCTATTTCCTGAAAAACAATTTTCTATTCTTTTGATCCTTTTTTCTCCTATTCTCTAAACGAAAGGTTATCTATTGTAAAAGGGATTAACTGATTTTGCATCAATATTAGTTTTGGTAATTGGTAATTTGTTTTATTCCTTTCTACATGAATCTTTTTCCAAATATTGAGTAGATGATGTAATACTGGAGAACTCCTACGTTGTACGAATTTTTCATCCCATTTATATAATATGTGTTCAGGTATCTTTTCCCCAATTTTATCTAGTTCTAATCTAGTCCAATCTGGCTTTTCCCTTGTTTGATAAAAATCTGATAGGTATCTTAATTGTGCGGCTCTATAATAATTTTTTAAGTTTGGCAGTTGTAAGCCTCCTTGTTTATACCATTCTGTTAATTTATCTAGTGCTATCCTCGGTTTCCCCCCTTTCCATAAAAATTTCCTTATTATTTTCTTTAACTCCTTGAAGAATTTCTCTGTCAAGTGTATTGGCAATGCCTGAAATAGGTATAATATACTTGGGAAAATGTTAATTTTAATACAGTTTATCCTTCCTATTAGTGTTAATGGTAAATCTTTCCAATGCTCTAAATCGTTCTGTAATTTTTTCATTAGTGGATAATAATTGAGTTTATATAGATGGCCGAGGTTTTTATTTATTTGTATACCTAGGTATCTTATTGCTTGCATTTGCCATCTGAATGGTGATTCCTTCTTAAATTTTGAGAAATCCGCATTATTCATTGGCATTGCTTCACTTTTATTTACGTTAATCTTGTAACCCGACACTTCTCCATATTCCTTCAATTTCTTATATAATTCTTTTATTGATAGTTCTGGTTCTGTTAAGTATACTATAACATCATCCGCAAATAAACTGATTTTATATTCCTTGTCTTTTATTTTTATCCCTTTTATATTATTTTCTGTTCTTATCAATTCTGCTAGTGGTTCTATAGCTAACGCGAACAATAAGGGTGATAGTGGGCATGCCTGCCGTGTTGACCTGCTTAAGTTAAATTGCTTTGATATATATCCATTTACTGTCACTTTCACCAATGGCCCCTTATATAATGCTTTAATCCAATTAATATACTTCTCTGGTAAACTGAATTTTTGCAATACTTTGAATAAATAATTCCATTCTACTCTGTCAAAGGCCTTCTCTGCGTCTAAAGCAACTGCTACTGTTGGTGCTTTACTCCCTTCTACTGCATGAATTAAGTTAATAAATTTACAAATATAGTCTGTTGTGCGTCTTTTTTTAATAAATCCAGTTTGGTCTAGATTTACCATTTTAGGTACATACTCTGCTAATCTGTTTGCTAATAGCTTAGCTATTATCTTATAATCTGTGTTAAGTAATGATATTGGTCTATATGATGCTGGTGCGAGCGGATCTTTCCTTTGCTTTAGTATTACTGTAATTATTGCTGTTTTACATGAATCTGGTAAGCTTTGTGTTTTATCAATCTGGTTGATTACTTCCAGGAGGGGAGGAATTAATAAATCTTTAAATGTTTTATAGAATTCTATTGGGAATCCATCCTCTCCTGGTGTTTTATTATTTGGTAATTTTTTTATTATCTCTTGTATTTCTACTATTTCAAATGGTTCTATTAATTTATTTTGTTCCTCTATTTGTAATTTTGGTAGTTCAATTTTAGTTAAAAATTCATCTATTTTGCCTTCTTTCCCTTCGTTTTCAGTTTGGTATAATTGTTCATAGAATTCTCTAAAGTTTTCCTTGATCTCCGTTGGATTATATGTGATTTGTTTGTCTTTTTTCCTTGATGCCAATACCATTTTCTTAGCTTGTTCTGTCTTAAGCTGCCATGCTAAAATTTTGTGCGTTTTTTCCCCTAGTTCATAATATTTCTGTTTTGTCTTCATTATGTTCTTCTCCACCTTATATGTTTGTAGTGTTTCATATTTTATTTTTTATCTGCCAATTCTCTTCTTTTAGTTGTATCTTCCTTCATTGCTAATTCTTTTTCTATATTTACTATTTCCCTTTCCAACTGCTCTGTTTCCTGATTATAGTCCTTCTTCATCTTGGTTACATAACTTATTATTTGCCCTCTGATGAACGCTTTCATTGCATCCCATAGTATAAACTTATCTTTCACTGATTCCGTATTTATTTCAAAATACATTTTAATTTGTCTTTCAATGAATTCTCTAAAATCCTGCCTTTTAAGTAGCATGGAGTTTAATCTCCATCTATACATTCTTGGAGGGATGTCCTCTAACTCTATTGTCAATATCAAGGGTGAATGGTCCGTTAATATTCTAGCTTTATATTCTGTTTTTCTTACTCTATCTTGCATACGAGCTAATAACAAAAATAGGTCTATTCTTGAGTATGTTTTATGTCTACCCGAATAATATGAATATTCCTTTTCATTTGGGTGTTGTTTCCTCCATATATCCAAAAGTTGCATTTCTTCCATCGATTTAATTATAAATTTGGTTACTTTGTTCTTTCTGTTAATTTTTTTCCCAGTTTTGTCCATATTTGAATCCAAATTCAGGTTGAAATCCCCTCCTATTAATATGTTCCCTTGCGTATCTGCTACCTTCAAAAAAATATCTTGCATAGACTTTTGATCTTCTTCGTTAGGTGAATATACATTGAGTAGATTCCAAAACTCCGAATATATCTGACATTTTATCATTACATATCTCCCTGCTGGATCTATTATTTCCTCTTCAATTTTAATTGGCACATTTTTACTAATTAATATAGCTACTCCTCTTGCTTTTGAATTATACGACGCTGCTGTTACGTGTCCTACCCAATCTCTCTTTAATTTCTTGTGCTCCAATTCAGTTAAATGTATTTCTTTCACAAATGCTATATCATTTTTTTCTTTTTTCAGTAAATTTAGCAGTTTCTTCCTTTTGATTTGGTTATGTATTCCGTTAATATTTAGTCATATAGTTCAGCGTAGCCATTTCATACTTTGTTTATCTTCCCTTTCCGTTTCTCCATCATCACCTTTCCTTCTTATCCATTTCTGCTTTCTTGTTTTGAACACTTTATAAGACAACATTTCTAAAACATCAAACATTTTCCTTATTCTCCTATTTAAAACTTCTTTAACCCCATTCTCCCCTCCCCCTCCTGAGTTGCCCTTTATCCCTTGTCGGGCAACCACATCTCCCCTCTCCATTTGGATTTGCGAATTCACTTGCAAACGTCAACTGATTTTGCAGTGACCGTAACTCCTCCCCACCCAGCCCCCCCGGAAAAGATTTCAATTTTCATATGTAACAAAGGTCACTCTTTTAATTTCCTCCTTATTCCCTCTATTCCCTTTCCCTCCCTTATTAATTCTTGTCTATACTCTATATATTTTCCTCTAAATACAGATACATTCATGTATACACACTATATATATATATATATATATATATATATATATATACACACATATACCCCAATACACACATGCATATAGTTCATGGTCATTTTTACTCTCATTACATGTCTTCATCTCTCTGCTTGTTTTGTAGTTGTTCTGCAAATTTTATTGCTTCCTCTGGATCCGAGAATAGTCTGTTTTGTTGCCCTGGAATAACTATTTTAAGTACCGCTGGGTACTTTAACATTAATTTATATCCTTTTTTCCATAAGATCGTTTTTGCTGTATTGAACTCCTTCCTCTTCAGGAGTTCAAAACTTATGTCTGGATAGAAAAAAAATTTTTGACCTTTATATTCCAGTGGCTTTTTGTCTTCTCTTACTTTCTTCATTGCTTTCTCCAATATATTTTCTCTTGTTGTATATCTTAAGAATTTTACTAAAATGGATCTTGGTTTTTGCTGCGGTTGTGGTTTCGGGGCTAAAGTTCTATGTGCTCTCTCTATTTCCATTTCTTCCTGTAATTCTGGTCTTCCTAGGACCCTGGGGATCCAATCTTTTATAAATTCTCTCATATTCTTGCCTTTTTCATCTTCCTTAAGGCCCATTATCTTTATATTATTTCTTCTATTATAGTTTTCTATTATATCTATCTTCTGAGCTAACAGCTCATGTGCCTCTTTAACTTTTTTATTAGATTCTTCTCATTTCTCTTTTAAGTCCTCTACTTCCATTTCTACAATTATTTCTCGTTCTTCCATATTCTCCACTCTTTTTCCTATCTCTGACATGACCATTTCTATTTTATTCATTTTTTCTTCTGCATTCTTAATTCTTCTTTTTATCTCATTAAATTCTTGTAATTGCCATTCTTTCACTGTATATTCTTTAAAAAAAGATACATCCATTGTCTTGCCTTTCTCTTCTTCTTCCACTTCTTTCTGTTCTTCTTCTTCTTCCTCTGGATTGACCATCTGTTGTTTCCTTGTTTTCTTTTTACCCTCTTCTTTCTTGTTGTCGTTATTTTCTATGTTCTGCACCTGTTGCTGTGTTGTAGCTGTCTCTCTCAGCTGTGGAGATCGTCAGTGTGTTTTTTTTCATGCACGGTTGCGCACTTTTACTCGAGTAAAAGTCCCGAGCCCGGGACTTCCACTGACCTGAGGGAGCGGGCTTCTCTCTCCGTGGCGGGCCTCTTTGGACAGGTAAGGCCTTCACCTTCTTCTTCCGACGTTCTTTCTTCCTCTTTTCTTCCCGTTGTTTTCGACTTTTCTCTCTTCGCTGCCATTTTCTTCTCACCTTTATTTTTACTTTGTTGTAAATTTTAATTTTGTACCTTTGTGCTTTGTGTGTTTTTTTTAAACTTTTCGGGAGAGGGCTGGAATTCCCTGACCGGCCACTACTCCATCACGTGACTCCTCCCCATGCTGCCCAATTAACACCAGTATATTTCGAATGGTGGAAGCATGCCATCCCAAAGAATTAGTTGGCCCTCATGGGGATCGTACATGCAACCTTGGCATCATTAACACCACGCTCTAACCAACTGAGCCAACTAGCCAGCTCACCAGCCAGTCTACTTGTATAACTTCTGCTATCACCAGCAGGCATCCTAAGGCATCTTGCTCCAATAAAGTATCTTTTGAAGGACAGGGAAATCTATGGACCTCACAAAGTGACCATCTGTTTTACCTGATGCTTTGAGATTACCGTGAAGCAGGTGTCAATAAAATCATTGCATTTTACAGTACAAAAGTAAGCCCTTTGGCCCAACTTGTCCGTGCCAACCACATTCAAGTCCAACTTTATTTTCACGTGTGCCCAGGTGCAGAGACTGTGAGCAGTCCAGCTAGACATCACATCCTTAGTACAACAAAAAAGGGTTGAATTGCAGAGAGGGGTCAGTTGCAAAAGCAACATGATATAGTATGGAGACTGAGAATGGCAGGAAAGAAATTACCTTTGAATCTTACATTTGATTAATACAATGATTATATCATTACATAAACATAAATGCATGATCTTACATGAAGAAAGTGTGGCCAGAGTGTAATCAGTCTTTTTCTTCATTAAATGCTTTTCCAAGGCAGCAAGAAATATAGATGGAGAGGAGGGGAGGAAAGGTTTAAATTTTAAATTTAGACATACAGCATGGTACAGGCCATTTTGGCCCACGAGTCCATGCTACCTTATCTACTCCACATTGAACTGCAACACACCCCCCCCCCCCAACAGTGGGAGAAAACTGGACCCACACCCCGGGAAAACCAATGGAGACACGGTGAGAATGTACACACTCCTTACAGACAGCGCGGGATTTGTACCCCAGCCGTGATCCTGATCGCTAGCAACTGTGAAGACGTTGCGCTAACCAACTGTGCTGCCATATCCGGGCAGGGTATTTTCACTGGGTGCATCTGTAGAAGTTAGTAAAGTGATGTGCCAAATTTCCTCAGGTGTCTGGAGAGTATAAGCATTCACGCACTTGGCTTTCTCTTCCATACAGGTGGAGCAGGACAGGACACTGGAGATTTTATTCCAGTGTAAATATGCCTGCATTTGGACAATATCCCTCTAAACCTTTCCAATCCTTGTATCTGTCTACACCTCTTTTAGGCATCACATATCTGCATGTACCACTTCCTCTGGAATTTTTCCCCTCTCTCTAATCTGTAGTTTTCCCTGACCTTGGGAAAAAGACAATGCCTATTTACCTCACATATACAACCATATAACAATTTACAGTACGAAACAGGCCATATCAGCCCTTCTAGTCCGCACCGATTTATGTTAACTCCACTGGTTCCACCTACCCACTTCCTTGCCCATAATCCTCCAACCCCCTCACATCCATGTACTCATCTAATCTTCTCTTAAATGACAGAACTAACCCTACCGGTAGATCATTCCACGCAGCCACCACTCTCTGAGCAAAGAAGCTTCCTCTTATATTACTCCTAAAGTTTTGCCCCTAACCTTTAACATGACCTCTCATTCCAATCTCCCCTACCCTCAGGGGAAAGAGCCTATTCATATCTATTCCATCTATTCCCTTCATAATTTTATATACCTCTATCAAATCCCCTCTCAACCTTCTACACTCCAATGAATAAAGACCCAGTCTACTCAATCTTTCTCTGTATTCAAGATACTCCAATCCAGGCAGCATTTTAGTAAATCTTCTCTGCACCCTCTCTACCTTATTAATATCCTTCCTATAATTTGGAGACCAGAACTGCACATAATACTCCAAACTTGACCTCTACAAAGCTGCCCCTCAGCTTTTTACACTCCGTGAATAAAATTCCCAGCCTCGCCAGCCTCTCATTATAAATGAAGCCCACCAATCCAGGTAACATTCTTGTGAATCTTTTCCGCACCTTTTCCATCTTAATGATATCTTTCCTATAGTTGGGTGACCAGAATTGTGCATAATATTCCAAGTGTGGTCTCCCCAGCATTTTTCTTTCATTTTTATTTTTATCTATGTTTTTAGTCACAGCACAGGAGAAGCCAATTCTGGCCATTGACACCTGTGCCATCCAGTTACACCTAATTAACCTTGTATGCTTTTAGGCCGAAACTGGGGCACTCGGGGAAAACCCACGCAAAACAGGGGAGAACTTACAAACTCCCTACATACATCGCCGGATTCAAACTCAGGTCGCCGGAACCGTAATACTGTTGTAGCATGTTGTCCCTACTCCTGTCCTCATTGCTATGACAGACAAAGGCCCATGCGCCTTCCTCACTGCCCTGCCGACCTATGTTGCAGCTTTCGGCAATCTAATATCTGTGCTTCTACAACATACTCCAATGGACTCCATTCACTGAGCAAGTCCTGCCCTGGTCTAATCTTCCAAAGTGCAACATCTCATACTTGTCTGAATTAAATTCTATTTGCTTTCCCTTAGCTCTCCTTCTAGTTCATCTGGATCCTGTTATAATCTGAGATTACAATAGGATCCCTCTTCAATAATCTTCATTGTCCAAAAATCTTCTTCCCTGACATGACCAATTACCCTCTTCCCTGTCCAAAACATTTTTATTGTCCAATAAAGTTTGTCACTGTCCATCTGAGCATTGTTCTGTCACCTCACTGGTCGGAGTGCTACTAGTAGCCCAGTAGCATGGTCGGGTGGTCGACAACTGGCTCACCCACCAGGCTTGCCTGGTGCGGAGGGTGGCTGGACACCCTGCAGGATGAAAAACGAGGCCTGTCAAAGGGCGGACGAACACTCTCGTGGGATCAATGGCCATCTAGCAAACACATGCTGTGAAACACGGAAAGGGCATCCCTTGCATCGAAGCTTGGTCTGGCTATTCACTGCAACAGAACTTCCCCCAGCCGACTTGGAACTCACTGGATCCTGGAGGGGATGTCGAGAGGGTGCGTCTGGATCTCTGCAACCCCCTACTCACCTAAATCCATTCACACATATGCTGTTCCTTTCTGAGGAGAGGGGTATAAACCCCACAAACTGACTGAAAGGAACCACCATCATCCTATGGGATGGATAGCCAGAAGGAGAAAAGTTCTGTGAAACAAAGCATATTTTATGCTTAGAAACAAGGTTGGCAGAGTCCCTGCACCATTCTCTCAACAGGATCCTGGATTATCTGCTCAACTCCCTGGAATATAAGTTGAAATCCAGGACCATATGATTCAGAGGCTACACCATTGCCAAATAATGTTAAATAATAAATTAATTGCAGAGTTATGTCATAGAATACAAACAGAACCCTCATTAGTTTGGCCAAGCTAGTCTTTGCTGTGGTAACAATAGGTGCACTGTGAATGGCCTCAGTCCAACATGTACTCATGAGCAAGCCTGGCCTGACTGTATTGCTCACCACACTGAAAGCTTGTAAATTTGGGGTCTGCAGCTCCAGGTCACTTGAGAAAAGTCCCAGTCATCTCTTTCATCATTAGTGGGAAGGGTGTAGCAGTGAAACCGTAAATAATAATGGCTGAAAAGAACAATTGTGGCTTGCTTTCTTCTCCCAAGACCAGTGGTGTTGAGGTTTACTGAAATGTCAAACCACATAAATAAGCAGTCCTGCAATGAGTTAATTTCTCCAGAAAGGGTGGCTGTTTGACCTTTCCCTGTAACTCAGTTCCTGAAGTCCAGACAACATCCTAGTAAATCTTCTCTGCATTCATTTTATCTTATTGATGTTTCCTATAGTTCGGTGACCAAAACTGCACACAATCCTCCTAATTTGGTCTCACCAATGTCTTATACAACTATAACATAACATCCCAACTCCTGGACTCAGTATTTTGATTGATGAAGGCCAATGTACCAAAAGTTCTCTTTACAACCCTATGTTCCTATGATGCTATTTTCAGGGAATTATCTACCTGTATTCCCAGATCCCTCAGTTCTTCCGCACTCCTCAGTGCCTGACCGTTTACTGTGTATGTCTTTCTTGGTTTGTCCTTCCAAGATGCAACACCTCTCCCTTGTCTGCATTAATTTCCATCGGCCATTTGTCACCCCATTTTTCCAGCTGGTCCAGATCCCTCTGCAACCTTTGAAAACCTTCCTCACCGTCCACAACACCTCCAATCTTAAGGCTTTTTCAGATGTTTGCATGAAGATCATGTGCCGGCAGTCACGGCTAGGGGAGTTCAGCTGTCATGTTTAGGTGGCCATGGAGTGGACGCCTTTTTGGCACTTGAATGTGCCAGCTGACTGATAGCCGTCTACCAGTGAACACCGGCACCTCGGGACAGTGGACTAGTCCTGCCCACACTGCCTTGACGTCATTGCAGCACGTCAGGCTGATGTGGAACACAACAGAATCGGAAGCATGGAGGACAGAAGGGAAAGTGGAGCAAGGTTAGGTTGGACTGCTGGCACTACAGTGGAGATAAGGGCAGTGCAAATGCCGTGGTGACAAACCCGAGATGAGACTAGCAACAATGAGGGGGGGGGAGAGTGTCCCCACCGGCACCAATGAGAGTCTTCCCGGCCAGACATTCAACCGGGCATGTCGGACGGAAGGTGTGCGCATACATTGAGGAAGCAGCGGGCTGAATACACCAGATATTCTCCACACCCTCCTCCACAAGTTATTCCGTGCATTCACATCTCTCGAGAAAGATACAAAGGTCTCACTAAACAATTTAAAAGAGGTCACTTGGTTACCATTTTGAGTTCTCCACAGTTTAAGACCAAGGCACAGTTCTCTTGTTGCAACATGCTTTGTTTGAGATTTCCTTCCTTCTGACTGTGGCCGTGGTGATGCATTAGCGGAGCTGGTCATGGTTAATAGTCCTTACCACTTCAGCTCAACTCCCTGTTCAATCAGATGAGTCTGAGATATTTCACACATGCATATATAGGTGCACGACACAGATGTCAAGATTGTTTGTTTATATATAATATATCGCACCAGGTACCACTGCAGCGCCTTCTGAAATTGAAACAGCCTGTTTGATCAGCAAAGATGCATGTCTGCGATGCCTTGTTGCCCGAACAATAGGAATTAAACCATTGTGATATCATGAAGCTATTAGTGGGGGGCGGGCTGCCTTCACCGCGTTGAACACCTTAGGAACAAGATAAGATTTGCAACTCAAGTTCATATCAGCAGAAACTGCGAAAGCAACTTCCTTGCCCTGCCATTAAATATTTGCTTTTCGGTTAGAGGGGGCAACCAGATGGACAGCCACAAGCGCGAGCCACAAGCGCGAGTCACAAAGCGTCCATGGGATGTTAAAGGTAACTACCGTTCTGGGCCTGAGCCCTTCAACAGGAACTGGACCATTCTCAATAGTGATTTCTCAAAACATTTACTGTCATGGGGCCGGGATAGTCATCGTGTCCAAGATTTGTTTAGAAGTGAAGGTGCTTGGGGAGTCGGGGCTTCTATAAGGGTTGTAATCTTTACATTGGTATCTTGCCAAATCAGAACCACGACAGATCCAACATTGTAGATCCACAGAAAACAAATTTAAAACACAGCACGTACAATTGCCTCGCTGATTCAAACACAAAACGTGTTTATAATTGTGCAAATTATAACGCCATTGATTAGCAGTTTGCCAATATCAGATTTCCCACACGATGAATACTATGACTTCGCAAAGATACAATGGCAATGAACCGGTATTACACAGTTTACATGATCTCCCAGTATTAGATAGATGATTATATCTTCTTCTTTGGCTTGGCTTTGCGGACGAAGATTTATGGAGGGGGTAAATGTCCACGTCAGCTGCAGGCTCGTTTGTGGCTGACAAGTCCGATGCGGGACAGGCAGACACAGTTGCAGCTGTTCCAGGGGAAAATTGGTTGGTTGGGGTTGGGTGTTGGGTTTTTCCTCCTTTGCCTTTTGTCAGTGAGAGGTCTGTTGTGACACGCAGTCATCTATTCAAACCAAGAGTCGATGGCTGACAACATCACCACGATGTCATCAGCCCGCCCACTGGCAGCCCAGCTGCTTTCAGCTGCCACAGAGGATACTCCAAGCAGGATTTAACACCTACTGGAGAAGGGTTAGGTGAGTAGACCTCCTGGCCAGGTACTTCCGTTTCAGATGGCCACAATACAGACGCACAGGAGTATAATGTGCGGCTTCACAGTCAGGTATTGTGACCACCTAAAAGTGCCTTTAATGTCATTAGCAAACTTGCTGATCCAATTTACCACATGATCATCCAGATCATTGATATAGATAACAAACAACAATGGTCCCAGACCGATCCCTGAGGCACACCACTAGTCTGTGAAGCAATCATTCATTACTACTCTCTGGCTTCTCCTGTCCAGCCATTATCAAATCCAGTTCATTACTTCACCTTGAATACCTAGCAACTTAACCTCCTCGACTAACCTCCCATGCAGGACCTTGTCAAAGACCTTATTAAAGTCCATGTAAACAACATCTACAGCCTTTCCTTCACCAACTTTTCTGATAACCTCAAAAAAGTCTTTAAGATTGTTTACACATGACCTAGCACACACAAAGACATGTTGACGATCTCTAATCAGTCCATGGGTATCTAAATATTTGTATATCTGATCTCTTAGAACACCTTCCAATAGCTTACCTACTACTAACATCAGGCTCATTGGCCTATGTAATGGAGAGGCTGAACCACCACAGGGTGGCACTGTTGTGCTCCTATTCAGAGGACACATTGCATGTCAATCAAGGTCAAAGACTTACCCCAAGCCATCAAAGTGACCCTTGCGATTGGCCCACCTAAATTGCCAGGTGCTCCAGTCCAGGCAGCCCGCCCGGACTCAGCCCTGATCTTCGCTCAAATGGTTCAGGTGAATCACCTTGGCTGAGCCCTGCACTTGGCTTTGAGCCATTGGCCACAGCAGCCAATGGGGCTCAGCCTGCCCTGTGTGATTGCCCCCCCCCCCCCCCAGTACTGCCTGCAGAACTATAAAAGACCATGTGTCCCTTTGTTCTGGCTCTTTGGACTCCTTGTGGCAGGTAAGTAGCACCTTTCACACTGGGTTGGGGTGAATCGAGGTCAGGTAGCAAGAGCCATGTCTGTACCAGTCAAGGGGTGGGGGTACGTAATATCACCTTGATCCTGACTGTTAAATGTGTATGTTCATGTAATTTCCCCCAGTCTTTGTCGGTTCCTCCCTCGTTATCCGGTGTATATTTACCCCCTCGCATATTGTGTGTGTATAGGTTTATTTAGCATTTTGACCCTGTTGCCCCTTTTGAATCCCCAAAATAAATGTGTGCTTTGTACCTCGACCTTGGTCTAATCCCTAACCTGTGTGACCCACATGTACCTTTACAAGAGCCTACCATTTCCAGGGTAACTTTTGGAGCCCTTTTTAAACAATGGAATAATGTGAGCTACCCTTCAATCCTCTGGCACCACACCCGTGGCTAAGGACATTTTAAATATTTCTGCCAGAGCCCCTGTAATTTCTGCACTAGGCTCCCTCAAGGTCCGAGGGAATATCTTGTCAGGCCCTGAGGATTTAGCCACCCTTATTTGCTTTAAGACACCAAGCAGTCCCTCCTCCTTTATCTCCGTAGTTTCCATGACCTCACTGCTTGTTTTCCTTACTTTGTGCGCTTGACTGGTCCCACTAATCCCTTCACCACAAGCAGATCTGATCTCAGCATTGATTCCCTAGGAATCAACGTTGGAGAGAAGAACCAGCAACCTAACTACATGAGATGTCTTGCTCCAATTAAAGGACTCTTGGCGTCATGAATATTGTGTACAGGTTGGTCCTCCCTACCTAAGGAAGGATATACTTGTGGAAGCAGTGAGGCAAAGGTTCACCAGCTTAATTCCTGGGAAGGCCAGTTTGTTGTCTGAAGTGGATTTATATTATCTAGAGCAGTGGTTTTCCACCTTTTTCTTCCCACTTGCATCCCACTTCAATTGGAGCTCTGTGATTAGTAAGGGATTAGCTAAGGTGGGGTATGAGTGGGAAGAAAAAGGTGGAGAACCACTGCTCTAGAGCTTAGACGAATGAGAGAACTCATTGAAATATATGTATATATAATTTTTAACTGAACTTGACAAGGTAGATGCCAGTATAATATGCAACCAATGAGATTTGGTCAGGCAGCATCTACAGAGAGAAATGAAGTCCGTGCAAGACGTTGACTATCTATTTCTCCCCATGGATGCTGCTTTTCCTGCTGAGCTCCTACAGCTTCTCATTGCTTATGATGTGTTTTCCTGGGCTGTTGAATCTAGAACCAGAGGTCAGAATTTCAAAACAAGGGTCATTCATTCTGGACAGAGATAAGAAGAATTTATTTCTATACAAGAAGGTTGTGGAGGTTTGGCCACTGAACTTATTCAAGACAAATGATATCAGATGTTGAGGTGAAGGGAATCGAGAGATTATGGGGTAGGTACAGGAAAATGGCTTGTTGACGGTTCCGGCCCGAAATGTCGACCATTCTTATTCTCCCACTGAGTTCCTCCAGCAGATGGGTTTTTGCTCCAGATTCCAATATCTGCAGCCTCCTCTTTCTCTTTCTTTTCTTATATTTTTATACACAATATTTATACACAGGGCAACCTGGTTAGTGCAGTGGTTAGTGCAATGCCGTTGTAGCTCCAACGCTCAGGGCAGGCATTCAAATCCCAAACTGTCTGTAAGGAGTTTGTGCGTTCTCCCCATCTCTGTGTGGAATTCCTCCAGGGTGCACCAGTTTCCTCCCAGCATCCGAAATGTCCAGGGGAGTAGGTTGATTGGGTGACATGGGCTCATAGGCCAAAAGGACCTGTTACCATGCTAAATGTATACTTTTTTTTTAAAAAAAGACCCAACAGGTTGTCCTGCAGGAAGTGTCTCATTTCCTGAAACGCTAAAAGCTTTTCCACATCAATCAGATGCATCAGGAATGTGATGGAATACTTTCCACTTGGTTGGCTGAGTTCAGCTCTAACATCAAATCAGGATAAAATTACCCATTTAATTGCACATCATTTATCTCTCATTATCCTTAACTTAAGTAGTGTCAAGTGGCTGCAGCCTGTACCTTCCACACGAAGCACTGCAGCAACAGTTGAGAGCTTACTTATGTAACCATTACAGTACGAAAACAGGCTATATCAGCCCTTCAAGTCCGCACCAATTTAAATGAACTCCACTAGTCCCACCCATAACCCTCCCTGCTCCCTGCCCATAACCCTCCAACCCACCTCACATCCATGTACTCATCCAACCTCCTCTTAACTGACAAAATTGACCCTGCTGCAACCACCTCTTCCGGAAGATCATTCCACTCAGCCACCACTCTGAGTGAAGAAGCTTCCTCTTACATTACTTCTAAAGTACCCCTAACCCTTAACTTATGACCCCTCATTCCTACCCTCAAGGGGAAGAGCCTATTCACATCTACTCTTATCTATTCCCCTCATAATTTTATAGACCTCTATCAAATTCCCCCCCCCCTCGACCTTCTACGCTCCAATGAATAAAGACCCAGTCAACTCAATCTTTCTCCATATTCTAGATACTACAATCCAGACATTTTAGTAAACCTTCTCTGCACCCTCTCTACCTTATTAATATCCTTCCTATAATTTGGAGACCAGAACTGCACACAATATTCTTGGCTTCTCCAATACTTTGAACAGTCTCAACATCACCTCCCAGTTCCTATATTCTATGCTTTGATCTACAAAGGCCAGCATACCAAAAGCCTTCTTCACCACCCTATCTACATGAGAATCCACTTTCAAAGAACAATGAACCACTACTTGAGAGCATCTGTCAAGCCCATGACTTCTGAAAGTAAAGGAATCAGGGGGCCTGATATACAACATACAACATCCTGACCTGGAAATCCAGGTTAATCTTTCAGGATTTCTTGATTAAACATATGGAATTCCCATCCACTAGAGAGCACCTTCACCATGTAGAAGGCATCTCACCTCCACTTTCTCAATAGCAATTAAGTACATGCATTAAGTGGTGACCACAGTGCATGTGTGTTAGTCTGTGAAATGTCTCGCCACCACAGTCCCAGGCTTTCTCAAGGGCTTAGGTCACATTGAATGTCATAAAGGATCTTGGTGGTATGATTTCATTGCCTGGATGGCCCTTGCTGGCTCCACTCCTGGCTGATTGTTCCGTGGTTCTGCTCACGGATGTGGAATGCCTCAGTAGTCCGAACTTTATTGACAACCCTTTTTCCTCCACAGACAATTGAAGACTTTCTGGAAGCCTTTGTGGAAGTGCTTTGAGACCAGGCCATAGACAATAGGGTTGAGGCAATAGTTAGCACAGGACACACAGTGTGACAGAAGCCTGAAATGTAGGTGGCCTGGTTGAGTGGGAAGTGGCCAAACCAGAAACACAAGATGACCAAGTGGTGGGGCAGCCAACAGATGCAAAACATAACAGCCACACTAATGATCATCTATCTTAGTGACCTTGCGCTTGGCTTTCTTAGATTCAGACATGTTTTCTATTGGTTCCACAGAGGTCCAGAGATACCTGATGGTCCTGGGGTATAGGCCAAGCCCAGAATCAGCACTGGAATGATGTATCCACAGATGAAGGTGGAAATGTCCATAATTTGGTGACTAGAATCATCCAAGACTGGAAACCAAAGGGTGAGCTGTCTGTAGTGGATCAGCTGGTAGTAGTCAAGGTAAGGACTGGCAAAAATAAGCAAGATTCCCCAGATGGTGAAGACGGTAATCACAGCATTTGGGGAGTGCGCAGTTCTCGGAACCTCAGTGGGTAGGATGAAGGTGACCAGCATGAGGTTAATCAATCCATAGAGACTCATCCACTGGGACAGGGTGGGCGAGATTAGTCTCAGGTAAGCAACAGCGAATCGGTGGCCCTTTCTAATGCTATTGCACCAGATGATTTCAGAATGGATCTACTTACCCTAGCAGTGTACTGTGAAATGTATTCTTCTTTCTTTGGCTTGGCTTCGCGGATGAAGATTTATGGAGGGGGTAAAAGTCCACGTCAGCTGCAGGCTCGATTGTGGCTGACAAGTCCGATGCGGGACAGGCAGACACGGTTGCAGCGGTTGCAGGGGAAAATTGGTTGGATGGGGTTGGGGGTTGGGTTTTTCCTCCTTTGTCTTTTGTCAGTGAGGTGGGCTCTGCGGTCTTCTTCAAAGGAGGTTGCTGCCTGCCGAACTGTGAGGTGCCAAGATGCATGGTTTGAGCCGATATCAGCCCACTGGCGGTGGTCAATGTGGCAGGCACCAAGAGATTTCTTTAGGCAGTCCTTGTACTTCTTCTTTGGTGCACCTCTGTCATGGTGGCCAGTGGAGAGCTCGCCATATAACATGATCTTGGGAAGGCAATGGTCCTCCATTCTGGAGACGTGACCCACCCAGCGCAGCTGGATCTTCAGCAGTGTGGACTCTATGCTGTCGGCCTCTGCCATCTCGAGCACTTCGATGTTAGGGATGAAGTCGCTCCAATGAATTTTGAGGATGGAGCGGAGACAACACTGGTGGAAGCGTTCTAGGAGCCGTAGGTGATGCCGGTAGAGGACCCATGATTCGGAGCCAAACAGGAGTGTGGGTATGACAACGGCTCTGTATACGCTAATCTTTGTGAGGTTTTTCATTTGGTTGTTTTTCCAGACTCTTTTGTGTAGTCTTCCAAAGGCACTATTTGCCTTGGTGAGTCTGTTGTCTATCTCGTTGTCGATCCTTCCATCTGATGAAATGGTGCATCCGAGATAGGTAAACTGGTTGACCGTCTTGAGTTTTGTGTGCCCGATGGAGATGTGGGGGGGCTGGTAGTCATGGTGGGGAGCTGGATGATGGAGGACCTCAGTTTTCTTCAGGCTGACTTCCAGGCCAAACATTTTGGCAGTTTCAGCAAAACAGGACGTCAAGCGCTGAAGAGCTGGCTCTGAATGGGCAACTAAAGCGGCATCATCTGCAAAGAGTAGTTCACGGACAAGTTTCTCTTGTGTCTTGGTGTGAGCTTGCAGGCGCCTCAGATTGAAGAGACTGCCATCCGTGCAGTACCATGCGGATGTAAACAGCGTCTTCATTGTTGAGGTCTTTCATGGCTTGGTTCAGCATCATGCTGAAGAAGATTGAAAAGAGGGTTGGTGTGAGAACACAGCCTTGCTTCACGCCATTGTTAATGGAGAAGGGTTCAGAGAGCTCATTGCTGTATCTGACCCGACCTTGTTGGTTTTCGTGCAGTTGGATAACCATGTTGAGGAACTTTGGGGGACATCCGATGCACTCTAGTATTTGCCAAAGCCCTTTCCTGCTCACAGTGTCGAAGGCTTTGGTGAGGTCAACAAAGGTGATGTAGAGTCCTTTGTTTTGTTCTCTGCACTTTTCTTGGAGCTGTCTGAGGGCAAAGACCATGTCAGTAGTTCCTCTGTATGCGCGAATGCAGTTACAAATGGAGCAAGAGGGAATTCATCCCCCAAACATACCCTACTAAATACTTATGCCAGCCCAGTTCATTGTGACATGGTTAACTTAGTGATTAGCACAGTCCATTTACAATGCCAGCAACCCAGGTTCAAATCCAGCACTGGCTGCAAGGAGTTTGCATGTTCTTCTCTTGCCCCGTGTGAGTTTTCTCCAGGTGCTCCTCCCACCATTCAAAATGCACGGGATTGATGGGATAATTACATGTAATTGTGCAGCACGGGTTTCACGGCCCTTTGGCTGTGTTACACTGTCAAAATTAAATTTAATATATCTTCCATGCAATCATAGAACCATAGAACACTACAACACAGAAACAGGCCCCTTCAGTTCCCAATCTTCACTCATCCCCAACCCACCGAAAGAATGTTGCTTCATGCTGGTCATTCACTTCAGCTCGACGTTCAACACAAGCACGCCTCAAAGGCAGGTGGATAAACTGTCCTTGCTGAGGCTCTCCTCAACCCTCTATGCAATGGGATTCCGGACCAAAACAGAGGGGTTGGAACACAGGGGTCAAAACAGATGTGTTGAAACAGAGGGATCGAAACAGATGTGTCAAAAGACAGGGGTCGAAGTAAAGGGGTTGAAAGGGAACAAAACAGGATTGAAACAGTGGGGTTGAAACAGAGAAAGCAAAATAGATGTGTCAAAAGAGAGGTGTATGAACAGATGGGATGAAACAGAGGGACCAAACAAAGGGGTCATAAAAGGGTCAAAACAGAGGGGTGCAAAAGAAGGGATCGAAACAGAGGGACTGAAACAGATGTATTGAAAGAGAATGGTCAAAACAGAGGGGAATAAACAGTGGTGAAACAGAGGTGTGGAAACCGATAGGTGCAGATAGAGGGCTGCAGAGGTGTGGAAACAGTGCAGTCAAAATAGAGGTTGAAATAGAGGGGACGAAACAGAGGGCTCAAACAGAGGGGTCAAAATAGAGGAGTCGATAAAGATGGGTGTAATCAGAGCATGGAATTAGAGGTGTGGAAAAAGAAGGGTGGAAACAGTGCTGTTAAAACAGAGGGGTGCAAACAGAGGTGTTGAGAGGGTTTCACGGAGAAGTGCAGAGGGCTGAAAACATTCTGGTGCAACCAGAGGGGTGGAAACAGAGATGCACATAGAGATGTCAAAACAGAGGGAACAAAACAGTCAGGTCAAAACAGAGGGGTCAAAAGAGGGTTGCAAACAGTAGTCGAAACTGAGGGGTCGAAATAGAGGGACAAAGATAGGAGTGATCACCGTGGAATTAAAGGTGTCAAAAAAGGCTGGAAAAAGAGGTGTTGAAAGAGTGGGGTGCAAAAAGTGATGCTGTAACAGAGAAGTGCAAACAGAGATGTCGAAACAAAGGAGTCAAAGCAGAGGGGTGGAAAGAGAAGGGTTGAAACAGAGGGGTGGATGTTCCTCATCCTGACACCAGATGGCGGAATTGTCCATAACACGTGGGCTCCTGCAGTTCGCTCACCCTGACACCAGATGGCGGCACTGTCCCTCACATGTGGGTTTCTGCTGTCTCTCCTCCCCCTCCCCACCAGGGTTATAGCCCAGAAAGGGGTTCACCTCCCCGCCCAGCAGGTCTGGGACCGCCTACATTACTCCTGCCCACAGCCCGCGCTGATTGGTCGCCCGCCACGACCCTTCAAGACGCCTGTCACAGTTGGCCTGGTCGTCCGAGCAACCAGTCGCAAGACGATGGCGAGCAAGGAGGCGGCCGCCGAAGGGCTATTGCGCAGACGCATCCGCGCCTTCGAAGACGTCATCGACGCAGACCAGCTCCCCTTTCAGCCAGGTGCCGTCTCAAAGATGGCCGTAGGGGTATTGTCTTCCCGGCACTGGTAGCCATCTTTGGTCCTGGCCAGGAGAATATTGGTCATTCAGGCCATCTTAGGGCTAGTATTCAGATATAAATTAATATTTTAGCCAGATTATAACTTTTAAAATGATGAAATTTCATAGAAAACATTAATATAAAATAGTGTTACACACGGTTAATATAATATATCAATATTAAAATATCTACAAATGAAGTTGAATTACAGATGCAGGGAGTTTAGGGGATAGGGGGGTTACAGAGAGAGGGAGGGCTGTAGGGGGATCAGATGGGATTACATAGACAGGGAGGGGTGTGGGGGACCGGAGGGCGTTACAGGGACAGGGAGGATTGTGGGGGACCAGAAGGGGTTACAGAGACAGGGAGAGGTGTAGGGGACTGTAGGGGGTTACAGAGACAGGAAGGGTGTAGGGGACCGGAGGGGGTAAGTTAGAGACAGGGAGGGGTATAGGGGACCGGAGGTCTATGGATGAGGCAGAAAGGTGTGACAGTTCTAATATCTCTTTTTCTAACGAAATTTGCCCCGTCCAGGGGAGAGCTTCCTAGCAAGTCCAACTCTGCACATCATTCTCTACGTTAACGTTCTGTTCTTCATCTTCTCTTGGTTCACTGAGATCCTGTTGCTCCAACCACGGGTAGGTGGGCGGGAGGCGGGTGGCGGGAGGGACAAAAGCAGGAGTGGGCAGAAAGAAACAGGGGAAGGGTTCATGGAATCTCTTCCCCAGTCTCACTCCCCCCTCCTATCTCTCCCGCAGTCTCTCTCCTTCCCCAGTCTCTCTCTATCCTAGTCTCTCCCCCCCGTCTCCCTCTCCTTCCTAGCTCTCCCCGTCTCCCTCCCTCCCGTCTTTCTCTCTCCCCCCCCCCCTCCGTCTCTCCCCTTCCTAGCTCTCCCCATCTCTCTTCCCCAAATCTCTCCCTCCCCTCAGTCCCTCTCCCCCAGTCTCTCTCCCCTACCCTACTCATCTCTCTCTCTCTCTCTCTCTTCCCCCCCCCCCCCCCCCCCCAGTTTCTCTCTCCGCAGGGATTGATGGGGTGGTGCGAAGCTTCTGGCCAACGATGGGGGTCCCGGTGGGAAGAGTTGACACCTGTTGTGTCCCCTTTATAGTTCCAGGAGATGGAGCAGCGGTTCCGGATTCTGACACAGGTCGTGGTCACTTACTTCACCGTGACCGACATCATCCGCTTGTACTTGGGGACAGCCGGGAACCAGGGGAAGGTGGGTGCATCTCCTCTCTCCCCAGACCGCTCTGTCCTTCTTTCTCTCTGCCAGAGACTGCTCTGCCCCTCTTTCCCCCAGAGATGGTTCTGCCCTCTCTCCCTGCCAGAGACCATTCTGCCCTTCTCTCTCTACCAGATTGCTCTGCCCATTTCTCCTTTCCCATCGCACCCTGGAGACCATCCAAGCCCCAATCTCCACCCCTCCCCAAAGCCCACTGTACGAGAGAGAGAGAGAGAGAGAGAGAGAGAGAGAGACCTCTGAGGATCTCTGCAAGCCAGAGGCTGCTCGGCATCTCTCCCACCTCACCTCTCCCTGCCAAATACCATTTTGTCCCTCTCCTTGCCCCACATCTCACAGGGAAACTACTTAGCCCATCTCTGCTGAAATCACCCCACAAAACTATCCTGCCCCCCTCCTCTCCTCACCTGCCCCCACCCAGAGACCATTCTGTCCCTTGCTCACTCCCTCCCCCTCTCCCCAGGTACGCCTGCTGACCCTCTTCCTGGGGCTGACGGTGGTAATGATGGCCTCCTGCCTCCTGCTCGTTCACAGCCACCTCGCCGCCCAGTTCACCCCCGTTGAGAGCAACCTCTTCCTATCAGCAGTGGGGCTGCAGGCAGCGGAGATGGTGTTCGGAGGCCTGGCTCTACGGACCATGCGGCGGATGATGGCCTGACCCCGGATGGACAGACAGGGAGGGGAAAGGAAGGGGATGGTTTAGGAAATAAAACCCAGGAGGTCGACCCAGAATCTGTCGCTCGATAGTGGGGTGTCGGTTTGGCTGTTCAGGAAGTGCGCACGGTATTGACAGTCTAGTGTGTAAATCTCTCACACACCTGCCCTTCCCTTCCCCCTCCCTCTCCCCCATCTCAACCCCACACCCTCCCTCTCCACCAGTACTGTACCCCGGTGTTACACAGTGACAGACCCATCCCCACCTGTATTGTAACCTGGTGTTATGCAGCAATACATGGAGATGATGAAATCTACCTGCCAGATGCAGTGCTACATGTTAGTAAATGTGAGGTCATCCACTTTGGTAGGAAAAATAGAAGATTATTTAAATGCTGAAAGACTGAACCATGCTGTCGATCAAAAGGGAGTGCTTGTACATGAATTGCAAAAAGTTAGTTTGCAGGTTAAAGGGTTAATTAAGAAGGCCAAAGGAATGTCCCTTCATTGCTGGAGGGATTGAATTTAGGAGCAGGGAGGATCTGCTGCAACTGTAAGAGGTCCTGGTGAGGCCGCATCTGGAGAACTGGGTGCAGTTCTGGTCTCCTGACTTGAGGAAGGATGTACAGAGGAGATTCACCAAGTTGATTCCAGAGATGAGGGGGTTAACCTAGGAGGAGAGACTGAATTGCCTGGGATTATCCTTGCTCAAATTCAGAAGAATGAGAGATCTTATAGAAACATATAAAATTATGAAAGGGATAATAAGATAGAGGCAGGAAAATTGTTTTCATTGGTAGGTGAGACCAGAACTAGGGGACACAGCCTCAGGATTCAGGGGAGCAGATTTAAGACGGAGATGAGGAATCTGTGGTTCTGCCCAGGGAAGCAGTTGAGACGACTTCATTAAACATATTTAAGGTTCAGTTAGATTTTTACATAAAAACGGAATTAAGGGATGAGGGACAAAGGCAGGCGGGTGAAGTTGAATCAACGATCGGATCAGCCGCGACCGGATGGTCAACTCCTGCTCCTGTGTGGGGAAGGGCCTTGCGCCAAGTGAGAACACCTCATCCCCACCTTGTGACTGCTGACACGTAACTGAGCATGGAGGAACCACACCCTTGATGGCCAGCCACATTTATTTCAATCTGTACACACATTTCTGTAAATCGGTCAGTGGATAGGAAACAAAAGGTGGCGAGAGTGGGCAGGAGGGAACCACTGCGCTCCCCTTCGCCACTGGAATCAGGGATGGGACCTCAGCAACATCTCGTTCTCCCAGGGAAAGGGATCCTGAAGTCATGTCATGTTGCTCAGTGTGTCGGGGGCCCAGTCCTGGTGCATCAGTGGTCCCGGTGCGTTGAGGGTCCAGTCCCAGTTCATCGGGGATCCTTGTGCATTGGGGTCCGGTCCCAGAGTGTCGAGGGTCTCAGTATGGTGGAAGTCCGGTACAGGTGCATTAGGGGTCCGGTCCCGGTGCGTGGGGGGTCCGGTCCCGGCGCGTGGGGGGTCCGGTCCCGGCGCGTGGGGGGTCCGGTCCCGGCGCGTGGGGGGTCCGGTCCCGGCGCGTGGGGGGTCCGGTCCCGGCGCGTGGGGGGTCCGGTCCCGGCGCGTGGGGGGTCCGGTCCCGGCGCGTGGGGGGTCCGGTCCCGGCGCGTGGGGGATCCGGTCCCGGCGCGTGGGGGATCCGGTCCCGGCGCGTGGGGGATCCGGTCCCGGCGCGTGGGGGATCCGGTCCCGGCGCGTGGGGGATCCGGTCCCGGCGCGTGGGGGATCCGGTCCCGGCGCGTGGGGGATCCGGTCCCGGCGCGTGGGGGATCCGGTCCCGGCGCGTGGGGGATCCGGTCCCGGCGCGTGGGGGATCCGGTCCCGGCGCGTGGGGGATCCGGTCCCGGCGCGTGGGGGATCCGGTCCCGGCGCGTGGGGGATCCGGTCCCGGTGCACTGGGGATCCTAGTGTGTCAGGTGTCTGGGTGCATTGCGGGTCTCTTGTGTGTTGGGGGTGTCCAGTCCTGGTGCATTGGGGGTTTGGTCCCAGTGCGTTGGGGGTCCTAATGAGTCGGGGGTCCCGATGCATCAAGGGTCCCGTTGAGTCAAGGGTCCCGGTGCGTTGGGAGTCCAGTCCCGGAGTGTCGGGAGTTCCGGTGCATTGGGGGTCCAGTCCCGGTGTGACGGAGGTCTCAGTGTGTTAGTGATACGGACCCGATGTGTCGGGAGTTCCGGTGCATCAGGGTTCTGGTCCTGGTGCGTCGGGGTGTCTCAGTGTGTTGGGTGTCCAGATGCAGTGCATTAGGGTCTGGTCCCAGTGTGTTGGGGGTCCTAGTGGCTCAGGGGTCCCGTGAGTCGAGGGTCCTGTTGCATCAGGGGTCCAGGTACGTTGGAGAATCTTGTCCCGGTGCGTTGGGGGTCCCGGTGCATCGGGGGTCCGTCCCAATGCATTGGAGGTCCGTCCTGATCCAGGAGATCACTCTACACCACATCCCCTTAACCGACCCTCTCCGTCAAAGGCTGGGCTCGCCTGCTGGTGGCTGTAAAGTGCATGGGCGCCAGGCAGGGGGTGGGTTCAAGGGGCAGGGGAGGAGAAACCGGTCACTCTCCAGACCGGCAGCAGGCACGCCCCGAGCACTGCAGGTTCTGGCAGCCGCTGGCCGTCGTCGAGTGGGGGCCTGGAGGGAAGGGAGGGAGGGAGGGAGGTTGTGAGGAAGGAACCCCAGCTCTCCCTGCCAACTCTCTTCCCCCACCCTCTCCCCTCCCCTTCCCCTTCCCCTTCTCTCCCCCATGCCCCCTCTCCCCTTCCCCTGTCTCCCCCTCCCCGTTCCCCCCTCTACCCTCCCACCTTCCCCCTCCCCATTCCCTCTCTCTACCCTCCCCCCTTCCCCCTCTCTCTCTAACCTCCCCCTGTCTCCTGCTCCTCTCTCCACCCCACCTCTCTCCCTGCCCCCATCTCCCTTAACCCCCTCCCCCCACCCCCCGGTCCTTACCGCTGATGTTATCGCAGTAGTAGAAGTATTCGTCATTGAGCGCAGGGCAGGCAGACACCAGGTCATGAAGGCCAGTGCCAGTGATCCACAGGCATCCCGACAGGTCGAGGTGCTCGAGAAGGGGCAGTCCCCCATGGAGAGTCAGGGCCCTAGACAACAACAGGCTGTCAGTCATCATGTCATCATCCCTTCCCATGACCCTAAAGCCCCCTTTCCCATGCGACTCCAAAGCCCCTTCCCACTGCCCCCCCAGAACCCCTTTCCTACACCCCCACCAGAGCCCCCTCCACCTCTGCGGACAGACCTGGACCCTCGAATCCATCACTGTCCGTGGAGCTGCCTCAGTCCCTTCCAAATGCTGTGTTTGCCACGCCTTGACACCCCCCTCCCCCCACCACAGGCATCTTGCTCCATACCCTCACCCCTCTCTGTGCAGCTCAGTGCCCTTTCCAACCTTCCCTTCCAGCAGAATCTGTTCCTCTCCAGCGCCGCCCCCCACCCCCCATCCACAGCTGCCCTGTCTCAACGAGGAAACCTGCAGATGCAGGGATCTGCTACAATGCACAGGAGAGCTGGAGGAACTCAGTAGAACTCAGTAGATCTCGCCCTGCCCTCAGCTTCCCTCCCACCTGTTACCTAAGATGAAACACAGGCGTAAATGGGGGAACCCAGCCGGTCTCGCGGCATCCACAGGGGACAAAGATTCATCACCAATGTTTCGGGCCTCAGCCCTACCTCAAGGTACAGCAAAAAGCAGACAGGCATCTGAATAAAGACTGGAGACTGTCTGGGGCAGTCCAGACCAACAAAAATGTGTTCACTGGTTATAAGAGGAGAGAATTGATTTTAGCTCCGTGAAAGGAGGAAAAGAGAAGAGAGTCAGAGGCAGAAAGAGAAGGGGAGGGAGAGAGGGGGAGGGAAAGAAGGGGCAAAGGTGGGAGGGGGAGGGAGAGAGGGGAGGGAGAGGAGAGGAAGGAGAGGGGGAGGGGGAAAGGAGGGGAGGAAGAGAAGAGGGGGAGAGAGGGGAGGTGAGCAGGGAGAGGAGGGAGTGCGCGCGCGCTGGGAGAAAGGAGACGGGACAAAGATGGAAGTAGGGAAGTGTTAACAGAAACTGGAGAGATCAACGTTAATGCTGCCCAGTTGGAGATGAGCTGCTGTTCCTCCTATTGGCAGGTGGGCCCAGACTGATAGCACGATACCATGGACAGACACATCAGCAAGGGAATGGGGCGGGGAACAGCATGGACCTCCCAGGGCCACCCATTTCAATGCCCCCTCCCATTCTCCCCATTCTTTATTCAGGCACCTGCCGTTTGCCTGTTCCTCGAGGAAGGGATCAGGCCCAAAATATCGATGATGTATCTTCACCTCCTGTGGGGACTGCAAGACTGGCTGGGTTCCTCCGACGTTACTGTGTTTCCACCTGTTACCTGTCAGGTAACTCCACACCCCCTTCCTCCCAGCTCATTCAGACGACCTCCTACTTTTCCACATTCCTGATGAGGGGTCAGGCCGGAAACGATGACCACCATTTACTTTCCACCCATACTGCCTGGCCTGTGCAGCACAGTGAACGTAGCCCAATGTGGAATGGTTCATTCTGATAAACCCCTGCTCAATCCCATCACTGACTCTACAGTGGGAAGGGGCTATGACTGGAACTGGGAAGGACGGAAAACTTTGGGAACAGACGTGGGTCAGAGGTCAGGGCTGAATGGACAGGCGAAGAGTTCAGGGCCAGATGGGGAGGTGGGCTTCAGGGACGGATGGCAGGCAGGGACAGACCTGGGGGGACAGGGTGAGGGGACGAATGGGGGGAGTCAGGGTGAGGTGACAGACAGGGGGCAGTGTTAGGGGACCGACACAGGATTAGGTTCACGCTGCACCCACCTGAGCCCCTGGTCGGTGATCTGGTAGCATCCGGACAGGCTGAGGAAGCGGAGGGAGCGGGGAGCAGACCCACAGTCAGTCTCTGCGCCCCTGCCACGACCAGCTGCCCCAGTGCCAGCTTCCAAGCGATGGCTCCGCACCATTTTGTTGCAGGTTCCAGGCACCGACCAACGGGCCCCCACCTCGGAGGTGCAGAAAGAGTGCCCACAGGGAGCCCGGAGCCCCTGGGCCTCCCGCAGACAACAAGCAGCGATACCGCAGGAAGCCGATGGATGCCAGCGGCCGGGGGTCCGCAATCCCACCAGCCTCAGCTCCCCCGACTCTTCAATGTCCAGCAGTTGTGCCTCGGGCAGGAGCCAGACCCCACCGGAGCTCCCCCGGGTCTCCAGCTCCACCCCCTCCATTGGTAGGCAGTCGTGGCAGCCATGCAGGGACCAGGAGCAGGCATTTCGCTGGCTTTGCATCCCCTCCTCGGTCTCCCCAGGCAGCACACCCAGAGCCCGTGTCAGGTGTAGGAGGGTGGAGTCCGTAATCTGCTCACAGCCGGACAGGTCCAGGTGTGACAGGGAATGACAGGTTCCAGGGCCACACCTAAGGGGCAGAGAAGGCGAGCATCAAAGGGGAGAGAGGTGTGGCCCGTTTTGGGGAGGGGCCTGGGAAAGAGGCAGGACACGTTCGGGGGGAGAAGCTGGGGATTCCTGAGGGAGAGGTGGAGAGTGTCTGGGGGAGATGGTGAGTTAGAGAGAGACGGAGCGCATCTGAGGTAGAGACAGCAGATTGCAGAGAGACGGGGGGCTGTCCTGGGGAGAGCCGGCGACTCGGGCGAGAGCCGGCGACTCGGGCGAGAGCCGGCGACTCGGGCGAGAGCCGGCGACTCGGGCGAGAGCCGGCGACTCGGGCGAGAGCCGGCGACTCGGGCGAGAGCCGGCGACTCGGGCGAGAGCCGGCGACTCGGGCGAGAGCCGGCGACTCGGGCGAGAGCCGGCGACTCGGGCGAGAGCCGGCGACTCGGGCGAGAGCCGGCGACTCGGGCGAGAGCCGGCGACTCGGGCGAGAGCCGGCGACTCGGGCGAGAGCCGGCGACTCGGGCGAGAGCCGGCGACTCGGGCGAGAGCCGGCGACTCGGGCGAGAGCCGGCGACTCGGGCGAGAGCCGGCGACTCGGGCGAGAGCCGGCGACTCGGGCGAGAGCCGGCGACTCGGGCGAGAGCCGGCGACACGGGCGAGAGCCGGCGACTCGGGCGAGAGCCGGCGACTCGGGCGAGAGCCGGCGACTCGGGCGAGAGCCGGCGACTCGGGCGAGAGCCGGCGACTCGGGCGAGAGCCGGCGACTCGGGCGAGAGCCGGCGACTCGGGCGAGAGCCGGCGACTCGGGCGAGAGCCGGCGACTCGGGCGAGAGCCGGCGACTCGGGCGAGAGCCGGCGACTCGGGCGAGAGCCGGCGACTCGGGCGAGAGCCGGCGACTCGGGCGAGAGCCGGCGACTCGGGCGAGAGCCGGCGACTCGGGCGAGAGCCGGCGACTCGGGCGAGAGCCGGCGACTCGGGCGAGAGCCGGCGACTCGGGCGAGAGCCGGCGACTCGGGCGAGAGCCGGCGACTCGGGCGAGAGCCGGCGACTCGGGCGAGAGCCGGCGACTCGGGCGAGAGCCGGCGACTCGGGCGAGAGCCGGCGACTCGGGCGAGAGCCGGCGACTCGGGCGAGAGCCGGCGACTCGGGCGAGAGCCGGCGACTCGGGCGAGAGCCGGCGACTCGGGCGAGAGCCGGCGACTCGGGCGAGAGCCGGCGACTCGGGCGAGAGCCGGCGACTCGGGCGAGAGCCGGCGACTCGGGCGAGAGCCGGCGACTCGGGCGAGAGCCGGCGACTCGGGCGAGAGCCGGCGACTCGGGCGAGAGCCGGCGACTCGGGCGAGAGCCGGCGACTCGGGCGAGAGCCGGCGACTCGGGCGAGAGCCGGCGACTCGGGCGAGAGCCGGCGACTCGGGCGAGAGCCGGCGACTCGGGCGAGAGCCGGCGACTCGGGCGAGAGCCGGCGACTCGGGCGAGAGCCGGCGACTCGGGCGAGAGCCGGCGACTCGGGCGAGAGCCGGCGACTCGGGCGAGAGCCGGCGACTCGGGCGAGAGCCGGCGACTCGGGCGAGAGCCGGCGACTCGGGCGAGAGCCGGCGACTCGGGCGAGAGCCGGCGACTCGGGCGAGAGCCGGCGACTCGGGCGAGAGCCGGCGACTCGGGCGAGAGCCGGCGACTCGGGCGAGAGCCGGCGACTCGGGCGAGAGCCGGCGACTCGGGCGAGAGCCGGCGACTCGGGCGAGAGCCGGCGACTCGGGCGAGAGCCGGCGACTCGGGCGAGAGCCGGCGACTCGGGCGAGAGCCGGCGACTCGGGCGAGAGCCGGCGACTCGGGCGAGAGCCGGCGACTCGGGCGAGAGCCGGCGACTCGGGCGAGAGCCGGCGACTCGGGCGAGAGCCGGCGACTCGGGCGAGAGCCGGCGACTCGGGCGAGAGCCGGCGACTCGGGCGAGAGCCGGCGACTCGGGCGAGAGCCGGCGACTCGGGCGAGAGCCGGCGACTCGGGCGAGAGCCGGCGACTCGGGCGAGAGCCGGCGACTCGGGCGAGAGCCGGCGACTCGGGCGAGAGCCGGCGACTCGGGCGAGAGCCGGCGACTCGGGCGAGAGCCGGCGACTCGGGCGAGAGCCGGCGACTCGGGCGAGAGCCGGCGACTCGGGCGAGAGCCGGCGACTCGGGCGAGAGCCGGCGACTCGGGCGAGAGCCGGCGACTCGGGCGAGAGCCGGCGACTCGGGCGAGAGCCGGCGACTCGGGCGAGAGCCGGCGACTCGGGCGAGAGCCGGCGACTCGGGCGAGAGCCGGCGACTCGGGCGAGAGCCGGCGACTCGGGCGAGAGCCGGCGACTCGGGCGAGAGCCGGCGACTCGGGCGAGAGCCGGCGACTCGGGCGAGAGCCGGCGACTCGGGCGAGAGCCGGCGACTCGGGCGAGAGCCGGCGACTCGGGCGAGAGCCGGCGACTCGGGCGAGAGCCGGCGACTCGGGCGAGAGCCGGCGACTCGGGCGAGAGCCGGCGACTCGGGCGAGAGCCGGCGACTCGGGCGAGAGCCGGCGACTCGGGCGAGAGCCGGCGACTCGGGCGAGAGGTGGGGCATGTCCGGAGAAGAGAGTGGGTTGGGACAGAGACGGGGAGGGGGCGCCCGGGGACAGAGACGGGGAGGGGGCGCCCGGGGACAGAGACGGGGAGGGGGCGCCCGGGGACAGAGACGGGGAGGGGGCGCCCGGGGACAGAGACGGGGAGGGTCGCCCGGGGACAGAGACGGGGAGGGGTCGCCCGGGGACAGAGACGGGGAGGGGGCGCCCGGGGACAGAGACGGGGAGGGGGCGCCCGGGGACAGAGACGGGGAGGTTGCGCCCGGGGACAGAGACGGGGAGGGGGCGCCCGGGGACAGAGACGGGGAGGGGGCGCCCGGGGACAGAGACGGGGAGGGGGCGCCCGGGGACAGAGACGGGGAGGGGGCGCCCGGGGACAGAGACGGGGAGGGGGCGCCCGGGGACAGAGACGGGGAGGGGGCGCCCGGGGACAGAGACGGGGAGGGGGCGCCCGGGGACAGAGACGGGGAGGGGGCGCCCGGGGACAGAGACGGGGAGGGGGCGCCCGGGGACAGAGACGGGGAGGGGGCGTCCGGGGACAGAGACGGGGAGGGGGCGTCCGGGGACAGAGACGGGGAGGGGGCGTCCGGGGACAGAGACGGGGAGGGGGCGTCCGGGGACAGAGACGGGGAGGGGGCGTCCGGGGACAGAGACGGGGAGGGGGCGTCCGGGGACAGAGACGGGGAGGGTCGTCCGGGGACAGACGGGGGGGGCCGGGGAAAGAGACAGGGCTGGGAACAGAGACTGGTGGCTGAGAGAGAGAGGGAGAGACGGGGTGGCCAACCGGGGATAGAGACAGTGGGGTAACATATGAAAATGCCTGGGCTCCACAATCATTGGACAGCAGGACGGGGGATTCGTTACCTGCTGAAGGCCGAGTCGGTGACCGCTGTCTGCGTAAGGTCCAGATGCTCCAGGTTGGGACAGGCGCTGAGAATCTGTCGGAGCTGTGTGAAACAAGGAGACCCAGAGTGAAGGGAATCACATGGCGACATCCCAGTACACCGGATCACCCATCCCTGGTCTGCCACACAACTCCGAGCTCACCGACCATGGCTCAGCCCACTCCTGTTACACATACGCCCCAAGTCGCAATTACCGGCATGAACAGGAAACGAACTGTTAGCAGCAGAGGGGGTGAACGTACCACGGATCACCGGCCCACAAACTGGGATATGGCCACGTACCATCTGGCTGGAGAGAGTGCTGCTGTCAGCGAGGACCAGGCTCCTGACTGCTGGCCCAACCTCTGGGAGAAGATGGTGCACGATGCCCTGTAATAGCTGTGCCTCGCCCTGCGCCCTGTGTCCAGATTCTTCTGCACAGCAACAAAGGACAAGGTGGTCACATAGCGCAGGCTAGAGGCTCAACTCCGCAAGATTCCAGTCAGGGCAACAAACAGACAATCCGCATTGCACCACACTCCCCACAAAAGGGTCTGAAAGGACGGCACAGAGTGAAATCTGTGTCTGACCCCAGGAGTGTGTGATGGAACAGTGCAGAAGGAGCTTCATTCTTCGTCTGACCCAAGCAGTGTGTGATGGAACAGTGTGGAGGGAGCTTCACTCTGTGTCTGACCCCATGAGTGTGTGATGGGACAGTGCGGAGGGAGCTTCATTCTGTGTCTGACCCTGGGAGTATGTGATGGGACAGTGAGGTAGGGGCTTCACTCTGGGTGACCCTTTATTATTTTCTGTATACATGCGACAGATCTCCAACACTGCAATGAATCTCCACAGTACAAAACTTTCAGGAGACATCTATCCTGTAATATTTTAACCCCCACCCCCTTCATCCAGGATGCAGTGTCTTTCCCAAACACCCCCGGAATCCTCCGTGCTGCCCATGGGCATGGTATGCTCCTAATCTCAGGTACCCAGGAATGGACATATCCCGGAAGGTGATCGTTTACTATGAGCAGAGGCCTCAGGCAGCCTACTTGCACGTGTCACGGATCACTTTTACTAGGATGCTGTGGGATTTCAGGAACTAAGTTGCAGGCAAAGGGGACTTGATTTCCTGGAGCATAGATGAATGAGGGGAGATTTCAAAGAGGTATTAAAATTATGAGGGGTTTAGCAGAGTAAATGCAACTCGGACAGCAGGGTTGGTGTCGTGGTTCACATAACGCTGTAACAGGGCCAATGACCAGAATTCGAATCCTGCGCTGTCTGCGTGGGCTTTCCCCGGGGGCTCTGGTTTCCTTCCACCGTTCAAAATGTTCTGGGGGGTTGTAAGCTAATTGAGTGTAATTGGGTGGCACAGACTCGAGGGCCGGAAGGGCCGTGTGTCTGAATGTTTAAAAAAATATGCAAATATCAGCTTTTCCTATGGAGGGTCAGTAAGGTACAAACCAGAGGACATGGGTAAAAGGGGAAACGTTTAACATCAAACAACACAGCCCAGGACAGGCCCTTCAGCCCTCCATGTTGTGCTGACCCAGATATTCCTAAAAAAAAAACTAACCCCTCCCTACCCTGTAACCCTCTATTTTTCTCCCATCCATGAGCCTGTCCAAGAGTCTCTTAAATGCCCCTATGTTCCAGCGTCCACCACCACCCCTGGCCAGGCATTCCAGGCCCCACAACTCTCTGCGTAAAAAAAACACCCCTAAACTTCCCTCCCTTCACTTTGTACAGACGTCCTCTGGAGTTTGCTGATCTCGCCCTGGGAAACAGGCACTGGCCGTCCACACTATTTCTGCCTCTCAGAATATTGTCGACCTCTATCAAATCTCCTCTCATCCTTCTTCGCTCCAAAGAGAAAAGTCCCGGCTCTGCTAACCTTGACTCATGAGACTTGTTTCCCAATCCAGGCAACATCCTGGTCAATCTCCTCTGCCCCCTCTCATTAGCTTCCACCTTCCTGTAATGAGGTGACCAGAACTGAACACTAACCTCCAAGTGGGGTCTCACCAGAGATTTGTAGAGTTGCAACATATCCTCTTAACTCCTGAACTCAATCCCCCTATTAATGAAGCCCAGTGTCCCATAACTATCCCATCAACCTGCGTGGCCACCTTGAGGGATGTATGGATTTGGACCCCAAGGTCCCTCAGTTCCTCCTCACTGTTAAGTAACTGACCATGAACCCTGTACTCAGCCATCTGGTTTGTCCCTCCAAAATGCATCACCTCACACCGATCCGGATTGAACGCCATCTTCCACTTCTCTGCCCAACTCTGCATCCTGGCTATATACTGTTGTAACCTTCGACAACCTTCAGCTCTATCCACAACTCCTCCAACCTTCATGTCATCTGCAAACTGACTGACCCGTCCTTCCATCTCATCATCCAGGTCACTAATAAAAATTACAAAGAGCAGGAGTCCCAGAAGATCCCTGTGGAACTCCACGAGTCACCAACCTCCAGGCTGAATACTTTTTGCCCACTATGACTCTCTGCTTTCTGCCTACAAGCTAAGGTTCCTCTAATCCTATGCCTCATGACTTTCTGGATGAGTCTCTCATGGGGGGATCTTGTCAAATGCCTTGCTAAAATCCATGGAGACCACATCTACCGCCCGACCCTGATTAGGGTAGGAACGTGAGGGGGAACTTCTTCACACATGGTGAGAGTGTGGAACAAGTTGAGGCGGTGAATGCGGGCTCACTTATAACATTTAAGAAGAATTTGGACAGGTCCATGGAGCAAGGCAGAGACTAGAAGGGCCAAAGGGCCTGTTTCAGATCTGTGGTGTGTTGGGACAAGGATCAAGGATATCTGCCTCACTGCACACCGGCTGACCAGGTTCAGAGAGGGTGGGGCTGGCTGTGAGCAGCCAGAAGCTGCAGCCTCGCTCCACGCCACACACCTGTCTCGTCCACATCGGCATCTTCGTCCCACTGCTGGGCCCGACTCATATGCTCCTCACAGAACCGCTCCGGGCTAGAGGGAGGCCCGTTGAACCAGTGGCCTGGGGGCAGGAAACAGACATGGTCACTGGGAACAGAGTCCGCACTGGACCTCAACACTGTCTGGATGAGAGGAGTCACGTGATGGAGTAGTGGCCGGACGGTGAACTCCAGCCCTCTCCAGAAAAGTCGGGAAAAACAAGGGAAAACACAAAGGCACAGAAATAAAAGTTAAAGAAACGTGAGTATAAAGGTGGAAAGAAGATGGCGACAAAAAAAGAAAAATCAAAATCAACGGTAAGAAGAGAGGAAGAGAAGACAACGGAGGAAGAAGGAAAAGGCCTTACCTGTCCGAAGAGGCCCGCTGTGGAGAGAGAAGCCCGCTTCCTCAGGTCGGTAGAAATAGGACTACAAAAATGGCTCGCTGAGCCGAGTAAAAGTGCGCAACCGCGCATGCGCGAGGAGTCGCGCATGCGCGATGCGCATGAAAAAAAACACACCGACGGGAGGGGTGACCAGCTGGGGAGTCGATCTCCACAGCCGGCAACGACAGCTGCAGAACACCTGCAGCAAGAAGAGAACACAGAAGACAATGGAAACAAGAAAGAAGAGAAGAAAAGGGCAACAAAGAAACAACAGATGGCCAACCCAGAGGAAGAAGAAGAGGAAGAGTACAATGAAATAGAAGAAGAAGGGAAAGGCAAGATAAAGGATATACTTTCTCTTATTAGAGGATACATGGAGTCATTTAAAGAATGGCAGACACAGGAATTTAATGATTTAAGAAGAAGAAGAATAAACAACACAGAAGAGAAAATGAACAAAATAGATATGACCTTAACAGAAATGGGAAAGAAAATGGACAAGATGGAAGAGCGGGCAGTAGCAGCAGAAATGGAGGTAGAAGACTTAAAAAAGAAATTGGAGGAATCTAATAAAAAAGCTATAGAGACACAAGAACTGTTAGCTCAAAAAATAGATATAATGGAAAATTATAACAGAAGAAATAACATAAAGATAGTGGGCCTTAAGGAAGATGAAGAAGGCAAGAATATGAGGGAGTTTATAAAAGATTGGATCCCTAAGACCCTAGGATGTCCAAAACTACAGCAAGAAATGGAAATAGAAAGGGCACATAGAGCATTGGCCTCTAAACCACAACAAAAACCAAGATCTATTTTAGTAAAATTCCTAAGATATACTACAAGAGAAAAGGTACTGGAGAAGACAATGGAAAAAGTAAGAGAGGGCAACAAACCACTGGAGTATAAAGGGCAAAAAATCTTCATTTATCCAGATATAAGTTTTGAATTCCTAAAGAAGAGAAAGGAGTTCAATACAGCAAAGGCGATTTTATGGAAGAAAGGGTATAAATTTATACTAAAGCATCCAGCGGTATTGAAAATATTTATTCCAGGACAACAAAACAGACTATTCTCGGATCCAGAAGAAGCACGAAAATTTGCAGGACAATTACAAAAATAGACTGAGGGATGGGTAATGAGAGTAAAAATGATCACGATTGATATGTATGTGGGTAAAGAGGTATAAGAGTGAATAGATACAATGTGCATACGTGAATGTATCTGTACTTAGAGGAAAATATAGATAGTATAGACAAGAATTAATAAGGGAAGGTAATGGAATAGAGAGAATAAGGAGGGAATTAAAAGTGACCTTTGTTACATATGAAAAGCGAAATCTTTTCTGGGGGGGACTGGGTGGGGGGGAATAGCGGTCACTGCAAAATCAGTTGACGCTTGCGAGTGAATTCGCAAACCCAAATGGAGAGGGGAGATGTGGTTGTCCGACAAGGGATAAAGGACAACTCAGGAGGGGAAGGGGAGATTGGGGATAAAGAAGATATAAATAGGAGAATAAGGAAAATGTTTGATGTTGTAGGAATGTTGTCTTATAAAGAGTTTAAAATAAGAAAACAGAAATGGAAAAGGAGGAAAGGTAATGATGGAAAAACAGAAAGAGAAGATAAACAAAGTATAAAATGGCTACACTGAACTATATGACTTTAAATATTAATGGAATACATAACCAAATTAAAAAGAAGAAACTACTAAATTTACTGAAAAAGGAAAAAATTGATGTAGCATTTACCCAAGAAACACACTTAACTAAATTGGAGCACAAGAAATTAAAGAGAGATTGGGTTTGGACATGTAACAGCAGCATCGTATAATTCAAAAGCAAGAGGAGTGGCTATATTAATTAGTAAAAATGTGCCATTTAAAATAGAAGAGGAAATAATAGATCCAGCAGGGAGATATGTTATGATAAAATGTCAGCTCCTAAGTAACATAAAAAACAAAGAATTTGGAATTGATTTGGAGGATGCACAAAAAAAATTTGTTAAGATAGCCCTAGCCGTAGCAAAAAAATGTATTATGTCAACCTGGAAATTGGAAGATAATTTGAAAATACAACATAGTTTAAGAAATAATATTGAAATATTCGAACAAATATGGGAGCCTTACATTAAATACAATAGCGAAAACCTACCGGGGACAAACATTACCTAAGTTGATGGAAGGAGAAGGAAAGAAAAGAATGGACTCAGTAGAATTTCTGGTGTATTTTTGTTGAATGACAACATTGTCTGACGGGTTTAATGCAACCTAGATTATATACCTAAAATGGATGAGAGGTGGGGGGTGGGGGGGTAGAAAAAGTCACTGTATATGTGTGAAAAAGAAAAAGTGTATATCATGGCTAATGTGATTTATGGTGTGAAAAATAAAAATTAAAAAAAAAACTGTCTGGATAACCCCCCCACCAACACACACCACACTCCCTCTGTCTTCCCACCCTCACATACCTCCCAGTCTCCATAACACCCCCCCCCCCCACTCAGCCTCCTACACACCTCCCTGTCTCTGTAACGTCTCCAGTCTCCTACACCCCTCCCTGTCTGTAACCCCCTCTGGGCCCCTACACCCCTTCCCTGTCTCTGTAACCCCCCTCTGGTCCCCGACACTCACCTCTGGCCCAGCTGACCGGGTAAAGGTGCCTCCACAGCGCCCCACTCCTTGCCACCTGAGCCCAGTGCCTGTTCACCTGGCTCGAGCGGCAGAGGTCACGAGGGTTGAGATAACCCAGAATTTTCACGAGCACCTCAGGGGGAAGCTGAGACACATGGGTGTTGTTGGCCTCCGGCCAGGGCTCTGGGGTGTGGGAGAGAGCAGATCCAATAGTGAATGTAGTCAGCTCCCATGGTCACCGACCCCGACAGGTGCATCACCCTCTTCTCCTCCTCCTCCTCTTCTTCTCCCTCCCTCATCACCTCTCCCAGATTGAGGATCTTCCTCACCACCCCTCCCATAGCATGGAGCTCCCTCACCAACCCTCCCACAGCAAAGAGCTCCCTCACTGCCCCTCCCACTGCGATGAGCTCCCTCCTCACTGCTCCTCCCACAGAGAGCTCTCTCACCACCGCACCCACAGCGAGGAGCTCCCTCACCACTGCACCCATTATGCAGAGCTCCTTCACTACCCATCTCACAGCAGAGTTCCCTCACCACCCATCCCCCAGTGAGGAGCTTCCTCACCACCCTTCCACCAGCGAGGAGCTCCCTTCCCACCCTTCCCCCAGAGAGGAGCTTCCTCACCACCCTTCCACCAGCAAGGAGCTCCCTCAGCTCTGCACCCACAGCATGGTTCCCTCACTGCCCATCCCACAGCACACAGCTCCCTTACCACCCCTCCCACAGCAGAGCTCTCTCACTTCCCCATCCCCCAGAGGAGATCCCTCACCTCCCCTCCCCCAGTGAGGAGATCCCTCACCTCCCCTCCCCCACCAAACCGAGCAGCCCCTGGAACAGCCACTACCTGTCCGCGCCCTCTTGCCATGAGCATTCTTGGGCTGTGTGTGGACATTCTGGTCTGGGGTCCAGAGGGGAAACTCATTCAGGACCTGCAGGGCGACAGGAGGGCCCTGGGAGCAGTGACGTGCGATCACCTTGGTCTTTATGTCCTTCAGCTCCTCATAGGTGAAGTATTCCATCAGCAGGGGCTGAAACACCTGGGGGGAGTGGGGGGAGGAGAGGAGGGGAAGGGGAGTGGAGGGAGGGGGGAGAGTCTTGGTTCAACGTTATTGTTCACTAGTGGCCACCTTGTGTATTTGGGGGAGGGTGATGAAGGCGGTTTGGGATCTGGGTTTTGAGGGAGGGGTGAAGAGGCTCCCTACCTCCTCCTCCTCCTTCATGTGGGGGATGAACTCCTTGGTAAAGGCATCGAGCTGCTCCTTCAAATGGCGGCTGTACCTCAGCTGTTCGCACTCATTCTGTGGGCAGCAGAACATCAGTACCTCCCCCACCGCTCTCACTCCCACTGCCCCCAAGGCTTCCCCTTGTGCTCAATCTCACCTCGTGACTCCCCCACCCCTCACTGACCACCATCCTCCTCGATCTTCCCCCTCCCCACGATCCCCCACCCCTCAACCTCTCTCCCCTCCTCTGAACCCCACCCCCATTTCCTTCTCTCCCTCAAAAATCCCCCTCCATGACCCCCACACCCCTCCACCCCCCACACGACTCCCCCCCTCCATGACCTTGATGTTCTTGAGCCCCTTTTCAAAGAGCTGCAGCATCTCGCATAGTTTGTTGTCGGAGTGCACAGCGGACACAGACCGATTGCGGACGGACAGAGCCCGCAATCGGTGCTGCAATTCTCCCATGATGTACTCATTCTCGATCTGCTCGTGGGACTTGAACTCGGTAAAGGTGGCGTAGAGCGACGTGAGGAGGGCCTGGAAATCCCGGCTGCTGGAGAAGTTGGTATTGGACAGCTGTCAGGGTGGAAGGAGGGAAGTCAAACTCATCGTACAAGACCAACCAGGCAAAACGGCGTTCTCCGGTCCTCAGTGCAAAGCACACACATGCACACAAACACACGCACACACAAAGACGAGCTCACACAGACAGACACACATGCGCAACATATCCAAGACAAGCAATTTTCTTTCAGACATCTGGCCCAGTAACAAGCCCTTCTGCTCCACCGGTCTGAATACGCCTTTGGAACAGAAGAGGAAACTGGAGCCCCCGCAGAAAACCCACGCAGACAAGGGGAGAGCATACAAACTCCTGACTGACAGCACGGGATTTGAACCCCAGTCACTGGTGCTGGAACGGTGTTAACCGCTACGGTAACCGTGCCATCTTCACCTACACAAATAAAAATTGTTTGGTGAATATGAGAGTCTTGGAGGGTTAGTGTGAACAGTTCCTTTGGTCATTCAGTGTTCTTACTGCCCGTGGGACGAAGCTGTTCCTCAGCCTGGTGGTGCTGGCTCTGATCCTCCTGGATTTCTTCCCAAACAAGAGCAGCTGAAAGACGCTGTGTGTGGGGTGGAAGGGGTCCTCGACGACTTTGCACGCCCCCTTTAGACAATTATCCCAGTAGATTACGTCGATGGGAGGGGGATGGAGATTCCAGTGATCGTCTCTGCCGCATTTATGGTCCTGTGAATTGACCTCTGATCCATTTCTCTGCACCAACCGTACCACACTGTGATGCAGATGGATAGGATGCTGTGGAGAGAGCTCCTGTAGGCATGATGGTGGTTGGTAGACTTGCCTGCTTCAGTCTTCTCAGGAAGTGCATTTGCTGTTGCCCCTTCCTGACCAGCGAGGAGATGTTGAATGGATAGGTCACTAGTTAACTGAACTCCAAGGAAGGAACTTGGTGCCCTCCGCTGCAGTTATTGACGTATTGTGGAGGGTGGTCATTCCTGGTCCTCCTGATGTCCACAATCTCCTCCTTCATCTTGTCCACGTTGAGACTCAGGCTGTTATTCTCGCACCATTTCCACCTCTTCTCTGTAGTACAACTTCATCGTTGTTGCTGACAGGTCCAAAGACTATCATCCTCAATGGCCAACAATGTCAGTCAATGTCCCGATTCAAGTCCACGCACCAAGACCAGAGAGGAAGGGGTTGGTAGGACAAACATGGAGTTGGGTCGGGTCCAGAGTGTCTAATGAGGTGAGGGATGATGCAGAGAAACAGCGGTGGAGAGAGAGGGTGGGGAGAGAGAGAGGCAGATGGGGAAGGAGGAGAGAAAGGAAAAGAGGGGAGGGGGAGAGGGGGGAGGGGGGAGAGGGGTGGGGGGAGAGGGGGAAGAGGGGGGAGAGGGGGGAGAGAGGGGAGAGAGGGGAGAGAGGGGAGGGGGGAGAGAGGGGGGAGGGGGAGAGAGAGGGGAGGGGGGAGAGAGGGGAGGGGGGGAGAGAGGGGAGGGGGGAGAGAGGGGAGGGGGGAGAGAGGGGAGGGGGAAGAGAGGGGAGGGGGGGAGAGAGGGGGGGGAGAGAGGGGGGGGAGAGAGGGGAGGGGGGAGAGAGGGGGGAGAGAGGGGAGGGGGGGAGAGAGGGGAGGGGGGGAGAGAGGGGAGGGGGGAGAGAGGGGAGGGGGGGAGAGAGGGGAGGGGGGGAGAGAGGGGAGGGGGGGGAGGGGGAGAGAGGGGAGGATGGAGAGAGGGGAGGGGGGAGAGAGGGGAGGGGGGAGAGAGGGGAGGGGGGAGAGAGGGGAGGGGGGAGAGAGGGGAGGGGGGAGAGAGGGGAGGGGGGAGAGAGGGGAGGGGGGAGAGAGGGGAGGGGGGAGAGAGGGGAGGGGGGGAGAGAGGGGAGGGGGGGGAAGGGAGGGGACCGGATCGAGGCCGGGACCCACCTTTTCCGAGTACAGGGGGAACCAGGACGGGATGGGATGGGGGCTGGGACCCACCTTCTCCGAGTACCGGGGGAACCGGGACAGGATGGGATGGGGGCCGGAACCCACCTTTTCCGAGTACCGCGACACCAGCTCCTTCATCCGCCAGTGCGGCGCCGAGAACACGTCCACCTCCTCCGGGAACGGCGCCATCTTGTGGCCTACAGCACCACCCGCGGCCGGGATATGGTACTGCACCTGGGTCTAATCGCCTACAGCGCCGTTTGCAGCCGGGAGGTGGCACTGCAGCGGGGACAAGGCGCCTGCATCACCATCTGCAGCCGGGAGGCGGAACTACAGCGCAGACACGGACACTGCAGCGGCCTCCTGTGGACAGGAGGAGGAACATGCCGCCTGCAGCGGCCCCTCATGGCCCACGTGAGCTGGTGCAAGCCATCGAGCCCACACCAGGAGTCGAACCAGTGTGAAAACCAGGCTAGACCACATGAGAGGGCATGAGGCTGCCTTGGGGTAGCACTGGTCATCTTACTTGCACTGCCACGGCCTGCAGTCCCAGTGGATGGTTGCCCAGGGTATAAGCCAGGAGTGGATTCAGTGATGATGTGTCCACCCCAATTTCTGCCTCTTGTAAATCTCCGTCAGTCATCTCCTTATCTTCCATCTATGTGTCTCAGAGTCTCTTAAATGTCCCCTAATGTTTCAACCTCCACCACCACCCCTGGCGAGGCATTCCAGGCCCCACAACTCTGTGTAAAAAACTTAACCATAAACTTCACTCCCCTCACTTTGTACAGATGTCCTCTGGTATCTGGGAAACAGGCACTGGACATCCACCCTATCTGCACCTTTCAGAATCTTGT
This sequence comes from Narcine bancroftii, assembly GCF_036971445.1. Classification (NCBI taxonomy): domain Eukaryota; kingdom Metazoa; phylum Chordata; class Chondrichthyes; order Torpediniformes; family Narcinidae; genus Narcine; species Narcine bancroftii. The sequence continues at coordinate 331,123,406 of NC_091471.1, read as the reverse complement.
AAACCTCTATCAAGTCTCCTCTCATCCTTCTGCACTCCAAAGCTCTGGCAACCTTGCCTCATGAGACTTGTTTCCCAGCCAGGCAACATAGAAATATAGAAAAATAGGTACAGGAGTAGGCCATTTGGCCCTTCAAGCCTACACCACCTTTCATTATGATCATGGCTGATCAGTACCCGGTTCCTGCCTTCTCCCCATACCCCCTGATCCCTTTAGCCACAAGGGCCAAATCTCACCTACTCTTAAATATTGACAAGGAACCGGCCTCAACTACTTCCTGTGGCAAAGAATTTCACAGATCTACCACCCTCTGAGAGAAGAAATTGTTCCTCATCTTAGTCCTAAAAAACTTCCCCTTTATCCTTAAATTGTGACCCCTGGTTCTGGTTTTTCCCAGCATTGGAAACAACCTTCCTGTATCTAGTCTGTCTAAACCCTTAAGAATTTTATGTTCCTATAAGATCCCCCCCTCAACCTTCTATCTTCTAAAGGTCTATCCAACCTTTCTTCATATGCAAGTCGTTCCATCTCTGGAATCAGTCTAGTGAACTTGAACCACCTCTTCACCCCCTCCATGGCGAGAATGTCCTTCCTCAGATAAGGAGACCAAAACTCCAGGTGTGGTCTCACCAAGGCCCTGTACAAATGCAGCAGGATCTGTACTCAAATCATCTTGCTATGAATGCCAACATAGCATTCGACTTCCTCACCGCCTACTGCACCTGCACGCCCACTTTCAATGACTGATGCATAGCAACATCCAAGTCTCTCTGCATCTCCCCTTTTCCTAAACAGACACCATTTAGATAATAGTCTTCTTTCCTGTTCTTGCCTCCAAAGTGGATAACCTCGCATTTATCCTTGCATCTGCCACATCTTGGCCCACTCGCCTAACATCCAAATCTCTCTGCATCCTCCTAATGTCCTCAACACAGCCAACCCCGCTATCCAACTTCGTCGTCTGCAAATTTTGAGATATTGATATACATCATTGATATATATTGTAAATAACTGTGGCCCCAGCACAGAGCACTGCGGTACCCCACTAGTCACTGACTGCCATTCTGAAAGAACCCATTTATACCTACTCTTTGCTTCCTGTCCATCAACTAACTCTCTAACCACCTTAATACCATACCTCCTATACCGAGCTTTTTCAAGTTTTTATCTAGTCTTCTCTGCGGAAGACTATCAAATGCCTTACTAAAGTCCAGATATACCACATCCACTGTTTCCCCCAACCACTCTACTGGTTACATCCTCAAAAAACTCTATTAGATTCGTCAGACATGATTTTCCCTTCACAAAACCATGCTGACTCCGTCTGATGATACCACTACTTTCCAAATGTACTGCAATTTCATCTTTAATAACTGATTCTAGCACCTTCCCTATGACCAATCTCAGGCTTACTGGTCTGTAGTTTCCCAGTTTATCTCTCCCTCCCATCTTAAAGGGGTCAATCTCCTTTGCTCTCTCTCCACAGCTTCCACATTTCCCCCCTCCCCCCCCCCCCCCCCCACACACACACACACACACACACACACACACACACACACACACACACACACTTGTCAGACGGAGAGGGTGGAGTGTTGGTGTGTTCGCAAAACCATTGGGACCACTGGGAGTGTCTCGTCGTGGAAGTAAATCCAGTGGGAGTGAGTCCAGTGGGAATCATGTCCCAGTGGGTGTGTGTCCCAGTGGGAACTGTCCAGCGGGTGGGCTTAGGATGAGGAGTCACATCGTGGAGGAGAGCCTCATGTACTGACTCTCAGAGTGCGATGATCTTTGGACTGCCGAAGAAATGTCTGTCAACTGAGCAGAGTTCATAAAACTTGGCCCAAGAATCTCATCCCAACAGAGCTGGCTGGCACCAAGCCAGCAACACTCTCGGCCAAGTGTTCCTGCAGCAATTCCCTCCACACTTCACTTCTCCTCCCTGTGTCCAACAGAGGCATCCAGGAGGTCAAAATGGTGGCATGGGGTAACAGGGAGGGGGAGGCAAAGGTAACAGGGAGGGAGAAATGGGTTAACAGGGAGGGGAGCCGGGGGTAACAGGAGAGGGGAGAGGGGAGAGACTGGATCCCAGACTACAGCCCCTTGCAGGTTTAACTCCATCTGCCGCTCCTGGCCTCACGTTCCCCTTTTCCCCGACGCTGAACAAAAGGAAATTTCGTGTCATCTCACATTTCTGTCTTTTATTACATGACCATAAAGTAATCTCGAAACAGATAACGTTCTCTGTCATCCACAACTCCGATGTCAGCAAAACCAAAGAGATGATTGTGGACTTCAAGAGGAAGTCAGGGGAACATGACTCAGTCCTCATTGAGGGCTCACTAGTGGAGACGGTCAACAAATTCCTGGGGGTCAACATCTCCGAGGGTCTGTCCTGAAGCCTCCATGTTGATGTAATCATGAAGAACGCTCGCCAGCTGCTATACTTTGTGAGGTGTCTGAGAAGATTCATAAAAACTCTCATAAACTTCTCAGGTGTACAGTGGAGGGCGTTTTGGCTGGTTACATCACTGCCTGGTACAAAGGTGCCAACTCTCAGGTCAAGATCAAACTCCAGAGGGTTGTTAACTCGGCCTGTGACATCACGGGCACCAGACTTCACTCCATTGAGGACATGAACATGAGGCGGCGTCTTAAAAAAGCAGAGCCTCTATACTCAAAGACTCCCCCCACCCCCCCACCCAGGCCAGGCCCTCTTCACTCTGCTCCCATCGGGGAAAGGTCCAGAAGCCTGAAGACGAGCACAAGGACGGCTTCTTCCTGTCTGCTGTCAAGATTCCTGAATGAACCCCAGGCACAGGGCTGACTTTGACCTCATGCACTGTAAGATGGTTATAATATGAATGCTTGTGCTGTGAAGCTGCCGCAAAACACTGAATTTCAGGACTCGTTTGTGACCATGAATCCTGATTCTGGTTCTGAAACAGAGGGGAGGGAGAAAGGAGCTCAGTCCCACAGGCAGGAGGGAGTAGGGAGAAAAGGCCCAGCAGCGAACAGAGGGAGGGGGGATGGGTTTGGCTTTATGAAGGGAGAGGGAAAGGCTGGAGAGCTGGAGGGAAGGAGGCAGAGACCCCCGGGGAAGGGGGCAGAGGGGGTCAACAGTTGGAGAGAGCCCAGACGGAATACTTGGTTTCCGGCCGCTCTCAGTTTGGCGGCACACAAGGCTGCAGACAGACACGACAGCGCGGGAGCAGGGACTTCCCTCCGCTCTCCCTGCTGTCCACTGCACCCATTCTTGGCCACATGGTCCCACCACTGGCACTCTGCTCCTTAACAATCAACCTGAACTTGAGACTCTCGGTCGGAACTCTCAATGGAAAGCGACAGTGCCTCTTGGCTCCTGTTTATCTGTCTCTGCCTTGGACTTTGTCCTGTTCCACTGCCCCGCACACTTAGACTTGCTGTGACAGCAGACTTCAGCACTGATGCTTCACTACAGGGTGACTTTCCTGGATAGAGCATGAATAAAGCTTTTCACTGCAGTCAGGTATGACAGGACATGAACGTGCAATTAAGTCCAATGTTTTTCCGCAGCATCACAGCCCAAATGTCCACATAAAGAAACCATCTTACAACAATTAATAAAAATAGTGCCCGAGACGTCAAAGTCTATGGATCGTTCAGGGATCTGATGGTGGAGGGGAAGATGCTGTCCTTGTGCCGCTGAGTGCTCGTCTTCAGGCTCCTGTACCTTTCCCCAATGTTAGCAGAGTGATGGCCTAGGTGACAGGGGGTGGGGGGTCTTTGAGGATAGAGGCTGCTTTTTTTAAGATGCCACCTCGTGTCGATGTCCTCAATGAAGTGGTCTGGTGCCCGTGACGTCGCAGGCTGAGTTAACAACACTCTGGGGTTTATTCTTGTCCTGAGAGTTGGCACCTCCCTACCAGACAGTGATGCAACCAGCCAGAATGCTATCCATGGTCAACCTGTATAGGTTTATGAGAGTCTTCAATGACATACTGAATCTCCACAAACAAAGTATAGCTGCTGGCAAGCCTTCTTCATGATGGCATTGACGTGGAGGCTCCAGGACAGACCCTGGAGATGTTGATCCCCCAGGAATTTAAAGTTCTTGAACCTCTCCACTACTGAGCCCATGATGAGGACTAGGTCGTGTTCCCCTGATTCCCTCCTGAAGTCCACAATTATCTCCTTGGGTTTGCAAACGCTGGGCATAAGGTTGTTGTCATTACACCGTTCTATCTCCCTCCTGTATGCTTCCTCTCTACTGGGCGGTCATCGTTGAGGCAGGCCCACGCTCATCCTCTTGGATGACTGATGCCCTTTTGAAGCAGGTGTTGAAAATGCCCATGGGTTGGCGCAGATTTTCAGCACCCTGCTAGGTACGCCGTCAGGGCCTGATGCCTCGCAAGGGTTCACCCTCTTGAATAATGCTCTGACATCGCCCTCAGAGACAGATATCACATGGACCTCAGCCTTTTCAAGGATCTGGTAGGCACTGTTTGGTCCTTCCTCTCAAAGCGGGCATAGAAGATGTTCAGTTCATCAGGTAGTGAAGCATCACAGCCATCTATAGTGTTCACCCTCACTTTATATGCTGTAATGAATGGCCTGCACTCCCTGCCAGAGCTGGCATGTATCTGTCTGCAGCTTCTCCCAGTTTTGACCCCTCTGTTTCCACCCCCTTGTTTCTACCCCTCAAATTCTACCCCTTCTGCTTCCACCCCACAGAGATACAGGATCTTCTGGCCTGTGAAAACCATACTGTCCAATTAACCAACCATCTGGCACAAGGAGGAAACATCAGTCAACGTGAGGTGATCCACTTTGGAAGGAAGAATGGAAGATCGGATTATTATTTAAACGAGAAGCAATTGCAGCCTGCTGTCCGGCAGAAGGACGGGAATGCTGGTGCAGCAGGCTGTCAAGAAGGCAAATGGGACGTTGGCCTTCATTGCTAAAGGGATTGAACTTAGGAGCTGGGAGGTTCTGCAGCAACCGTAGAAGGTCCTGGTGAGGCCGCATCTGGAGAACCATGTGCAGTTCTGGTCTCCTGACTTGAGGAAGGATGTTCTGGCTTTGAAAGTGGTGGAGAGGAGGTTCACCAGGTTGATTCCAGGGATGAGAGGGGTTGGCCTATGAGGAGAGTTTGAGGCGTCTGGGACTGGACTCACTGGAATTTATGAGAATGAGAGGGATCTTACAGAAACATATAAAATGATGAAAGATGTGGATCAGATAGAGGTGGGTAAGTTGTTCCCATTGGTGGGGGAGACCAGAACTAGGGGACATCACCTCAAGATCCAGGAAGTGGATTTAGGACAGAGATGCTGTTCCCAGAGGGTGATGAATCTGTGGAATTTGCCGCCCGTTGAAGCATTGGAGATGACCTCAGTGAATATATTTAAGACAAGATTGGATCAATCTTTACATAGTAGGGGAATTAAGGGATATGTGGAAAAGGCAGGTAGGTGGAGATGAGCCTGTCATCAGATCAGCCATGATCTCATTGAATGGTGGAGCAGGGCTCGACGGGCTGGATGGCCAACTCCTACTCCCATTTCTGATGTTCTTCTCTCTCTCTCTCTCTCTCTCTCTCTCTCTCTCTCTCTCTCTCTCTCCCTCTCTCCCCCTCTTCTTTTTCCTCTGTCTCCTTTCACAGAGACAAAACCAATTCTCACCTCTCATCCGATCACATCCAGTGAACATCTTTTGTCTGTTGGTCTGGTCCCATCTCCCTCTCTGTTCACCCCCCCTCACCCTCCCCATTCTCTCTCCTTCTCCCTCCCTCCCCGCTCTCTCCCCCTCTCTCTCCCTCCCCATTCTCTCCCCCTCCCCCTCCCTCCCCGTTCTCCACCCCCCAGTTTTTATTCAGACACCTGTCTACATTTACCTTGCACTCCGAGGGAGGGCTCACCCCCAAATCGTCGTGGGGTACCTCATTACCTCCTGCGAGACTGGCCGAGTCCCTGCAGTGTTTCCTGTGCGTTCTTACCACAACTGCGGGGCTCTGCAGACTTTCCCTCCCCCCCACCCACACCCCATCCCGGTCACACTCCCTTCATTCACCTCCCCCCTCCCATCGTGGAAGAGATTGCGAGGCTGAGCTCACGTTCCCATCAGACTCAAGGACACTTGATTTATCAGGATCATGAATGAAACCTAGAAGAGCAAAATTGTAAAATAATCCTTCCTTGGCTCCAGACCAACTGATCTCCCTGCAAACTTGGCACTTTCATACTGGGCCTGACTTGCCAAACTGCGAATGGGATATTGTGGAGCAGGGGCTTTCACACGTTTTCTTTCCGCCCACACCCCACCACCTTAAGGAATCCCAACGCCAGAGATGCTCTGTGAGTGGGAAGGGAAGGCTGAGAACCCCTGCTGTATCAGCGCCTATTCACCCAGCCTGCGTATGATTCGAAGAACACAGGCGCTCGGTTCATTCAGCGCTAAAGGGAGACGATTCACACCTGGGTGAAGGTCACAACAAGATGTGGACAGGGTGCGGAGGAGACATGCAGAGAAGTGGCAGATGGGGTTCAGTCCGGATCAGTGGCAGGTGATGCATTTTGGAAGAACAAACCAGAAGGGTTAATGGGTTGGATACTTAATTATGTGGAGGAACAGAGGAACCTTGGGGTCCAAATCCACACATCCCTCAAAGTCGCTACGCAGGTTGATAGGATAGTTAAGAAGGTCTATGGGATGCTGGACTTCATTAGTTGGGGGGTGGGGGTGGGGGATGAGTTCAAGAGTTGAGAGGTCTTGTTGCAACTCTACAAATCTCTGATGAGATCCCATTTGGAGGATTGTGTTCAGTTCTGGTCTCTTCATTACAGGAAGGATGTGGAAGCTCTGGAGAGGGGACAGAGGAGATTGACCAAAATGTCGCCTGGTTTGGGAAACAAGTCTCATGGGGCAAGGTTAGCAGAGCTGGGACATTTCTCTTTGGAATGAAGAAGGATGAGAGGAGACTTGATAGAGGTTGACAAGATTGAGATAGGGTAGATGGCCTGTTTCCCAGGTTGGGATCACCAAACATCAGAGGACGTCTGTACAAATTGAAGGGAGGGAAGGGTTTTAGGGGTGCTTGTTTTACACAGAGAGTTGTGGGGGCCTGGAATGCCTCGCCAGGGGTGGTGGAACATTGGGGGCATTTAAGAGACACAGGGATAGAAGGAAGATAATGGGGTAGGGAGGGTTTGTACTTGTTCTTCAGGAAGGAATCTATGGGTCAGCATAATATTAAGGGCCAAAAGGCCTGTCCTGGGCTGGAGTGATCCACGCCCCTCTTTATTCCTCTCACCACTGGATTCTTCAGCCCACCAAATCCCAACCCCCCCCCCCACCGCAGCACCAGCTTAGGTGTGGGGGGGGGGCATGGGCTGATCCAGGAGTTGGTGCTGCGGAGAGGTCCCTGTGGGTTTTCCCCCAACCTCCGCGAGAGGTGGTGCAGAGCAGCACGTGGACTGTGCCTAGTATTTACCACTCCATCCATTGGCCTTCAGGTGTCTCTGTGTGTGTGTGTGTGTGTGTGTGTGTGTGTGTGTGTGTGTGTGTGTGTGTGTGTGTGTGTGTGTGTGTGTGTGCATGAATGTGAGTGTGTGCGTATGTGTATCTGTGTGTCTGCGTGTGTGTCTCTCTCTCTCTCTTTGTGTGTGCACATGTGTGTGTGTGAGCCTGTGTGTGTGTGTGTGTGTGTGTGTGTGTGTGTGTGTGTGTGTGTGTGTGTGTGTGTGTGTGTGTGTGTGGCTGGGCACCTCCCTGGTAGAGGTGCAAGGTGAACCTCAAATAGGCACAGGTTAAGGGTGAAAGGGGAGGTTTAGGGGGAACTTTTTTCCACAGAGAGTGGTGGGGGTGTGGAATGAGCTGAGGTGGTGAATGCGAGCTCAATTTAACATTTATGGAGAATTTGGACAGGTACCTGGATGGGAGGGGAGTGGAGGGACACGGATTGGGTGCAGATCAGAGAGACTGGGCAGAATAATAGTTTGGCATAGACCAAAAGGCCAAAGGGCCTGTTTCTGTGCTATAATGTTCTGTGGTTCTAACTGCTGCCCTGGTTTGACCTGAGCTGGAGAATGGAATCAGCCACGTATCACACATTCACTTCATCTTCACCCAGTCAGCAATGGGGCCTGATCCTCAGATAGCTCTCAGTAATGATCGTCATAAACCAACCAACACACCCTCGGGGAACAGATCAAGGTCAACACATTGGTTGCTGAGTTCACCCTCTCACTTGGCATCTCTCCAACCCACACCTCTCTGCCTCCGTAACCCCTTCCGGTCCCACACACCCCTCCCTATCTCTGCACCCCACTCCAGTCCCCTACACCTCTCCCTGTCTTGGCAAACCACTCTGGTCCCCTTCACCTCTCCTGTCTGTAACCTCCTCTGGTCCCCTACACCACTCACTGTCTCTGTAACCTCCTCCAGTTCCCTATATCCCTCCATGTCTCTCTAACCCCCTCCGGTCCCCTACACCCCTCCATGACTCTGTAAACCCTTCCGGTCCCCTATACCCTTCCCTGTCTCTGTAACACCCTCCGGTCCCCTACACCCCTCTCTGTTTCTGTAACCCCCTCCAATCCCCCACACCCTCCCTATCTCTGCACCCCACTCCAGTCCCCTACACCCCTCCCTTTCTCTGTAACCTCCTCTGGTCCCCTACTCTCTAGCACCTGCAGACCTGCCTTTTTCACCACTGTCTCTTGTTGGGTCAGTTCCAGGCTGATCAAACTGCCATAAACCATCATCAAGGCAGATTCAGTTGAGTGAAACACAGGCGTCTGCACACACTGAGATTGTGGTCAAAACATCCAGTAAGTGGTAAGGAACCAGTCAATCTCGCAGCGACCTCAGGTGGTGAAGGTCCATCACCCACATTTCAGGCCTGAGCCTTTCCTCGAGGTACAAGTAAACAGCAGGCAGACATCAGAATAAAGAGTGGGGATGGAATGAAACTGCAGGAAGAGCCCAGACCAGCAGACAAAGGGTATTAGTTAGATAGGGTTGGTCCACACAGGGAGGGAAAGTGAGAAGGTGTGACCATG